>NW_026652284.1:20064727-20390468 GCF_009828535.3 Hylobates moloch
TGCCTGCGATGGGCTCGCCCCACGGCGGGGCCCGGAGGGGGCGGGGCGCCAGGTACGGGCCGCACGGCGCGGGGCGTGGCGGGGGCGCTGAGGCCACGCCCCCAGGGCGGCCCGGCCCGCGGCCCCGGGACACTGCGCCTGCGCGCTCCGGCCCGAGCGCCAGAAGCTTTGGGTGCGTTGGGCTCCCGGGGGGGCCCCCCACTCGGTTCTCCCCAGCGCGCCCCCACCTCACTTTCTCCATCTTCCCAGGCTCTCGGTACCCCGCCTCAGGGCATCAAGGACGGGGTTGGGTTACCTTGCAGAGGGCTTTTCTTGAGCACCTACTTAATGCTGGGCCCTTCGCATGTGTCGTAATCTCGTCACAGCCCAGGAGGTACAAATGTCATCTCCATTATACAGATGAGAAGCCGGTTCCAAGAGGTGAAATAGCTTGCCCGAGACCACACAGTCAGGAAGAAGTCAAAGTGGAATCCGAAGGCCTGGTGCTACTCTTTGGGGTCTCTCCCTTTTCCTCCTCCTGTCCTCCATGCTGCTTCCCATGCCTCACAGTGGCTGGCCTGCTCCGTCCTTTCCCCCGCTCTAGCTGCCCCAGATCCTGGGGGAGATGGCCACAGCACCTAGGGAGGGGCTGCCAGGCCCGTGGTATGGAGGAAAGGACCCAGGTAGATTTTGGGACATGTGGATTCTAGCTACAACTTGCTGAGTGGCCTTGAGTGAGTCCCTGCCTCCTCTCTGGACCTCAGTTTCCCCATCTTTAAAATATAAGGACTCTATAGGCCCTTCCAGCTGGCTCTGCAGTGTGTCCCTGGCCTGGTATAGCCACTGTACAGCAGGGACAGAGACAGGGCCTTGCTACCGCTTCCTCCAGACAGATGTTGGGAACACAGCAAATGCTTCCTGAACTGTGGCCAAGGAGACACAAGCTGCCTTGGATGTGGTGGGGGCAGGGCTGCCCACCAGCTCAGAGCCATACCTCTGTTCAGCTTCCTGAAAGAGCTGCCAGCGGCTGCCCACCACCCTCCAGCCCCAGAGCCAAGGGCTCCTGGAAGGAAAGCACTGTGCGCTCCCTTTCCCCCTAGACCTGGCCTTGAATCAGGTTTGGGCCTGGAGAGCCAGTGGGAACTCTGGAGATGTGTGTTCCAGACACGGTGTAGCTTTGGTTTTAATAATTAACAACAGCAAATATTGATTTATGCAGCCACTTCCAGGCCTGAACGCTTCCGGGCACCCATCGAAATCCAGCCAGAGAAACATCCATTCCCACACTGCCCCCAGGGGAGGCGAGACCTGCTCACAGCACCGGAGATGGCTGTGTGCCAGGTGGCGGGGAAGGTGTGTGCACATATGCGTGCAGCCATGTGTGCATGCGTGTGAGACTCCACGACCGGATGTGGCTGTATATGCGTGGGCATACTGTCTTTCTGTGTGTATGGGAATGCCTGGGTATGGGAATTTGTGTTTGTACATGTGTATCTCATGCATGTATACATGTGCAAGTCTCTGAATAGATTTACAGACCCGTGGCTGTGGCTGTGTGTTTTGTGTCTGTGACTATGTCCCCATATGTAGGTGTGGGTAGGCTGTGTATGTACGTGTGTGCCGGTTTCTGTATCCCCGAGTGGAGAAACCCCTGTAGGGCGGAGGGAAGGAGGGTCCTGGGTAGCTCGATGCCTGTACAAATGTGGGGCCCAAAGGGAGGAGAATGTCCCTTCTGGGTGCCCTGTCCAGCCCTGGGAATGTAATGATGCTGATAAGAGCTCAGCTTCCTAATTTCTACTTTCCAAAGTACTTTCACCCAACTGCAAGCTGGCAAGGCAGGTAGAGAAGAAACTGTCACCTGTTTTACAGATGAGGAAACTGAGGCCCAGAGAGGGGTAGGGATTTGCCCACTGGCAGAGGAAGGTCACCTGCCCTTCAGATGGATGCCATCAATATTATAAATGTGCACAGAGCTAGGGGCACCGGGGGAGGGGAATGGAGAATATATCACAGGCCTGTGTTCCCTCAGCCCAGTACTTGCTTGCTGGAGACCCCAGATGAATCATTCAGTCTCTCTAGCCCCTGGTTTCCTCTCCTGTCAAAGGAAGATGATCCACAGACTCTTGATTCTGAGGTGGGGGTGGGCTGTCGGGAAGGGGAGGTTCAGAGCCCGCTGTCTGAGCTGTGTTGGCACAAACGGAGGCTTCTAGCCAGACTGGGTGGAAGCCAGGAAGCCCGAGGGGAGGCAGCTTTTCAATAATCCGAGAAGGCCAACCCCAGGCTGTCTAGCAGGCAGGGCCCAGGGCTATGGGCTGCTCTCTCTCTCGTCTCCTGATGGGAAGACTGAGGCCCAGGGAGGGGAAGCTGTGGTCTGAGGGCACACAGCCCTTGGTGAGAACCCAGGGCTCCTCCTGAGATGCTCAGGGGAAGAGGGACTGGGAGCTTCATTCATGAACCCAGCTGTCAAGTGAGGGCTGCCATTGAGTCTCTCCCTTCCTGCCAAGCCCCGGATCCACATGCCCCAGTCTTGGGCTGTTGCCCAGACAGAGAAAACAGGAGTCAGTCTCAGGAATCTCCTGCTGCTGCTCCCAGCAGCCCCACGTGGGACCCCCATGGAGGTGGTGGTCCCACACATGGACACCATTCCTTGGCCATCTGCCCTCCCAGCCTAGGCAAGGTGCCTGGCCTTTGTTCCAGGCCAGAGCTCTTGGGAGGGAGCCTGGTGGATTTTGCCTCTGCTGTTTTCTGGCTGTGTGACCTTGGGAAGACCACTTCACTTCTCTGATCTCCTGCATCCTCAACTAGAGAATGCCTACTACCCAAGGTTTACTAAAAGGACCAGGTGGCATGATGTCTGTGGGTGTGCTTTAGAAACTGCAAAAGTGAGAGCTTATCACCCCTGCATCAGAGAGGCCCTAACACCAGGCCCTCTGGTCAGACAGCTTACATCTGGTTGTGGCCCCACCACATCCAACCTGAGTGACTTTGGGCAAGTGACTGAACCTCTCTGAGCCTCAATTTTCTCATCTGCAAAATGGGACTGATTACAGTAGCTATCACATAGTTCAAGGACGAGATGAAATACTGCAAATAAAGCATTAAGTACTCACTTGGCACACAGTAAGTCTCAATAAATATTAGAGGTTATTTCTGCTATTTGATGTCCTGCATACGTTGTTCAGTTATCTATTGCTTTACTGGACTGTGGCTCCTTGACAGCAGGATCTGTATCAGATTGGTTTCTGGTCCCTTGGCACCCAGCACAAGGCTTGGCATGAAGCAGGTACTGGGCAAACATTTGATTTTAACGATAATGATAAAGGCTCGTTGACAGGGCTCTTGCTCTGTGCCGGATGCTGTGCCTGGGCCGCCCCGTCTGTACTTTGCAATAATCTTCACAATGACCCTGTGAAGTGGGTCCTCTCACTGCACCTGGTTTACAGATGAGGAGACTGATGGTGACGTTGATTGTGGAGATGATGAAGATAGCTGGGGGGGCTGGTTTATTCCCAGATGTTTTGCTTAGATTCGCCCTAAGACTCTCCCTGCAACAGTCTACAGACCCAGGTTCAACCTTTGTGACTGCACCAGCCTCACCCAGGGCTCAGGAGTGGCAACCCCTTAGGAGCTAAACCCCATCAGCATCTGCCTGAACATTTTACCTTTGCCCAAAAGTCATTCTTGGGCCTTTCCCAGCCCTGGGCATGTGTCGGAGGTAGGGGGCAGACCAGGGGCCATAGGTATGGAGGGGGACACTTACCTTAGGGTAGAGTGAAGGAGTATAGGAGGGAACTAAGTTCACTCGTGACAGGTCTAGTGCCTGAGGGAAGTGCTGGTTCTGCCCATCACTCCTCCTGGAAGAGAAAGAGTCTGAGGTCAGGGAAAGCCCCAAGCCAGGAAATCTGGGAACTCTGGGAGAGTCACTCTCAGAGCTGGGGGATGTGAGGGAGGATAGATTTCATGGAGGAGAGGGACATGGGTTCCCCAGAGGAGGGAGGGGAGGGGCTTCATGAGCAGGCCTGCCACACAGGCTCTCTTTCCCCAGAGATCAGAGACGTGGCCAGGGTCTCTCCCCAAGCTCTCCATTAGGCCTCCAGCCAAGCAGTGACCTACTCTGAAGATGAGTAGACTGAGGCAGGGGCACTGAGGGTTGCTGTGGAGGGCGAGCTTTCTGGACTAAGCAGGGTGCCCCTGCCTCTACAATGGACCCTTCCCTGAGCCTCTGGGAATAGCTGCCTTGGCACTGAGAGGCTACCAGGGCTACCACTATTATGAATGACAGTGACCATAACTGACACTCATTGGGCCTACTACATGCCAGGCCCTGTGCTGAGCCCTCGTTCCAGGGCATGGCCTCCTCACCACACTGGTATTCCCACTTTACGGACAGGACCCAGCTGTGCACAGAGGTCACACGGCTGGCCGGCAGCAAAGCTAGCATCTGCGTGAGATCTGCCTGACTCTAAGCCCGGACTCTCTGCCCACACCACACCCTTCCCTGAGGAAAGAAAGCAGGTCTGGCGAGGGTGAAGTCAGCTCCTGTCACCCAAAAAAGCCTGCTGAGGCCACCTCTGGGGCAGGGAGAGGAAATGCTCAGTGGTTCCTGGGATCCAGGGGACCTGGGGCTGGGCAAGCAGGCCTGGCTTCCGCTGCTGCCTTGGGCCACCCTGACGTGGCTGCACCTCTGCTCAGGTCCCATCAAGAGAGGCTGGTCCCTCGAGGGTGACTCAGATGATCGCTGGTGGCCTACAGCAGGCTTGAGTCAGGCAGAGCCGGGGCTGCCACATCCCAAGAGGGGAAGGACCCGAAAAAGTCTGGCCCAGGAAGAAGACTGAGAAAGCTCTGAGCCTCCCTTCTTCTTCTTCTTTTTTTTTTTTTTGTGACGGAGTTTCGCTCTTGTTCCCCAGGCTGGCGTGAAAATGGCTTGATCTCAGCTCACTGCAACCTCCTTCTCCCGAGTTTGAGCGATTCTCCTGCCTCAGCCTCCTGAATAGCTAGGATTGCAGGCATGCACGCCCGGCTAATTTTTGTATTTTTAGTAGAGACAGGGTTTCTCCATGTTGGTCAGGCTGGTCTCGAACTCCCAACCTCAGGTGATCTGCCCGCCTCGGCCTCCCAAAGTGCTGAGATTACAGGTGTGAGCCACTGCACCCAGTCTGAGCCTCCCTTCTAATTCCACTCAGCCCAGCTACTCCAGCAGGAGAAATGGCCCAGAGGAACCATCCACAGCCCCACTTATGCACTAGAGGCCTCTCCACCTCCCAGGAGGGATGGCATCTTACAAGAGGGGTCTGCACTGGGCAGTGCTTGACCCAAAAGGACAGATATGGTGGCAGTGGCATTTCAAGCCCGTGGCATCAGTGTGGAGGAGATAGTCTCAGACACTGACTGGCTAGGTGAGCTTGGGTTAGTGACACAGCCTCTCTCAGCCTCAGTTTCCAGAAACATTCATCGCAGAGCCTGGGCAGCTCACGGGAATTCACTCAATGAATACTTTCACATCATTTGTTCATGGTAAACTCTGGCTCCCCAAGTTTCACTATTTGTTGAATGACTGAATGAATGAATGAAGGTTGGGAGTCACTGAAGGGTTGTGAGCAAAGGAATGTCCCTACGCACAGGTTCCCACATATTGCAGGGTACAATGACATGGGGAGAGTCTGGAGTGGGAGGGTGGGGACTAAAGAGGGTTCCATAGAAATAGTTACAGGCAGGCTGGGTGCGATGGCTCATGCCTGTAATCCCAGCACTTTGGGAGGCCAAGGCAGGCGGATCACCTGAGGTCAGGAGTTCGAGACCAGCCTGGCCAACCATGGCCAATATGGTGAAATCCCATCTCTATTAAAAAAAAAAAAAAATACAGGCGGGGCGTGGTGGCTCACGCCTGTAATCCCAGCACTTTGGGAGGCTGAGGTGGGCAGATCGTGAGGTCAAGAGATCCCGAGAACATCCCGGCCAACATGGTGAAACCCCGTCTCTACTAAAAATACAAAAATTAGCCGGGCGTGGTGGCGCACGCCTATAATCCCAGCTGCTCGGGAGGCTGAGGCAGGAGAATCGCTTGAACCCAGGAGGCGGAGGTTGCAGTGAGTTGAGATTGCGCCACTGCACTCCAGCCTGGCGACAGAGCAAGACTCCATCTCAAATAAAAGAACACAAAAATTAGCTGGGTGCAGTGGTGGGCACCTATAATCCCAGCTACTCGGGAGGCTGAGGCAGGAGAATTGCTTGAACCTGGCAGGCAGAGGTTACAGTGAGCTGAGATCACACCACTGCACTCCAGCCTGGGCTCCAGAGGGAGACTCCGCCTCAGAAAAAATAAAATAAAAGGGAGGGAAGGAAGGAAGGGAGGGAGGGTGGCTTCCAGGCAATTCCACTGAGGCTCCCATGGGGACTCTTTGGTGACACCTACTATGTGACTGGGACTGTGTCAAGCATATACTCTCCCCCAGCTACTGTGCAGGAAGAATTTCTCTGCATTTTCACAGATGGAGAAACTGAAGCTCAGGGAGGTGAAGCCACTTCCCCTAGCGAATGGGGGATGGAGCTGGAATTTAAAGTGCATGCCCTTGAAGAAGCAGGGATCCTGCAGTGGGGTGGAGGGCAGAGGCTGCCTGGGGGTCAGGAAGTTCTGGGGTTGAAGCTGGGTAAAGCTGGAGTGCTGGGTGCGGCTGTGGCTGCCCAGTGGTGGCTGTTGCTTGTGATCAGGCTAGTCCAGCGGTGCCCTTCTGTCTTCCCCTAGGCTCATATGATAGCCATGCAGCAGTCCCTGACAAACCCCCTTCCAGAACCCTCTCTGACTCAGTCTCCCCATGTGTAGGTATCCATTTCACTCAGGATTGCTCATGTGGGTGCAGAACCAGAGTGGCCTCTGAAGGCCAGGGTGCTCTGGCTTCCACCTGGGACCCCATCCCAGGGCCCTTGGCTCTCCAGTTCCTGGTTGGCCAGAGTCCTGTCCCCCGAAGGCAACTCCACCTAAAAAGCCACTGCTGAGGCCGGAAGGGGCAGGGGAAGGGAGGGGCTCCAGGATGGGGACAGAGAAGGAAACTGGAGGCTCTGGGCACTGCCTGCCTATCCATCCCCAGACCTGAAGGGGTAGAAGAGGGACAGGAATGAGAAAGCTACGTCCTACCGGGTGTCTTGCATAATCTAATTTAATCCTCACAGCTCCCCAATGAGGCAGATGTTCAGAAACTGCCTGCTTTCCACACGAAGCTCAGAAAGGTGTGTTAACTTGCCTAAGGTCACACAAGCAATGAGGCGGGGCAGGCATTTGGACACAGGTTTGTTGACTTCAGAGCCCAGGATCTGAACTTTATAACATGTATGTCCAATCCTGTGGACCCCCCCCCACAGAGCCTTACAACTTCCAGCTCAGGAACATGACCCAGCACCTCAAGTCAAGTTGGAAAGGTAATAGTAACAACAGCAACGGCAGACACAGCTGATACAGAGCTTACTATGTGCAGGCTCTGCTCTACTTTATTGTATTAACTCATTTAATTTGCATTTTTCAAAGGAGGGAACTAAGACACAGAGAGGTTAAGTAACTTGTCCAAGGTCACGCACAGTAAATGAAAGTCTGAAGATTTGACTTCCCCCATCATCTGGCTGCGGTGCCCTTAACACTACACCACACTGACACTTAGTAAATAGCTGTTGGTCAATAAATACTTTTTTCTTTTCTTTTTTTTTTTTGACACAGGATCTTGCTCTTGCTGCCCAGGCTGGTGTGCAGTGGCATGATCAAAGCTCACTGCAGCCTTAAACTCCTAGGCTCAAGCCATCCTCCCTCCTCAGCCTCCCAAGTTGCTGGGACTACAGGCACCACCATGCCCAGCTAATTTTAGTAGAGATGAGGTCTCCCTGTGTTACCCAGGCTGGTCTGGAACTTCTGGGCTCAAGCGATCCTCCCACCTCAGCCTCCCAAAGTGCTGCAATCGCAGGGATGAACCACTGCCCCTGGCCTTTTGTTGTTAAGAAATGGGGTCTTGCTCTGTCACCCAAGCTGGAGTGCAGTGGCATGATCATGGCTCACTGCAGCCTTGAACTGCTGGGCTCAAGTGATCCTTCCCCCTTGATCTCCTAGTAGCTAGGACTACAGGTGTGTGCTCGGCTAATTAAAAAATGGTTTTTTTGTTGTTGTTGTTGAGACGGGTGTCTTGCTGTGTTGCCCAGGCTGGTCTGGAACTCCTGGCCTCAAGTGAGCCTCCCACCTTGGCCTCCCAAAGCACTAGGATTACAGGCGTAAGTCACTGCACCTGGCCCCAGTAAATACTTTTGAAGCAATAAATGAAAGCCTCTTCCCTCCTCACCAGCCCTCTGCCCTTCTCTGCTCAGCCTTCCTCACCAGCTGGCCCATCGCTGCCCCACCTTTCCCAGCACCCCTCCAATCCCCTTCTTCCTCTGGCCTCTGCAGACCACCCCAATGTGGTCGTTTCCTCCCACTTCATGAACCCGAACCTCTCTGTCCCTCCCCTTCTCTCTCCTATCCCACCCTGGTCTCCTTCTGGTCTTCTCCATTCAGTTTACATCATTGAGGTCCCCCTGGTCTCTATCCCTTCTCCAAAAACCTCCCAACTCCCTGGGCTGGCTCAGCTTAAAATGCTTTGCATTCCTCCTAGGCAGCAGCAGCTGAGAGGAAACCAGAGCATGCCGGGACATGGGGCACACTCCCCTCTCCTCTTTCCCCTCGCCATGACCGTGGTCACATCTGCGCAGCACCCTGGAGCTTACACTGGCATTGTCTCATTCGAGTGCCACGGCAACTTATTAAAAATCCAGATGAGGCTGTGCACAGTGGCTCACGCCTGTATAATCCCAGCACTTTGGGAGGCTGAGGCGGGTGGATCACCTGAGGTCAGGAGTTCGAGACCAGCCTGGCCTACGTGGCGAAACCCCGTCTCTACTAAAAATACAAAAATTAGCTGAGAGTAGTGCCACGCGCCTGTAATCCCAGCTACTTGGGAGGCTGCGGCGGGAGAATCGCTTGAACCCAGGAGGCGGAGGTTGCAGTGAGCTGAGATCGCGCCATCGCACTCCAGCCTGGGCAACAAGAGCAAAACTCTGTCTCAAAAACAAAAACAAAAACAAAAAACAAACAAACAAAAAATCCAGATGAGATATAAACCTTTTATCCAGATGAGAAAACTGAGGCTCAGAGAGGTTCAGTGACAAGCCCCCGGTTGCACACCAGGAAAGGGCAGGGCTGAGGTGTGACTCCAGCCCAGCGTCCCTTCCACAGCGTGCATCCCACTGCCCTCAGCCCAGGCCCTCAGTCCCGTCACCTGGCCTCCTGCCCCAGTGACCTCCCATCACGGCCCTGGCTCCTGCAGCCACCGCCAAGCGCCTTCCCTAGGCCCAGCTCCAGCTCTGCCCTGTCTGGCCTGGACACCTGCCCGCTGCCTCCTCTGACACACGAAATGGGAGCAGCCAGAGAGGAGGTGACTCGCCCAAGGTCACATGGAAAGCTGGAGCCAACCTGGAGTCTGGGCCAGACACATTCCGGGGTCACCTTCAGCCCCTGTGTCTGTGTGGCGGCTATCTCTCCCTCTCGGGGAGAGCACCCATCTTTTCCAGGGAAAGGGTGAAGCAAGGGTGTGGGGGAAGGGCCCAGCTCCTGAGTGGGATGGGCCCGGCCGGAAGCCGCTGCTGACAGTTCCCAGGTTTCTTGGCAACTGTCACTGCACCTCCTCCCCCTCCCTTATCTCTGCATTGAGGTAACAATAATAATCGCACCATCGTGAGTGCAGCTCTTTGTACTTTTCAAAAGCCTTCTTTATCTGCTCACTCCTGGGACTCTCACCGGAACTGGAGTGGAGATAAGGCAGTCACTAGGATCCCCAGTTCCCAGAAGGGCAAACTGAGGCTTGGAGAGGTGAAAACACGACCTCAAAGTCAGCCAGTAAGGCCTTGGGCAGCAGATCAGGGATAAGAACACAGGCCTTCCACCAGTCCAGGGCGGGCAGATCTCCAGGGAGTTCCACACTCTGCAAAACAGCAGAGTCAGCCCAGGCTCAGTGGTTCATGCCTGTAATCCCAGCACTTTGGTAGGCTGAGGTGGGAGGAACACTTGAAGCCAGGGGTTCGAGACCAGCCTAGGCAGCAACGTGAGACCTCATCTTTACAAAAAAATTTAAAAACCAGCCCACTGCAGTGGCTCACACCTATAGTCTCAGGCACTCAGGAGGCTGAGGTGGGAGGATCACTTGAGCCAGAAGTTCCAGGCTACAGGGAGCCATGATGTTGCCACTGCATTCCAGCCCTGGCGACAGAGCAAGACCCTGTCTCTACAATGGAAACAGATCAACAAAACATCAAGGTCAGACCCAGGAATGGCTGGGCAGAGGGGGAGACCAAGCACAGGTGGCCAGATGCCTTCCTGGGGTGATTCTCAACTGTTAACCAGCTGGAGGGGTGGTGAGAGGGTCCTGTCTTTTTCTCTCATCTGCAAAATGAGAGATAGCGTACCCACCTCATAGAGTTGCTATAAAGTGCTTGTAATTATTATTATTGGCCACTCTCCTGGAGAGCCCAACCCTTTCAGGGCACCAGAAGTGTGGTGGGGCTGTCCTGGGTGGTGGGCTTGGCCCTTTGGCCCCCCAGAGATAGCTGCCCTGGATGGTGGTCTCCCATGGGTCCAGCCCCTGCTGACTCCCTCCAGCCTCAACCTCATACTCCCCTTTCCTGTCCTGCCCCAGCCGCCTGTCCTGGCTCTGTCCTAACCTCACCAGGCTGCAGGCAGCTTTCCTAACCAGCCACCCTGTTCACAGGCATCCCCCCTCTGCTGGGGGTGCCTTCTCCTGCTTTTCTGCCTAGTGAACCATTGGTGCTTTGAAATTCAACTTAACCAGGTAAAACTCTGGTGGCCAGGGCAGGTGGTACAGGACCATCAAGGCAAGAAGGCTGGGACCGGGAGCAGGGGAATGGGGATCTGGACGGGTGACAGTGCCTGAAGCAAGAGCAGGAGGAGCCCACCCTGAGGACAGCCACCCACTGCACACAGGCTGGGAGACCGGATACGGAAAGAGGGAGTGGTCTGGGAGGGCAGGGGAGGGGTTCAGGGAGCCAATGAACACAGGGCAGAGAAGAATTTGTTGGGGGCAGCAGCCTGGAACAGGGGCCTGAGGGGTTCCGGCCAGTCCAGCACTGGTCATCAGAAGTCAGGAGAGGGAGGCCTAGGTCCAGTTCCCTGGGGTCTTCCTGGTTTCCAGGAGATCAACCTGGTTCTACCAAGTTCTACCACCCATGTGGGGTGGAGGATGAGGACAAGGGCACAGACCTCCCAGTGAGAAGGGGGCTGTGGAGGGCAACCCTGAGAGAGGCTCCTTTGGATGAGGGTTGGGAGGCTGCAAGAGCAGGGTCTCCTAGCCCTGGGCATCGGGTCTGAGGGGACTCGAATCTCCTGAAACCAGAACCAAGTGGCTGCCCCAGAACTGCCCCCTCCCGGGGGGGGGGCCACAGAGGCCCATTGTTTTCTGAGCTCAACCAGCCGGCACTGCCCTCCCCTTGGCTTGCCCCTGTCCCTGCCAAGGTGCCAGGGAAGGTGGCCAGGGCAGCCAGTTGAGCAGGTTTCCAAAGCTAGGTCTGGGGAGGCTGGCCCCCTCTTCCCCAGCCCACCAGGAGCCTAAGCAGACAGGCACAGGCACGGGAGGCTCCTGCGTCCCCTTTCCCTGGGCACCATTGACCTCTCCCAGGACTCTAGAGGGAGCGTGGCGATGGGGTAGGGGAGGGGCAGGGGGACTGTTTGCCATGCGGGCGCTGTGATGTCATTCAATCCTTATGACAACAACCCTGACCTCAGGGTGCTATCTTCACCCATTTCAGAGATAAGGAGGCAGAGGTTTAGGGAGGTTTATGATGGGCCAAGGACCTTAACAGCTACCAAGTGACAGAGCTGGCAGGGTCCCCCTGGGTGTGTAGGTGGGGGACTCAGGCCCCAAGCTGGGCAGAGGGATGGGCAGGAAGGTGGCACATGGGGCCGCCACCCTCGCCCCATGCTGGCTGCATGCCAAGACACCCGGATCCCGGAGCTGGGTCAGGCAGAGGCCTCCTGAACAAATAACAGGTTGGCAGCCTAGAGAGGTGGTCACGGGACCGGTCCCTGCCCAGGGCACAGCACCTGGGAACCAGGCCACCCATTTACCTGCTGTCTATCCAGCATCTGTCTCCCTTGCTCAGGTGGCCCAGCCCCACTATGGCCAAAACCTGACCCTTCCCACCCCGCCGTGGACTTCAGTGTGGACTGACTCCTGCCCTGCACTGGGGTAAGGAGGAGGAGTGACTCTGAGACGACCCGGCCACAGGGCCTCTTCCTGCTGGGCAACAACATCATCTGCTTCCCCAGCCTGGCACTTTACAGTTTACAAACTGCCTTTGCCATCAACCCTCTCAACAGCCTCCTGAGGAACACAGAGCAGTAACGTTATCTCCATTCTGCCTGGAAGAAAACTGGAGCCTGGATGGAGATCGTGACTTCCAAGCTTCTACCCCGAAGCTCAGCCCTAGCTGCTCTGCCCCTTGCCCACGTCCACGCAGGACACAGCTCCCACTGATGGGCAAGGCTGGGCCAGGGTGACCTTCCCAGCACCCGTCAGCCCATACACGGTATTACAGCCGCCTATGCTTTCTGTCTCTCCTCACTCCCTACATTGACCTCGTTGTCCCTCCCCAGCCTCCGCAGCCCAGGGGGTCTCCCTTCTCTGAGCTCCAAGCATTCCTTCGCTCACTCACCCACTCGGTCATCCACCCACTCCCCCATCTGCCCTTCATTCCTCTGCTCAGTCATTCATTCAGAACACATGTCCTGAGGTCTGCTCTGGACCGGACAATCGTGCTGGGTGCTGGGATCAGAGTGGGGTGAACCAGGCCTCCCCAGTCTCAAAGCAGAGCCCCAGAGATACCTGCCTGGACTGTTCCTGAGGCACCTCTGGCTTCACTGCCCAGACAGTGAGCCCCCCAGCACTGAGGCCTTGCTTAATCCTTTCCTCCCGCTCTGCACCAGCCCTAGCGGGGGCTGGGGTTGCTGTCTCATAGGCTCCAGGCCAGTCTGGTGAGCAGAAGTCCCTGCCTCTTACAACTCCCCAGGCAGGGTGACCGCCCAGGCCAAGGCGAAACCCCCACGGGGATAGACAAAGTCACCATCTCCTAACCAAAGGTGACATGGAGAAGCCCTAGCTCTGCCCCTAGATCACAGTGTGTGCAGGATTAAGTCACCATAACCTCTCCAAGCCTCAGTTTCTCTACTAAAAATTGGGTCTCAGGCCGGCTCTCCCATCCTACAGAGGGCGAATGGGAGGATGAGAAAGTGGAAACTGGGTCCACCGAGGATTGGTTGGAAGCAGAGCCCTGGAGGAGGGCTTTCCCAGTGGACGGGACCTTAGACTCTTCTAAGTCGCTTCTTTTCTCTGAGCCTCAGTTTCCTCAGCTACAAAATGGGAGAGTAACACCAACTCTGCAGGGTTGTTGTGTGGAATAAATTAGGTATTATATGGACAACCTGACTAGCCTAGAGCTGAGGACACAGTAGGTGCTCAATAAATTACAGGCTCCTGCCTGGAGAGGTAGTGTAGCATCAGTGTGGGCTCTGGAGCCAGATCCTTGAGTGCGAATCCTAACTCTGCCACATAACAGCTGTGTGACCTTGGACAAGTTACTTAACCACTATGAACCTCAGCTTCCTCATCTATAAAATGGGGATAGCAGTGCTGACCTCTGAGGGTTAAATGAGTTCATTGGTGTAAAGTGCTTAACATTCACCATGAGCATTTCTTGGCCTTCCCTTCTCTTCCTTCCTTTCTTCTTTCCTCTGTAGGTGCCTGAGGACTGAGACAAGACTCCTAGGTGGAAGTTGTGAGAAGGTAGAAACGATGGGACAAACACAGCTGCCCAAGAGTAAAGCAACCTAGGCAGGGCACGGTGGCTCATGCCTATAATCCCAGCACTCTGGGAGGCCGAGGCAGGCGGATCACCTGAGGTCGGGAGTTTGAGACCAGCCTGACCAACATGTAGAAACCCCATCTCTACTAAAAATACAAAAATTAGCCGGGTGTGGTGGCACACGCCTGTAATCCCAGCTACCTGGGAGGCTGAGGCAGGAGAATCACTTGAACCCGGGAGACGGAGGTTGCAGTGAGCCAAGATCATGTCATTGCACTCCAGCCTGGGCAACAAGAGCAAAATTCCATCTCAAATGAGAAAGAAAGAAGGAAAAGAAAGAAAGAAAAGAAAGAAAGAAAGAGAGAGAAAGAGAGACAGAGAAAGAAAGAAAGGAAAGAAAGAAAGAAAGAGAGAGAAAGAGAAAGAAAGAAAGGAAAGAAAGACAGAAAGAAGGAAGAAAGAGAGAAAGGAAGAAGAAGGAGGAGGAGGAAGAGGGGGAAGGAAGGAAAGAAGGAAGGAAGGAAGGAGGGAAGGAAGGAAGGAGGGAAGGAAGGAAGGAAGGGAGGGAGGGAAGGAGGGAGGAAGGGAAAGCAACCTGAGCAACCTGCCATGTGAGATACTGAGCTCTGCATCAAGCAAAGGCAGAGTGAGCTTCTCAGAGGTGCCGCCAGGGAGATCTGAAGGTGTGGGAACGGGAGGAGCGGTGGGGGGTTTGACTAGAGGACCTCAAGGAGCCCCCCACATTTGAAATTCTTTTTTTTTTTTTTTTTTTTTTTTTTGGTGGTGGGTAGGGGCAGGGTCTCACTTTGTCGCCCAGGGTGGAGTGCAGTGGTGAGATCTCAGCTCATTCCAACTTCTGCCTCCTGGGCTCCAGTGAGCCTCCCACCTCAGCCTCCCAAGTAGCTGGGACCACAGGTGCATGCCACCACATCCAGCTAATTTTTTTTTTTTTTGTAGAGACAGGGTTTCACCATGTTGCCCAGGCTGGTCTGAACTCCTGGATCCAAGTGATCCACCCACCTCAGCCTCCCAAAGTGCTGGAATTACAGAAGTGAGCCACTGCACCCAGCCCCACATCTGGAATTCTTTGCCTCTTGATGACTCTAAGATCCCTGTGACTGAGGGCAGAGGCAATGGATGTTAAAATGTGCATATTCTTTGGTCCAGCAACCCCATTTCTAGGCATTTTTTCTCCAGAAATATAACACAAATGCATAAAGATATATGAACAAAAAACAGTCACGAAGCAGGGTTTGCAACCGCAAACATCTGGACACCACTTCAATGTCCATTACAAGGAGATTAGTTAAATATATCAAACCATGGAATACCATACAGCAATGACAAAGGTCTTTAGTCTTGATGGAAAAGGGGGTTTGAGGCATATTGTTAAGTGAATAAAGCGGGCTGCACACAACAAAAATCTCATTTGTAAAAATTTAAAATTACATGTCAAAGTTTACATGGCTGGCCGGGAGTGGTGGTTCATGCCTGTAATCCTAGCACTTTGGGAGGCCAAGGCAGGCAGATCTCTTGAAGCCAGGAGTTCAAGACCATCCTGGGCAACATAGCAAAACCCCATCTCTACCAAAAAAAAAAAAACCCACAAAAATTAGCCGGGTATGGTGGTGCATGCCTGTAGTCTCAGCTACTCAGGAGGCTGAGGTGGGAAGACTGATTGAGCCTGAGAGGTTGAGGCTGCAGTGGGTCAACATTGCACCACTGTACTTCAGCCTGAGTAACAGAGCAAGATCCTATTAAAAAAAAAAAAAAAAAAAGAGAGAGAGAGAAAAGGGGCTGGCTGCATGTGGGACCCTGAGGCCCAACAGCCCTCAGAATTTTGAGTGGGATGAAGCCCAGTTGGGCTGTGTCTGTCTGTCCATCCTCTCTCTCTTTAAACAAAAACGAAAACAAAAACAAAGTTTACATGGCTTATCTCTGAGAAGCAGGACCACTAGGAACTTCTGTCTTCTGTGGCAAATACTTTTCAGCACAGTTTGGATGTCTATAATGAACACTTAGTATTTGTGTAATCAGAAAAAAATTAAAGATTTTAGAGAGCTGAGCACTCACTATGACTCAGCTCTCTGAGCACCTGACTGCTTTACCCTTTTCCATCACCTTGAGAGGGAGGTATGACTCACCCCTTATTCCAAGGGGGAGAAGCTGACATGAAAAGAGACTAAACACCATGACCAATGTCCCCGAGCCAGGCATCACAGAGCTGGGTTGTACCCCCATTCTGGCTGGCTCCCAAGCCCACACTCTTTCCCCTACATTAGGCATTAGACAACCTGCTCCGAGGGTCAGGGAAGAGCAGAGGCAGCACAGAAGTGGCCCAGGCAGCTGGGCCCAGGGATGTACCCTGGGACTTCAGCTGTCACATCCTGCAAGCCAGGCCAGCCGGGTTAGCATGTGTGGGGACAGAGCCGGGACAGAGCCGTCTACCTCATTTGTAAATGCAAATGTAGGCTCTGCTCCTAGCGCGGGCTCCACGCCCTGAGCTGCCCCAGGCTGGCAGGTGCCCAGCCCCACCCCTGGCACTACCCCCAGAAGCCTCAGGGTCACCAGGCAGGTGGGCACGTGCTAGCCCAGGCCCTTCCCTAGAGCTCTAAATAACTTTCTGTGTTGATCAACCTGTTTGTGGATGGATTTGGCATTGAAGGTCACTTGTCACCTTCTCAGTGACAGCCTGGAAAGGTGACAATCACACCTGAGTGTGTCTGAGTCTGGATGGGCCAGAGAACAAGACCTGGAAGTCAGACGGACCTAAGTTCAAATCCTGCCTGTGCTAAGCTCTAGCTGTGTGGCCTAGGGAGCGTCCCTTCACCTCTCTGAGCCTCTGTTTCCTCGGCTATAAAATGGTGTTGAGAATTTCTCCCTGCAGGGCTGCTGAGAGCATTAAATGAGAGAACGCATGTGAAAGTACCCCCTAAGCTAGAAGCCACCTTGCACGTGGAGAGGAGAGTTATGACCTCACCCATGTGGGGGCGGGCGGGGGGCACGGGCACATCTGTGCGGATGTGGAGTGAGCAAGGATCCACCCTGGCTGGACCAGAGGGCCCTGCCTCACAGACTCAGCCGGTGGGCGGGGCAGCGTCTGACACTTTTCCTGGGAGTCGGCACCGGCACCGGCACCGGGTGTTCCGCAGCTCTGCCTGGTGGTGAGAGAGGGTGTGTGTGACTCTGTGGGTGAGAATGGAGATGGGAGGCCCCAGCAGGAGCGTGAATGGGTGTGGGAGGGAAAGCGCTTGTGTCGCATGTTTGGATCTGATCACACCACCCACCTGCCTAGAAGGCCCCAATGGCTTCCCGCTGCGAGCAGGATCCAGACGCCCGCCTCACGTGGCCCACGAGGCCCTGCGTGTCTGCTCCCCATCCCCGGCCCCCCTCCCACCCGCCCACTGTCTCTGGCCTCATCCAGGGCCTCTTTCCTCCTTCCCCAGACTCCTTTCCGCTCCTCAAACCCGAGGTGCTCCTTCCCACCTCCAGGCCACTGCACATGCTGTGCCCCCTGCCTGTTACCCCCTTCCCCTTCGCCTGGATCACATTTCAGGTGCTCTGTCTGTATTCAGTCTTCCAGAGCCCCCTCCCCAGACCAGGAGAAGCTGCTCCCAACCCGACCAGCTTTCCCAGAAGCCTGTCCTGGGCCTTCGTGGACTTACCTGTTGCATTTGCACATTTCATGGTGTGACCATTAAGCCACTGTCAGTCTCTCCTGCTAGAAATGGGGTTTCTTCAGGTCATGCCTGGGTCTGTTTGGGTCTGATCTGCTGCATGAATGAATGTGTATGTCTGTGCCTCTATGTTCATGATGAAGCTATCTCTACAAGGGTCAAGTCTATGAGTGTGAGCAGGGAAATACGTGTGTGTGTACATGTAATGGGTCATCTCAAAGAACCTTTCCTCGGCCTGCAGGCAGGTGGGCTGGGAAAGGCCAAGGCAACCTGGGGCCAGTGCCCAGGCTGGCTGGGGTGAGGGAGAACAAGCACCAGTTCCCTTGCTCCCCACTAAAATAGGTCCAGGGTCTTTGCGCCAGGTAGGTCCAGTCAGGTGGGCTCCAGGCTGGAGGCCTGGCTCTGCCCTGCAGTGAGCTCCACTCCTGCCTGCTCCTACAGGTTGGAGCCCAGCCTCCTGCCTGCACAGCCCAGCTCACTTGAGACTCAAGCCAAGCCTGGTCTTCCATGGCTGCCCACACTCCCCACCACCCCACAGGGCCTGCCTTGTGGGCAGCAGTTATTTTTTGTGTGTGTGTGGGATGGAGTCTTGCTCTGTCGGCCAGGCTGGAGTGCAGTGGTGTGATCTCGGCTCATGGTAATCTCCACCTCCCGGGTTCAAGCGATTCTCCTGCCTCAGTCTCCTGAGTAGCTGGGATCACAGGCATGCACCACCACACCCAGCTAATTTTTTTTTTTTTTTTGTATTTTTAGTAAAGATAGGGTTTCACCATGTTGGCCAGGCTGGTCTCAAACTCCTGACCTCAGGTGATCCACCCGCCTTGGCCTCCCCAGAGTGCTAGGATTACAGGCATGAGCCACCACACCTGACTGGGGAGCAGCTCCTGATCTGAAAGAAATGGGCTTCCAGCCTCTCTGCCTTCTCAGCCACCTCCACCTGCTGCCAGAAGATGATCTGGAATGTTCCAGCTTTGGGGTGGGGGAAGGAGTCCTATTCCTGCCCCTAATCCTTTACACTTTCTCTGCCCTCTGCCTGGATTACCCTTCCCACAGCCAGCTCCTTCCCGTTCAGGCCTCAGAGAGGCCCCTCCCTGATACCCATGGCAAAGCCAGGCCTTGCACCCACCCTATCCATACTACACATTACCCATCTGAAGCTACCTTAGCTGTCTGTCTCCTGCACTGGAGGATAACGTGCGTGAAGCAGGGACCGTGTCTGTCAGGTTCACTGCTGCATCCCCAATTCTTAGACTAGTCACCTGGCATGTGGTAGGAACTCCGTAAGTATTTGTTGAATTAACGAATGGCTAATGGAAGCCTTGAAAGAGCCCATGAGGTGAACATTGCCCGTTTGCAGGCATGGAAACTGAGGTTCAGAGAGGTTAAGTCTCTAGCCCAATGTCACACAGCAAACAGCTGGACCAGGTCAAACTTAGGGACAAGCTAATTCCACTAGAACCCCAGCACATCAGAGTGTATCACAGCCAATCTTCCCATTTCATAGGTATGAAAATGAGCCTCCAAGAGGGAGGGTGATGTTTCTCTAGGTCACTTGGGTCCAAGGCACGTGTTTCTTCCCTCCTGCAGCACGGGGTCAGAAACAGCTGCATTGTTACACCGGCCGGCCCTTTAAAAGCACCTCCTTGCTGCCTCTCACTCACCGTGAGGCAGGGGCCATGAACACCCCCACTGCACAAAGGAACGAGCCAAGGCTCAGCAAGGTGAGGGACTCCTCAAGGTCACCGGCCAGGACCTGGCACCAGGCCCATCAGACTCTAAAGCCAGTGTTCTCAGGGCCAGTGCCTAAGGCCAGTGCCCATGGCTGGGGTGTACAGTTACGTGTAGGCAGGCAGGTCACCCCCCGGCAGGCAGCAAGCTTCCAGAGGACAGAGTCTACACACCAAGCCCAATTCCGCGCCCACTGCAGGCGCAGCAGGTAACCATGACCACGATGACGGCAGTAACCGCAATAGCTGGCATCGATGGAGTACGTGCTCTGTGCCAGGCCCTGGTTTCAGGCCTTGGCACCCATTATCTCATTTAATCCCCACACCAATCTTCCAGGTAGTACTTTTATTGCCCTCATTTTACAGGTGAGGAAACTGAGATCCAGAGAAGTCACCCAGCCAGCTGGTGGCTGAGAGAGCATCTGTAGCCCCAGCCCAGACTCTGGCTCCAGGGCTTCCACAGCCCTGCACTAAGAGCACAGTCAGGGCCTCCCTGGGCTGCGGACTGACTCAGTCTCACACAGCAGCTCCTTGGAGCAGGGAGGAGGATGGGCGACTGGCACCCTAGCAGGCCTCTTCCCTTGGTGGCTCGGGGGTTCAGAGCCTTCCAGCGTAGCCCACAGAAGTCCCAGCGGGGCCTGCAGGGACATGATCTGGTGGCTGTCTCTCTTCCCTTCACCCGTCAGGTCCAACTTAGTCTTGCATCCAGCACGTGCCACCACACGCTCTTTTCCTCCGCATTGCTGACCTGCTACCTCCTGCCCCTGGAACATGCTTGTACAGTGCACCTCCCTTCCCCACTACACACACACACACACACACACACACACACACACACACGCTGCCACTTGGCCCACTTCAACTTTTGTTTGTTTTTTTTTTTTGAGACGGAGTCTCGCTCTGTTGCCCAGGCTGGAGTGCAGTGGCACGATCTCGGCTCACTGCAAGCTCCGCCTCCCGAGTTCACGCCATTCTCCTGCCTCAGCCTCCCAAGTAGCTGGGACTACAGGCGCCCGCCACCACGCCTGGCTAATTTTTTGTGTTTTTTAGTAGAGATGGGGTTTCACCGTGTTAGCCAGGATGGTCTCGATCTCCTGACCTTGTGATCCACCTGCCTCGGCCTCCCAAAGTGCTGGGATTACAGGCGTGAGCCACTGCGCCCAGCCCATTTTGACTTTTGAGTCACCTCCTCCAGGAAGCCTTCCTTGATTCCCAGATGCGGGCAGGAGTCCCTTCTCTGAGCTCTCAGCAACCCTCACATCTCCCTAGTCAGCGCATGTCATTCCCATCAAATCACCTCGTTCCTTATGACCCTCTCTAGACTGTGAACCCCAGAAGAAGTGGCCTCATCTATCTTCTCCACCACCATGTCCCCAGTGCCCAGCACATGGTTTGGCCCTAGGAGGGTGTCCCCACACTAAATGCTTGTTGAATTAGTTTGCTGAATGAATTTTGGGGAAGATCCTGAACTCAGAAGACCTTTCCAGGATCTGGGCTATCAGAAAATCCCCTCCGAGGCTGGGCGTGGTGGCTCACGCCTGTAATCCTAGCACTTTGGGAGGCCGAGGCAGGCGGATCATGAGGTCAGGAGTTCGAGACCACCCTGACCAACATGGTGAAACCCCGTCTCTACTAAAAATACAAAAATTAGCTGGGCATGGTGGCACGCACCTGTAATCCCAGCTACTCAGGAGGCTGAGGCAGGAGAATGCTTGAACCTGGGAGGCGGAGGTTGCAGTGAGCCAAGATCGTGCCACTGCACTCCAGCCTGGGCAAGACAGCAAGACTCCATCTCAAAAAAAAAAAAAAAAGAAAAAAAGAAAAAAAGAAAATCCCCTCCTTAGCCATCTACTCAGCCTGTGGCCACCACAGTGCCTAAAATTCTATCACTAGAGAATCTCTCTTTGGATGAATGAGTCTTTCCTCTCAAAATGCAAATGCTTAGTTAGAAGGGAGAACATCCCCCTGCGCATACACTCTGCACTCATTTCATTGGGAGCAATACTGTTTCCACTGCTGTGGACAATCTGAGGTTCAGAGAGGCAGAGTAGATGGGGTAAGGCCACACAGCAAGTAAGTGGGAGTTGAACTGGGTATTTGAACTCAAGTCTACCTAACAGAACTCAAATATTCCCACGCATCTCAGACAAATAGACCAGAGTTTGAGCATCACCAGGAGATAGGGGCACACAGGGCCAACCAGACCAGGGACCTCAGGGCTGCAAGAGTCCCCTCTTCATGATGCTGAGGATAGACGTGGGATAGCAGGGTTGTGCACAAGTGAGATGGGGACCCACTTCTCAAGATCACACAGTCAAACAGTGGCAGTCCCAGAGCCACAACGCATGTGGAGGGGATTTTCTCCTGTCTCCTGAAGCTATAGGGGATCCTTCCTGGAAGTGGGGGGTCTCTCGGGCACTAGGCTCATCCCTGCCTCAGAGCCTTTGCACCTGCTGCTCCCTCTGTCTGGACACCCTGCCAGCTCCATGGCCAGCTCCTCTCATCCTTCAGGTTTTGGTTCGAACACCCCCTCTTCAGAAAGGCATTCCAGGACCCCTTCATTTTCCAGCCATACAGCACAGGGTGACAGGCAAACTGGAGCCTGGCTACTTAAGCTCCAATCTCAGCTTTGCCAAGGGATCTTGAACAGGTTACTTAACCTCTCTTTGCCTCAGCCTCCCTAGCCCTAAACCAGGGTTCATAATGGTCTTGCCTCACAGGGCTGTTGTGAAGATCAAACCCATGAACATGGGCAAAGTGCTCTGAAACACAGCCCGGCACGTGCTCAGCTCTCGGCAAGGACCAGCTCTTGTTAGCATGTAGCCTTGCTTTGAAATTCAGTGGACCCGGCCAGGCGCGGTGCCTCATGTCTATAATCCCAGCACTTTGGGAGGCTGAGGCGGGTGGATCACAAGGTCAGGAGCTAGAGACCAGCCTGGCCAAGATGGTGAAACCCCATCTCTACTAAAAATACACGAAAAAATTAGCTGGGCATGGTGGCGGGCGCCTGTAATCCCAGCTACTCAGGAGGCTGAGGCAGAGAATTGCTTGAATCCAGGAGGTGGAGGTTGCAGTGAGTCACTTCAACCCAGCCTGGGTAACAGAGTGAGACCCTGTCTCAAAAAAAAAGAAAGAAAGAAAAGAAAGAGAGAAAGAGAGAAAGAGAGAAAGAAAGAAAGAAAGGAAAGAAAGAAAGAAAGAAAGAAAGAAAGAAAGAAAGAAAGAAAGAAAAAGGAAATTCAGTGTACCCATCAGAGGTTGTTTCCTTGCCTATTTACTTATAGTCTGCCTCTGCCTTTCCCAATTTTACAGATGAGGAAATCCAGGCTCAGTGAGGTGAAGTACTGCCCAAACCAAGCTCTCTGAGGATAGGGGCTAGGCCTGTCTCATTTTCTGCTGAATCTGCAGTAACTAAAACTATGCCTGGCCTACAGTAGGTGTTCAGTGGTTACTGTGGCTGGATGAATAAATGATGAACAAATGACCACAGCTCTATCGCTCTGAGGCTCTGTACAGCCAGGAGCTTGGGCATCTAAGATTCTATTTCAGCCCACCTCTGCCCACTCTGGCCCCAAATGACCCCCAGCTCAATCGAAGTCTCAGCGTCTCTTAGAAGTGGCTGCCAGGGGCTGGGCATGGTGGCTCACGCTTGTAATCCTAGCACTTTGGGAGGCTGAGGGAGGAGGATCACTTGAGCCCAGGAGGTCGAGGCTGCAGTGAGCTGAGATTGCCTCACTGCACTCCAGCCTGGGTGACAGAGTGAGACCCTGTCTCAAAAAATAAAAATAAAAATAAAAATAAAAATAAAAATAAAAATAAAAATAAAATAAAGAGAAGTGGCTGCTAGGATAGCCAGGCTAATGAGCTGGGGACCAGCATCCATGCCCTTGTCCCCAGTAGAACCCCCTCACCCTGGCTTGGCAAAGGGGATGAGGCAGGAGGCCTTGGCATTTGCCTTGGGAGATCCCTGCCCAGAGGTATAGTGGCGGCCATGGGCTCAGGAAGCAGCTGCTAGCTTCCCCATCCCAGGCACTGCCAGCTGCCCGTCGGGGGCCTGCCCACCAGATGCATAATAGATGAGGAGGCCCAGCGGGCTGTGCCTGCTTGGCATTTCAGAGCCACTAATGAGGCCAGCCTCGTGCTTCCTGCAGCAGCACACAGGCCCCAGGGCCTCTGGCTCAGTGATTGCCATAAGGAGCCACCTGAGGACAGGGCCACCCACCCCAGCCCACCACTCAGCACAAGCAGCATGCAGGAGATCGAGGGCTAAAGGCATGGGCTCAGAGTGGCACTGCTGTCAGTCTTGGTTCACGCCTCACTGACTGCATGCCCCTGGGCCACTGCTTCCTCTCTCTGAGCCTCAGTTTCCTCATCTGTAAAGTAAGGGATGAACTGTAAGGCTGGTGTCAGGATGGAATGAAATGATTCAGGGGAAGTGCTGGGCCCAGGGCCTGGGATATAGGAAGTCCTCCATATGTGGGGAGCAACTGGTACCAATTCTGTCAAGAGGAAACATCTCAGCACCCAGACGGGCCTTCCCAGCAGGACATATGGACTGAGCAGTGACTCCCGTTTGGGTGGTATTCAGGGCTACATCACTCCCCGCTCCTCCCTTAACTCATAACCAAGACCTTCCCCATTTTTGCAGCTTCACTGTGTCTGACCAAGGTCCCTTCCTCAGCAGAAGAGCTGGATTCAAATCCAGCCTTCACCAGCTGTGACTTTGAGCCAGAGCCTTCACCACTCTCAGTCCTGGTTTTGGCCTCTCAACTGGGAACAACAGGCCAAATTGCAGGACCAATGCCATGCTTTAATGAGACCTCCAGAGTAAAATGCCTGGCAGGCTGTCAGCTCTTAATCCTTTCTGGGTGCTGCCTCCACCTCCCAGTCTCCTAGTTTTAAGGCCAAAGTTGACTCTCCTCTTCCCAGAGGTATTTTCAGAACCCTCCTGCCTTGTGCAAGTCCACTTCAGCATTCCTCTACCCTGACACCGCTCCACCTCCCACCATCCATTTGAATACACTTTAAATGTCTAGCCCCCATTCTAGGATATCTGGGTCCCTTAGGGCTGCAGACTCAGAGTCACCCACTGTCCCACTGGCTCCCAACCCTCACACTGGGCCTCCTTCCTCACGCATCTGCACACCTACCCTGAGGTCCTCCACTGCAGACAACCTGCTGAGAGGGGTTAGGGATGTGTAAGGGAACTCAGCCATGATCACATCTGGCCTCTACCAGGACTCACTGCTCCTTTAATCCAAGTCCTAACCTCTTAATCCTGTTTTGTAAAGGGGTGGGGGAAAATCACCTCCTCCAGGAAGCCTTCCCAGCCTACTGACAAGGTTTTACTTATTCCCCTCCCTGAACACACTCAATTCAATTCCACAAGCAGTAAGCATTTATGGGCATGGTAGTTGCACAAGACCATGTGGAGGACAGAGACATGAGAAAAGTACAGCCTGGCCTTTATGGGAGAAAGTGGGGCTAAGTTGAGCTCAAATGTGACTCAATGGGAGGCCGAGGTGGGAGGATCACTTGAGCTCAGGAGTTTGAGACCAGACTGGCCAACATGGTGAGACCTTGTCTCTACTAAAAATACAAAAATAATTACCCAGGAGTGATGGCATGCACCTGTGGTCCCCGCTACTCAGGAGGCTGAGGCAAGAGATTTCACCTGAACCTAGGAGATAGAGGTTGCAGTAAGCCGAGATTGCACCACTACACTAGGGCCTGGGCGACAGAGTGAGATCCTGTCTCCAAAAAAAAGAAAAAGCGATCAAGCACCTCTCCTTTCAAGGAGTTCAGAGCCTGCTTTGCACTGCAGGGTTATGTGAACACATGCAGCTCACCTGAAGTCAACTCCCGGAAATGCCCTATTCAACAAGCACATGTTGAGCAGCAAGTGCGGCCCAGAGAGGGAAAATGACTTGCCAAAGTCACACAACTAGAATGTGGCAGAGGCAGATTCAAGTCCACACCTGTCAGACTCTGAAGTCCATGCTCTTTCCCCTACCCCAGGAACATTCACGAATGTGTGCTCTATAGCAGCAGGGGAGGCATTCTAAAGAGGGAATGGGGGTGTGGGGATCAAGAAAGAAAACCCCCAACAAATGGTGACAAAGGTGGGCTGGAGGTGTGGCGAGGGCCTGTGGAAATGGAAGTGGAGGGACATCAAGGGGAGGTGATGCTGACTGGGGCCACGTTCCCGTTATCAGAAATACAGAGCACGGGAGAAGCAAGCCCCAAACTAGAAAAGGAGGTGGAGACAGCTCTTGAGTGCCAGGAGATCATGATTAATGGTCAAAATGGCCACCACTGACGCATGGGCTGGAGTTAAGCGATGGCCTTTGGCAGCTGGGAAGGGAGGGCCTAGGGTTAGCACCTTGGACAGCGGCTCCAGCTAGGCGGGCACGGGCAAGGCATTTTGGGTAACGGGGCGTGTCCTGGGGAATGGCCGATCTTTACTTGATAGATGTGTCAACTGAAGCCCAGAGAGGGGATGGGACTCGCCCAAAGTCACACAGCTGGCCAGTTACAATCAGTCCTGGGCCCTCGTCTCTAATTCTTGGCTTAGGGCTCCCTGGGGTGGGCCTTCTGGGTGGCCCGTCTCTGAGTCCTCCCTCAAGCGCATCCTTCGTTCAGACCCTCCCTGTGGCCTGGTGGCCCTGGTACAGAGTAGGTAAGGTTTTGGGCTCTGCACAGAGTCTGGAAGAACAAGGTTCAAATCCCAACTGCTTGTGTGACCTTGGGCAACTCATTTCCCCACTCCAGGCTTCATTGTTCTTATCTGTAGAGATAATAGTCCCTAACTCTGAGGTGTGGTCAGAGTTACATGAGATAACACATGTCAGGCATCTACTACAGTACCCAGTGCATAGCAGGTGCCCAACAAGTGGCAGTTGTCAGTGGTGTTATTACTGAACTCCCTGAAGGAAAGGATGGCATCTTCCTCACCTCTGCTTTTATCCCCGCTCAGTCTGCCCCTGCTCTGAGCACAGCACACCATCTTGCAGAAGGAGGGGCTCAAATGGACTAGGCACACTAGCAGGAGATGATACCCAGAAAGGGAGAGGAAGCAGCCTGAGGTTGCATGGAGAGCATCAAAGGGAAATAGAAAGGCAGGCTGGGAGCTTAGCTGAGGCACCCTGTGTGCCTCCCACCCCAGGCCTGGCTTCCCAGGAGGGCTCTGCGGGGACAATGGTGCCAGATGGGAGCCGCCCAGCAGTTGGGGGGTACCGCAGGACCCACGGACCCCAGGAAGCCCTGAGCAGGGGCAGGAAGCAGCCAGAGCCGTCAGGGGGCTCTCCTGCTGGAGGTGAAGCAGCAGCAGGAGCAGCCAGCCAGGCCCACATGATGCTGATGCCAGGGAAGCGGGAGGCACCTGCCTGCTGGGGCATCGGGGTGCCACGGTGTATCCCGAGGTGAGGCTGCACCTCTACCCATTGCCTGTTGGTGTTGAGAAGCTGCACACACAGTTGCCTCGTTCCCTCCTCTTCCAAAGAGAGGGCAGCCCCAGACATAGGAAATATGGGAGGAAGGGGTTCTGAGGGCTGTCGGGGGGGTAACTAGAGGATTTGGGGTCAGTAAAGGCTAAGGGAACCCCAGCCCAGCAAGGGGCCACCCTGAGGTGGGAAGAAATAGAGAAGAAAAAAAGGAAGGAAGCATTTAAGCAAAAAGGGCCTAAAATATGCCAGGGCCAGTTTTTGTTTTTGTTCTTTTTACTTTACACCCTATGAATGGGCATTTTAATCCCTATTTCACAGATGAGAAAACTGAGGTTCAGAGACGTTAAGGAATTGCTGAAGTTCACACAGGCAGTGGCAGAGTGAAGATGTAAACCTGCTTTGCCTGCCTCCAAGGCTCTCTAAAAAAGTACTCTGGGGACAGACCTAGTAAGAGGGTCTGCCCACCCCCTTGCCCTGAGAGGATGGTTGGAGGCTTGGTGAGGTCTGGCCTGGCATCGCAGGGGTAGGAATGGATTAGGGGTATCTGCAGGGACCAGCCAAGGCAACCCAGGCCCTCCTGAGAGTCCCCAGTACTCACCATACACTCCGGCGAGAGGTGAAGGACTTGTCCACCCTGAAACACAACAAGAGGGGCCATAGGTGAGGGGACATCCCTTCTCACCAGCTTGGCCCAGCATATCAGACCCACCTGCACTGCACCACCCTCCCAGAGGGGCTGGAGAAGGTCCTGTTTCTAAGGATGCTTGAGGCAGTCACTATCACCCTTAGGCTGCAGTCGCCTGACTGTCAGATTAGGGACATGGGAAGGCATGGGGGTTAAAGAGCCAGGAAAAGAGGCAGGACTGGGGGCAGTGGGGCAGGGGGCAGGGCTGTGGGGTGTTAGCAGGGGTGGGGGGACAGGTGGAGTAGGACAGTGACTACAGCAGTTTGGATCATGGCAAGGATGTAGGGGTGCGGCTGGGTTTAGCTTAGAGCCTTTCCAAGCAGGATGGAAGTTTGCTGGATATCTATGGTTTATGGTGGGCAGAAAGAACATCACCCCCAAGGCCCGTAGCCTGCCTCAATCCTGAAGCTGTTCACTCATATCCACCCAGGAAGAAAATGTCTGCGAATCTGGGAGGAGATCTAGGAGGAGCTTCCCCCCACCCTCACCCCAACAGACATACCCTGCTTCCTAAGACTTTAGGGGTACCCCAGACTTTGTCTCCCCCAA
Organism: Hylobates moloch; assembly: GCF_009828535.3. Classification (NCBI taxonomy): domain Eukaryota; kingdom Metazoa; phylum Chordata; class Mammalia; order Primates; family Hylobatidae; genus Hylobates; species Hylobates moloch. Next base: position 20,092,668 of record NW_026652284.1, read on the forward strand.
ATCCACCCAGATCCAGCCCCAGGACGCATGTGTGGGTAGCACTCCTGCCCCGTCCCGATTCTCCTACTGCCCTCTGAGGGCACCTTGGTGCCGCTGGGGGCAGGGGCTGAGCAGCTGTTGGGACAACAAACAACTCGCCTCTTGCCCAGAGGTAAGAAGGCTATGAGGAGGGAGTCCAGCCCAACTCTGCCAGCGAGAGGACGTCCTCTGGAGGGCAGGGCTGGGGGCTCCCAGGGACAGCTGATGGGGAAGGCCGACTCTGCAGACAGTGAGGTCAGAGAAGCCAGGACTTGCCCAAGGTCACAGAACAGGACCCAGCCTGGGAGCTGTCCCTCTGTTGGCTGGCCAGGAAACTCAGGGCCTAGCCCAGGCTCCTCTCATCACCTGACAGCTAGCAAGACCCCAGATGGAGGGGTAGCCTCTGGCCTCCCACCCCACCCTGCCCTCTGCTGGGGTCACCTCAGAAGTTGAGCGTCCACAAGGGGAAGGCAGCTCAGACACAATCCCCATAGCTCAGAGAACACTGACCATGCGCACACACAAGCCCCAGCGCTCCACACCCCAAGGTGGGTCCCATGGGTCCCTCTGACCACTGGGAGGCAGGGCCTGGTGAAGGTCATGGAGCCGCTTGTCTGGCTGGGCAGGGGCTCTGAGCCCACTCTGTCTAACCCATCTTCCCTCCAATTTGCCAAATCTCCGCAACAGGCATAAATCCCCATTCCACCTCTGCACCCCTCGACCCCAAGATGAACCTGCTGCCACTCTGACCTCCTCCAGGCTTCCAAGCCCAGGCAGCCAGTGGCCCAGGGAGGAAGAGGTTCCTGAGAGCCAGGATGCAGGAAGGAGGGCAGCCTGGTGCCCAGGGTGGGCAGTGCCTGCTAAGGGCTTCTAGAGTCCCTTTATCCAGAGCCTCATTGAGGGGCCCAACAGCTGCAGAGGCAAGTGGGAGGTCCAGCAGAACCTCCCCCTGACCTGCCTGCCCCTACTCCCACATACCTATACATGTGAGCAGTTGCGCACACACGCATGCACACACACGAGCACACACACAGGCGGAGTAGCCCCGCAGCCCCAGGTACATGCATAAGCGCCACTATCATGTGCTTAGGCACAAACACAGCAATGTCCACCCTGCACTCACCTCCCCACACATGCACATGGACACGCAATGAGAACACACACGGACACAGAAACACACACACATACACACACACACACACACATGCGCGCCGCAACACGACAGCCATGCGCGCACTGAGGTCAAACGCTCAGCCCCCACAGCAGTCACAGCCCAGGCCCACCCGCCCGAGCGCGAGCACACCCAGCACGGGCTCCCCCCACGCGCGCACACGCACACGCGCGCACTCGCCCCGCCCCGCCCCGCCCCGCGCCGCCCCGCGCCCTACCCGCCGTAGGCCCCGAAGGTGAAGCTGCGCTTCCGGCCGCTCATGGTGCCGCCGCCGCCGCCCGGCCCGGCCCCCGCGAGCCGGAGCCGCCTTCCCGCGCCCGGGTCACCTTGGCAACGCGGCCGCCCCGCCTCCGCCCCCGCTCCAGCTCGGATACGTCCGCGCCCCAGCGGGCCGCGGTCCAGCTGCCGGGGGCCGCCGGCGCAGAAAGGGCCGCTTGTTCGCGCCGCCCTGGGCCGGCCGGGCGGGGGCTTCGCGGGACTTTCCGAGCCGGGTCTGGCTGGGCGGGGATTGCGGGGCCCGGGGCCCGGGGCCCGGGGCAGCCCCTCCCCCACCCCTTCCCCGCCGCCCCCCGTCCAGGCCGCAGACCCTCTGTTGGGGAGACGCCCTCCTCCCGTCCCCTGGAGCAGCCGCGCTCCTCGGCGGATCCGTCCCCATCATCGCGCGCTGGGTGCTCCCTCCCAGAAGCCTGGGTCTGCAGGGCAGGCATGTCCCGCTCCTCCGTGTCCCTCGAATTTCTCATCTGTAAAGTGGGATTCCTCCCGCCGGCCTCGTAGGACCTGGGCATGACGAAATGAGTTCACGCACGTAAAGCCCTCGGCCCAGGCCCTGGTGTACAGCAGATGCTTAATAAATGCCGGGTACAAGAGTTCCGCAGCGGGGACAGGCGTTCTACCCTTCCCGCGAACGAATGAGTGAATGAACAGAGCCTCCAATAGCCCCTCCTTGCCCACCTGTCTCCCCTTCTCCCAGGAGTCCCCTTCCCCTTTGACCTGGTGAGGAGGAAGAGCAAAGGGGAGGAGTGGAGACGCCCCCCTCCACTCCCCTCTTGAAAAGTCATGCAGCCCAGGTCCCAACCTTTAGAGAGACTGGGCTCTGAGTTCTGCAATAGGTACCATTCACTCAATAAACACTCCAAGTCCCTCTTCTGCACCCAGCTCGCCCGGAGCTCACGGTCCAGTGCTCTTCCTCAGAGTAAGCTGTTTCCCCCACCCAAGTGGAGCTGTGTCAGCAGACACCGGGTCATTAGCCCCGACCCCAGAGCACACTGCCCTCCACCCCAACACCCACTCTTCCCCCCATAGAGGGAGAGATCCTTCCCCCAGGCCCTGCACCCAAGGAGGCCCCCACAGCCTCAAGATTTGCTATGGGATTTTCTGTTTAAACAAACTCCAGGGCACAGATGCAGCCGGGGATGAGGGAGGAAGGATGACCAAGGGCACAAGGACAGGGCGGCAGGGATTCTGCAGAAGGCCCTTCAGGAGCTGCCCCACCTGGGACCCGGGCCTGGGCTTGGTGAGCTCCAGCACCCCCTGGGAAATGACGAGTCTGGGTACCAGGGTCTACAGTTTGTCTCACCTAGGCAGGGTAAGTGGCACTGCAGTTTCCCCATTTTAGACACGAAGAAATTGAGATCCTCGCTCACACCGATTACTTCTCTCTTGGGGATCTGCCCTCAGCCCTCTCTCGGCTCCCACCTGGGACCTCTTCTCTGCACATTCTGGTGGGTGCAGAAGCCCTCAAGAGCCCCTTGCAGGGTTCAGAGCCTGGACAGGGCAAACATTATTTCCTCATTCTTAGAACTATGTCCCTTGGTTTTCAGTCCTCAGAGGAGGGTCTGGATTCCCCTTGCAAGGTGCTCTGGAGCCTGGACTGGGCCCCTTCTGCTCTGGGCAGTGCTGCAGATTCCTGTGGGGAGGAATCACGCCAGAGCAGGCTCCTGAGGGGTGGGTCCTGAGAGCACTGAAGTTTGCCTAAGAAGGGAGGAACTTAATTCCTTCCTTCCTTCCTTCCTTCCTTCCTTGCTTCCTTTCTCCCTCCCTCCCTCCTAAGTAGTAGCAGCAACAGTCTCCCTCCCTCCCTCCTTCTCTCCTTCCTTTCTAAGTAGTAGCAGCAACAGCCTTCCTCCCTCCCTTCCTCCCTTCCTCCCTTCCTCCTTCCTTTCTAAGTAGTAGCAGCAGCAGCAGGGGCTCTCAGAGAGGTGGGAGGCGGTTGGGGCAGAGGACTGAAGAGCTAGGCCTGGGCTATCAAGATGTGCACAGTACTTGGGCTGGGGCCTGGACTCCAGCCACATCTGGGCTGCTGCATCCCCTTCGACATGGACCTATACCTCGCTAGTCTTTTCAGTGGGAATGATTCCTGAGTGGTTTCTGCATGCCCAGTTGGCAGAGTGGCCAAGGGGCTGCCAACGTGCCAAGTTTCCCAGCCAGGCCTGGCCCCCGGGAGGCCCCACTGGTACTGGGACAGTGGGCCCTTGAGAGGGGCCGTGGGGGCTGAAGGGTTCCCACCAAAGACAAAGAGCCCAGTGTGGGCTCCAGCCTCTCTGCTCTGACCAGCTGCAGCTGCCTCATTGGCAAGGGATGGGGGTGGGGGTGGGAGTGGGGGTGGTTAGTGGGGGTCACGTTCCCTTGGCCAGGGTTGCAGCAGGACAGTCCCTGACCAGCTCCTGGTCCCTTGGTGACAGCTGAGTTTAAATGCATCCTGTTAACCCGCAAGACCACTTCCAAGAATTTACCCTGTGCATCATAGCATGTGAGCCTGTAGATGAACCGCAAGGACAATGGACACTGAGGCATGTGTTTATATCCTCACCCTTGGAGGCTAAAATCTCAGCTCTCCCACTTGTCACCTGTGTGACCTTGGTCAAGTTACTTAAGCTTCCTGAGCCTCAGTTTTTTCATCTGCAAGATGGGGTTGATGATGAAAATAACAGGACCTGCTTCAAAGGGTTTTGCCAAGGATTAAATAAGTTACTAATGATAAAGCATTGACAATAGTAGAGTGTTTGTCACTTAACATGTGTTTGTTAAGTAAAACTTTGCTGGCTGAGCACGGTGGCTCACATCTGTAATCCCAGCACTTTGGGAGGCTGAATAGGGAGGATCACTTGAGACCAGGAGTTGGAGAACAACTTAGGCAACATAGTGAGACCTGTCTCTACAAAAACTCTAAAAATTAGCCAGGTGTGATGGTGCACATATGTAGTCCCAGTGACTTGAGAGGCTGAGGTGGGAGGATTGCTCAAGCCTGGGAGGTTGAGGCTGCAGTGAGCCCTGACTGCACCACTGCACTCCAGCCTGGGTGACAGAGCAAGACCCTGTCTTAAAAAGAAAAGAAAAAAGAAAAAGGCTAGGCATGGTGGCTCACACCTGTAATCCCAGCACTCTGGGAGGCCAAGTCGGGTAGATCACTTGAAGTCATGAGTTCAAGACTAGCCTGGCCAACATGGTGAAATCCCATCTCCACGAAAATACAAAAAGCCGGGCATCGTGGTTGGCACCTGTAGTCCCAGCTACTTGGGAGGCTGAGACAGGAAAATCACTTGAACCCAGGAGGTGGAGGTTGCAGTGAGCCAAGATCAGGCCACTGCATTCCACCCTGGGTGACAGAGCAAGACTCTGTCTCAAAAAAAAAAAGAAAAAAGAAAAAAGAAAAAAAAGTTGTAGCAACATCATTTTTATTAGGCTAAACTATATGAAGTTGCCATTTTTGTAGGGCTAGCAAAGATTTATTAGTAAGAATTCTAAAACTAAATGGCCACCCAGAGGAAATTTGATAAATTATGGCCCATGTATGCCATGCAGTGCCATGCAGCTATGGGACAGACTGGGGAAGATCTGTGTGTGGGCATGTGGAACAGCCTCCAGGACTGACACACACAGAGGCAGTGTGACAGGGACCAGGGCTGGACCAGGCTCTGATGCTTCCTAGCCGTGTGATGTCAAACACATTAGTAACATCCCATGACACTGGCCTCACTGGCCCACTGTGATGGGGACATCACTGCTCCGCAGTCAGCACGGGGTGCTTGCTGACTGGCACTGGGAAGTCACTGCCATCTTTGAAGGAGGTTGAGCCCCCTTCTTCCTTGGCCTCCAGCCTCTTACCTAGAAAACAGTGCCAGGCTGCTTTCCAGGGTCCAGGCCCTCCCTCTGAGAGGAAGCCTCCCCTTTGGGCCTCCTAGATTTGTACCTAAGTTGTTCAAACAGCTGCCAGACTGTAGAGGAAGAGAGAAGAGCACCGGGTGGAGGGCTGCAGAGCCACCTTTCCAAGTTCACCTCTTGTTGAACTCTGGGTGTTCCACCTACCTACCTCCAGCACCCCCTTTCCAGGGAAATGGAAGGGGAGAGGGAGGAGATCAGGGAAGATCTCAGGTCTGGGCTCTAGGGAGGGCTGGTGGAGCCAACTCTTGCCAGGGCCTCCAATAGCCTCCTCCCCTCCCCGAGTCATACTCATTCAGGATATCTGCCCCAGGCCTCTTGGGCAGGAGAGGAGGCATCTGGGCTTCCTGCCCTGGCCCAGGCAGCCTCTTGTGTGGCTTTGCATTAATCAGTTTTCCTCTCTTGGCCTCAGTTTGCTCATCTGTTAAACCCCTACTCTCACTTTGCTGGGTTAAAGACCTAACAGTAGGCTGGGCACAGTGGCTCACGCCTGTGATCCCAGCATTTTGGGAGGCTGAGGCAGGCGGATCACGAGGTCAGGAGTTCGAGATCAGCCTGATCAACATGGTGAAACCCCGTCTCTACTAAAAATACAAAAATTAGCTGGGCGTGGTGGCGCCCAGCTACTCAGGAGGCTGAGGCAGGAGACTCGCTTGAACCCGGGAGGCAGAAGTTGCAGTGAGCCAAGATCACACCACTGCACTTCAGCCTGGGCGACATAGCAAGACTCCACCTTAAAAAAAAAAAACAAAAAAACCAAAAAAAAACTAACAATGGAAAGATGCATTTGCCTTGAGAGAATTCTGCTAGCTCTGAAAGTCTCATTATCCTTACTTTGCCTGCGGCCTTTCTAGCCAAGCCACACCAACCCAATCCCAGGAAGCTTCTGGAAAAAGAGTCTCCTGGGGGTTCCCCAGCCCCTGGGAAGGGAGGAAAGAGTGGGTGTGACTTGGCTCACAGCCCTTCCCTAGGCAGCTGGCCAGTGAGGTTACTGAGCCAGCCTCTGCCCTGGCTCTGAGACTCCTGCTCTATTCAATGGGTTTCTGAAACCCCTGCCTACTTAAAGGGACCCCATCAGGGACCAGGAAAATCTGGGCTGGCCAGAATACCTGCCCCGACTCAGGCCCTACCCCTGAGGATGTGTTTCTCATATCCACGCAGATCATGTGCCTTGAGAGGCCCTGGGAGCAAAGCCCTTCTGGAGACAGCACCCAGGTGTACGTTCTTTCATTCCTTCCCCCATTCATTCAATGTTGAGCACCCACTGTGTGGCTGACACTGTACTGAGCACCCACTGTGTGGCTGACACTGTTCAGACACTGGCGATAGAGTCTGAACAAGACAGACAAGGTCTCTGGTAGACCTGTGTGCACACTTGCACACAAACTTTCCCAGGTCACGCATGCACTTGGCCTAGTACTGTGCCATGCACATGCAAAGAGTCATCTAACTCATGCCTGTAGAGATCACATCAAGATCGAATGCATGCAGACAGGCTCACATGAACATCAGCCCCTATGCTGCAAACCCACAAGTACGTGCACATGCAAAGGTCGACTCTAGCTCCCACCCTCAGGTCCCCAATCAGTGCACATGCACCTACTGACTCTGGCTGGGTTTGTACCTGCATGTAAATACACAGTGATGACAGCACATACAGGCACAGGAATCTCAGGCCCACACACCCTTACTCAAATCACATTATTTATGTTCATACAATATACACAGACAGATGTGTACACATCTCACAAACACGCATGGAGCATCCAGCTAACTACTGGGAAGAAATAAAGGTAGGAGACAGAATGGCTCTTTGGGGGTCAGAGAAGGGTGCAATTGCTGCATCTCCAGGATTGCAGAGTGGAGGCCAAGACTCCTCTCATGTATTACAGGCTGGCATCTAGCTGGCCAGCACCCATCTCCTACCTCCGCTGCTAAGGGTGTGGCCCTCCCAGCCCATTTTCAGGGGCAGTTGGACAAAGCTGGGAGACTGCTTGAGGCCCAGAGCTTTCCTCAGGAAGCTGGGCTGGTGGAGCCCTGACCAGGGGAGACCTGCCTGTGGCCCCAGCTCTGCTGGCAACCCACCGTTTCTCATCACAAGTGCCTTCCCACTTCTGGCCTCTGCTGGTTCTTCCATAACGGGGGGAGAGAGTTTCCCAACAGTTCCTTATGATACCACCCTCCCAGGAGGCCAACCAGTCTGGGACTCTGAGAGCCCCTCTCCACCCCGACAAAGCCCTCAATGAGGCAGTGGCTCTCAACAAGGGTGGCTCTGCCCCTCAGAGGGTACCAGGGTGGTTTCAGTCCTCAGAAATGACGGGGTCACCACTGTCATTCAGTGGGTGGGGGACAGGAAAGCTACACTGGTGAGAGTCCCACTTCAGGAGATTTGTTGTTCATCAGATATCCTCCTAGATATTCAAGTGGATAAAAAGCCCGGGTAACCCATCCTAGACCTAACTCTGGTTTACAAATGAATATTTTTTGGTGTGGCTTTAATCCGTCATACATTTTTCAAAGGTGCAGCTACTGAAGTCATTCTGAACTAGAGGTCAGGTACAGCGACATGACTTTCTGCTCTTAAATCTAAGGGTAGGCCAGGCTCAGTGGCTCACATCTGTAATCCCAGCACTTTGGGAGGCTAAGGCCAGGAGTTTGAGACCAGCCTGACCAATATGGTGAAACCCTATCTCTACTAAAAATACAAAAATTAGCCAGGTGTGGTGGCATGCCCCTGTAATCCCAGCTACTCAGGAGGCTGAGACAGGAGAATTGCGTGAACCTGGGAGGCGGAGGTTGCAGTGAGCTGAGATCACAGCACTACACTCTAGCCTGGAGTTTCTGAGACTCTGTCTCAAAAAACAAAAACAAAAAATCTAAGGGTAGGCTGGGCAAGGTGGTTCACACCTGTAATCCCAGCACCTTGAGAGGCTGAGGTGAGAGGACTGCTTAAGCCCAGAAATTCAAGACCAGCCTGGTAACAATGCAAGACTCCATCTCTATTACAATAATTTTAATTTTTTTAAATCTAGCGGTATATTTTTAATAAATAGGTGCCCAAGGCTGGTTACTTCATTGGCTCTTGTGGTGTGGTCATGCCAGAGCATTCATGTAGGGAGGTGGAGGGCCTTTTTCATCTCTTATGCCAGTATATAGTTTGTTTTTGAAGTCAGGTGTCTAGGCAGGCTTATTACCTAGAAATATCATGACAGGAAAATGAAGAACGCTTTTTTTTTTTTTTTTGAGACGGAGTTTTGCCCTTGTCGCCCAGGCTGGAGTGCAATGGCGCGATCTCGGCTCACCGCAACCTCCACCTCAGTAGCTGGGATTACAGGCATGCACCATCAGACCCAGCTAATTTTTGTATTTTCAGTAGAGTCGGGATTTTTCCATGTTGGTCAGGCTGGCCTCGAACTCCCGACCTCAGGTGATGGGCCCGCCTCAGCCTCCCAAAGTGTTGGGATAACAGGCGGGAGCCACCGCGTCCGGCCGAAGAACGCTTTTTAAAACGTGTTCTCTAATGGGTCCGGGAGTCCGCCGCGGTCTCGGGCGCCACCAACTGGCTATCATGAGAACTGCAGGCGAGGGCCGGCCGGGCTCCAGCACCAGGGACAGTGCCCCGGGCGCCTCTTAGAGAAGGGTGGGGACCCGGAGCCGCCCGGACAGCGCCCCGAGTCACCGGCCGCGCGCTCGCCGCCCTCCGCACTTCCTCACCCCTCCCTTACACGGAGGCGGCCCCAGCGCCCGTCCTCGCCCTCTCCCCGGCGCCAGGCGCCGCCACACGTCTCCCAGCTCACAAGGGCGCACCTGCGCCCGCCCACTGTGCTCTCGCCGCCCCCTCCCGCGGGACCCGTTCTCTCGGTGCGCAGATCACGGGGCCGCACCTACGCGTTCCGGGATCTCTGTGATCCTGACAACAGCCCCGTGAGGCCGATCTTGCAAGAGTTACATGTCTGCCATGGCTGACGGGGGAAATTGAGGTGTGCAAACAGCAGATCCAGCTCTTCCGAGCTCTTCGGGACCTCAGTCCCTATCACCCGTGCGCTGCGGCTCAGTGGCACAGCCCCTTCTAGTTCCCGAGGCCCTGTGCCAAGCGCTTTCATCCAGTCCTTAAACCCACCCTGTAAATTAGGTACAATCATCTTCCCCATTTCACAGATCAGGAAGCCGAGGTCCCAGAGGCCGAGTGGCTTGCCTAACGATCAGTGGATGCAGATATGGCTACAAAACCTCTCTGAGGTCTTCACACTGCTCTGAGTCACTGCGAGAGACGCTCCTGCCAGGAAGAAAGTCCTTCCAACAGTACACACTGCCCTGCCGTGGCTGCTGTGTCCTGGTATCCTCAGGGGCTTGAATGCCTTCTGGGGTAGGATGCGGGCATGAAGCCTCGAGATCTCTCACAAAGGAACCCAATCTCCCCATCCTCACAAGCTTTAGCCTCACAAAGCACCTCCCCAAGACACACACACAGTAGGTGCTTAATAAACTTGTTGCTTGGCTGAAGCCCTGCCTTCCAGGAACCAGGGCTCTAAATGCATAACTACACAGCCTGGATACAGAGCAGGGCAGTGTGAGCCAGTGACGAAGGGCACAGGCTCGAGAGGGCTGGACAGAGTGGGTTCCAACTCAGCTATTTTTTTTTTTTTTTGAGACAGAATCTCACTCTGTCACCCAGGCTGGAGTGCAATGGCACGATCTTGGCTCACTGCAACCTCTGCCTCCAGGGTTCAAGCGATTCTCTCGCCTCAGCCTCCTGAGTAGCCAGGACTACAGGCACCCACCACCATGCCCGGCTGATTTTTGTATTTTTAGTAGAGATGGGGTTTCACCATGTTGGCCAGGCTGGTCTTGAACTCCCAACCTCAAGTGATCCTCCTGCCTCAGCCTCCCAAAGTGCCGGGATTACAGGCAAGAGCCACTGCACCCAGCCCCGACTCAGTCTTGAGCTGTGACTGTCAGCCTTAGTTTCCAATCCGGAAAATGGAGATGATACTAGCTCTTAGCTCACAGGGTGATGGCGTGTTAAACAAGGTGATGCACACAGTCACCTTAGCATGGTGTCTTGTGCTCACGAACGGCTTGCATGGTGGTGGCTGTTAACACTGTTGCCAGTAGGGTCTTCTTTGGGATATACAAAGCCCAAGAGCCCTAGCTGAATCATGCTCTCTTTTACCCCAAGGGTAAATCAGGTAGGCAGGAGGAGCAGAGGAAGAGGCTGCAAATGTAGTCGGGCTGGGTTGGGGACAGGAGGAGGAGGGAGATGGCTGGGGCATGGTGGCTCATGCTTGTAATAATCCTAGCACTTTGAGAGACCGAGGCAGGTGGATCGCCTGAGGTCAGGAGTTCGAGAACAGCCTGGCCAGTATGGCAAAACCCCATCTCTAGTAAAAATACAAAAATCAGCTGGGCGTGGTGGTGCATGCCTGTAGTCCTGGCTACTCAGCAGGCTGAGGCATAAGAATCACTTGAATCCAGGAGGCCGAGGTTGCAGTGAGCTGAGATCGTGCCACTGAACTCCAATCTGGGCAACAGAGCAAGACTCTGTCTCAAAAAAAAAAAAAAAAAAAGGAGGGAGAGGCAGCCATCCTTGGTGGAGGCAGACCGCTTAGCAGTGTCTGAAACTCCCTGCCTCATAACCTAATCTCTGACCCTCAACCCTGATCAGCTCTATAGTCTCCTCGTTTTAGTGAGCACTCCATATAAATGTTCTATGAATGAATGATGTCCTACATTGACTATGAACAAAAAGAAACAGAAAGTCAACTTTAGTCCTATCATAATATATATAAGGCCTGGCATCAGTATGGGTTTGTAATCACATGGACCTGTGCTTGAATTCCTGCTCTGCCACTTCCTGGCTTGTGACTTTGGTCCATTTTCATAACCTCTCAAAGCCTCAGTTTCTTCATCTGTAAAAGGGGATGGTAATGATAATAAAACTACTTACCGCATAGGATTGTTCTTAGGATTCAGTGTAAACTGCTCACCCCTGGCACATAGTAGGCACACAATAAATGGAGACTGTCTTTAGTACTATTATTGGACACGTGCAAGGACAGCTACGAGCTGAGCCAGGAAATCCGTGTTCTGAGCCTAGTGCCACCATTGGCTCACAGTGTGACTGTGGGCAGCTCCCCAGTTTTCTTCTCTGAATAATGAGGCCCCTCCAAGGACCCTTCTCAGTCTGATTTTCTGGGGCAGCCTAGCCCCTATTTGCATGGTGGGCAGAGAAGTCTCTTGGAAACAGCTCTGCCCACCAGTCTGTCTCTTCCAGACCACGCCACTGAAGGGGGTGGCATTCCCATGACAGGGAGGAGGCAGGCATCACTGGGAGTCTCAGAACCTCACCTGATACCTGCCCTGGCCCCATACAGACCTCTCAGGATCAGCCCCACTCCAATGCAGGGTGCAGCCCCAGAGCCATGTCACATAGGCGCTGGGTCTCAGAAGGAAGGGACCTGTACCAAGGTCAACTGTGTGCCCCTAGGTCCATCTCCTTGCCTCTATGAACCTCAGTTTCCTCGCCCACAAAATGTGGATGAGTCTTGCTGGCCCCAAGGGCTCCGGCACGCTCAGCAGCAACCCAGATGTGAAAGTCCTTTGTGAATTGCTCCCATCAGGCATAATCATGATAATTACTATCTGTAAAACGAGGGGGTTGGACCAGCTGATCTCTGTGGGCTCCTTCCCAGCTCTGAAGCTGGAGATTTCTTGGGTTTCCAAGCTGGGAGTTCACACAGACGTAGGGGGCCAGGAGAAGTCAGGGTCTGCGGGATTGTGTGTCCACGGGAACCCCTGAAAAGTTGTCCCCATTCATCCTTTTCCCCCAAGCCAGCCTGGGGCACTGGGCCCCAGGGATAGGCCATGGGGAGGGGGAGCTGGAAGCTTTAGGGCCTGGAAGCTTCAGGGCCAAGTCCTGCAGGTGTGAGCCTCCGCGTCTGAGCCCCACCCCTGCCCCTGTCCCTGCCCAGAATTGCTCCCATTACCCAGAGCACAGATTCTGTATGGCGCCCTCCCCAACCCCTTCTCATCCTGCATGCAGTACACAGAAATGGCTAAAAGTAGAGTCACACAACCCTCAATTCAAATCTCAGCCCAGCCACTCACCAGCTGGGTGACCTGGGGCAGGCTATTTAACCTCTCTGAGCCTTTGAGGGTTGCTAAGAACGATTGCTCTGAGGATTAAATGAGATAGATCCATGAAAAGTGCTTACATGGGGCCCAGCACACTGCAAGTGCTCAGTGAATGCCCCCACCTGCATCCAATTGCGCAGGCCCCATCACGCCTCCCCACAACCAGAATCTTCCTAGAATTCCTGAGCTAGCTGCCCAGTTCCCACCCGGACTGCCACGGGGTGGGCCCAGCATTGTAGAGTTTGGGCAGGTCCCAGGCTTCTCTGCCCTTTGGAGGACTACAGAGCCCATACCTCTCCAGCCAGGGAGGGCTGTGGGCTTTGGGGACTGGGACAGGTGAGGTCTTTGTCCCAGCAGCTCTGCCCAGTCCTGTTTCTAGAGGCAGGGAGCCCTGGGAGAGAGACTGTAAGGGCAACCCTCTATCCCTGGCAGAGCTCCCGCACCTCAAGTGAAAGGCAAGTGGTGAATGAGGCAAGGCTAGAGTCTTCAGTCCCATGGCATCCTGAGCCTGCTGCCCGGGTGGGCACAGTGCCTACAGCAGTCTGCCAGCAGGTGGATGGCCTCTCTCTGGACCTCCAAGACAGGGGAAGACGCAAGAGGCTGGTGATGGTGACATCAGCTCAGGCCTTGTCCTGGCAGCCTCTCGAGGGTGCCTGATGCTGCCAACTTTTGAACAAGAAGAATCAGGGCTGCCCTGGCAGTTCTGGCACCGAGCTTGCAGGCAGGAAGAAGTTCCCAAGGTCACCCTCCATCAGTGACCTCCACCCTATCCCTCGAGCCCTAAGTCAAGGAGTGGGGCCTTGGAGAGGGCTGTCCTCTGAGCGGGGTACTGGGGTGGCTTTCCCTCGCAGAACTGGGGCCCAGAGTTCAGGAGCCAAGCAGAGGGCCGGACCCATCTGCCCCACCTCCACCTTCTCTCTGCTGCCCCCACAGCCTGGCTGCGGCAGACACGTGGCTCCTGTGGCCTTGAGAAGGTCACAGCCCCTGAGGTGGCTCAGGCATCTGATCCTCACCCACTGCCCCCCAACCCCAGCCTTGCCAGCAGATCCACATTCTCAGGGGAGTCTGAGGAACAGGTACTGTAGTTTCAAGAACTACTGCAATTCCCCCAGGGATACAACAACACACTTGAGTCTCACACAACACAGTCACCAGCTTCAACTCATGGGAGCTGTGCTGCAAAGACAGAAACTACATCCTCCCATTCCACAGATGGAAAGGGAGGCTCAAAGAGGCCGGGCGGCTTGCCTGAGCTCACCCAGCTAGTGGGGTGGGGCCAGAAGCGGAACACAAGGTTCCTGACTTCCTGAACCAATGACAGCCCCCGGCCCTCCAGCTCTCATAGCAACCTAGTTCCTGGGTGGCTTGGTGCCTTGATCCTCTTGCCTGCCCCTGGGATGGAAGAGGCTGGAGTCCTCTCCTTTGCACACTGGGAGAAAATGAGGTCCAGGGAAACAGGCGAGGGGGCCATCCTTACACAGCAGTGGCAGGGCAGAGAACTGTGCCAGGTGGTTCCTCATTCCAGGCTAGTGGGCTCAGCCTGCCCCTCCGGTGTATCCCGCATTGATTTTGGGGAAATACAGACTCCTCAGCCTGCCATTCAAGGCCCTTAATAGACTAACCCCAATTTGTCCCTACCCACGCCTTCCATGAATCCAACCCAGTGTCCACATTGCCACCCCCCGCCCTTGCCCACGCCGTAGCTGGTCTCGCCTCCAGGACCGCCTCCACTTCTCCTCTTGCTGTGCAACTCGTAATCCTACCACTAACATTATCATTTACTGAACACCTAATATGTGCCAGGCAAGGACTCTTCAAGGAGGAAACTTACCCAGCTCACCTGGTGATAGCCATGCCAACTACCTTGGAAATGTGAAGTTACGGAAAAAATTCTCACTACTCTCAAAACACTGAAGAAAAGGCTTATATTTTTTCTGGCTGTAGAGAAATATTTGATGTTTTTAGAAAAGATTTTTCTCCAGATTTGTCTGTGTTTGCTTTTCCTTCAGTGTGTCTCTCTGTGTTTCTCTGAGTGCAGCTTTATATTTTTCAAAGCAGTTCTCAGCCAGTATGTCTGGCCCCACAAACAACATCCCCAGGGAGGTGGGCAAACAAAAGCTCGTCATCCCTGTTCTAGGGAGAAAGAAATGAGGCACAGAGAAGGCAGGTGACTTTTCCAAAGTCACACAGCAGAGACTGGATTTGGCATCCTGAGGACTCCCAATCTATGTTCTTTCAGACCCAGCAGAATGCCTAGGATAAGCTGGGCACTACCCTCAGTGTTTGCTTGCATTCGCCTTCTTATTCCTTGAAACATACTCATCAGGCAGGTGCTATGATTCCCACTTCCTAGATCAAGAAACAGACACAGAGGGAGAGAGGAACTCACCCAAAGTTGTACGGCTGCTCAGTGGCAATGTCAGAATTCGAACTTGGGTCTGCTTCCTCTGAATGGGGGCCCGAGGGAGGGTGGCCTCGGTTGGCAGAGGTATTAACCAGTAGAGTGGGCAAGTCACTTTCTCTCTTTGAGCCTCACCTCCTCATCTGACACATAGCACCAGCCTGTGGCAGGGACCGCAGGACCCAGCTCATCTCTGTGCCCCGGTGCCTGTCATGGTCCCTGGGATCCACTACATGCTCATTAAATGCTTAGGGAGTAGGCACACAAGGCTGCTCCCATTGTGCTGGTGCAAAGCAGGAGTATCATGTTTTGCTTCCTTTCTTGCAGTAGGAAAGGCTGGAATCCCAGTGGGACCTTTCTGTTTTGGGGTGTCTCCCCACCAGCACCCCTCTGCCTCTTTTCCCTTCTTCCTCTCTGAGTCACCACCTGCCTGACAGTGCCGGTCTTTAGCCCTAATTATAGAGCACATTTTCAGGCATAAAATGTCCACAAATGTGAGCAATACAGCTGTAGCCCATTGCCCTCGGGTACCCTCCTCCTGGGCTGACCCCAGGGTGGCTGCCCCAGGAAGCCCTGAGACTGGCGACCCCTGCTTGGCCCTAGTGTGGATCCAGAGGCTGCACTCTGCAGGACGTCCTCAGTCTGGGGCCCTATGTGCCCACACTGCCACCAGAGCCAAACTTCCTTTCCTTATTGGCACAGGGCTGCCACCTCACACCTCTGACTTTCCTCATTCCCCAGCCAGGCTCAGCTGCCTCCCAGAGCTGGAGCTGGGCCCAGAGAGGGAAAATGACTTGTCCGGGCCACACAGCCAGCAAGAGGCAGGGCCAGGCTTGGACAGGGAATCAGCACTCTGGCAGGCTTGGTGTGAATGCCGAGGGAGCGTGGTGGAGCTGGGAGCCCCTCACCGCTCCCCATCTAGCATGTCTGCCCTGGAGGCCTCACCTAAGCCCACAGAAGCACCTCTCCACAGCGCCAGTCTCTCAGAGGCACAGGGTGCCAGGGCCAGCCTGGCAGAGGTCCTGCCATGCAAGGAGGTGAGCAGAGAGTGCTGAGGGCTCCCTTCCCTTCACACCAGCTGGCCCCCAGCCTTGCTGGGAGGACAAAGCAGAAACTGGGGCCTGGTAACGCCTCTAGCAAAAGCGGAAAGGAAAGGGAACCCCAGAGCCGCTTGGAGCCTGCGCTGGGGCCTGTCCTGTCTTGGGTAGGACCTGCAAAACAACACCTTCAGGGACAGCAAAGGAGCAGCCTGGGGAGAGGCTCCCGTGGCAACCTGCTGGGTGTGTACACAGAGGGGAGGCAGGAGAGGAGGGTCCACTGAGTGGGAAGCACCAGGCAGTTTCCCAGGATTATTAGGGTCAGCCAAGCTACGTCCACATGAATCAGAAAAGAGGGAGGAAGGGGAGGCTTTGCTGGGGATGGTCGGGGGCCTCCACTCCCCTCCCCGGGTGATGAAGTGTTCACATCCCACACGCAGGAAGCTGATGTAATTCATGCGTGTGTGCACCCATGATGGCCTGGGTGTGGGTGGGTGCATGTGCGTGTCTGCCAGGTTCATTTTTAAGGGCGTAGGGCGTCCTTGTGTTCTTCCTGCATGCGCGTGTACCATGTGTGCACCCTGCAGGAGATAATGGAGGCAGACGACAGCAGATGAGGGCTTCTGAAGAGGCTCTTCTCCTTGCTGACAACCTCCGTCTCTCTGTGTGTACACACATGCCAGCATCTGGATGGTGTGACTCTCAGTGTTTGTGTGTCAGGCAGAGTCGGGGGCAGGGGTCTTGGCCTGGGTGTGCCCGTGTGTTCCTGTGTCTGGGTCTCAGGGTATCTGTCAGTCAAACTGTATTTGCGTTTGTGTCTGGCCGTGCTCAGGTCTCGGTTGTTTGCACAGCACGTGCGGCTGCTCGGCAGCCTCTGACAGCCAGCCAGGACAAAGGCCTCCGCAGACAGACGGCAGCATGGAGGACAGATCTGCCGGAGGAGTCCTCAAAGGGACTCTTGGCCCCAGAACTTGACAGCAGGGCAGGGGCATGGCCAGGTGAGGGGGAGGTGGAGGCCCTGCTGTGGGAGCCTGAGGCCTGAGTGGCAGAGACCTCTCTCCCTGCTGCCCTCCAAGAGGCCAAAGGAAGAATCCTTCTTGTCTCCTAAGGGTGGAGGGTAGTTAGAGCCAGGAGAGGGGCCTCCTGAGACCCCTGCCAGGCAGGCATCTTGGGAAGAAGAGAAGAGGAGAGGGCTTTGCCCAAGGAAGCTGGGAAGGTCCCAGGGTGAAAGCACCATTATGGTGCTCCATGGGACAACCCTCCCTCCATGGGAAGGCGTGGCAAGGCAAACCTAGGACTCTGGACCCTCTCCTCAACCTGACCCAGCTTCCAGCCACAGGCACCCTCCCCTCCTGGCAGCAAAGGAGAGCAGGTCCACATGGACCACTCCACCACGGCGTTCACCCTTCCTCCACTCCACCGCTGTGGAGATCTGCTCCCATCAAGAGTCAGAGTACCACGATTCTAGACCTCGCTGAAGGTGACTAGGTGACCTCAGGCAGTTCATTTAGCCTCTCTGAGTCTCAGTTTCCTCATCTGTGCAATGGAGGCTTCAGCCCCTGCCCTGAAATATTGCTGTGAAGGGGGAAATTGCTTGTGCCACCTGAGGATTAATCATGACCCTGGAACCCTTCCCAAGGCCATCAAGGAACACGCACCTCTTGCCAGACCCTCCAGCTCCCAGGGGCTCGCAGAGTGAGGCTGAGGTCCTGGAGAGTGGAATGGGGGGCCCCCATGGCCAGCTGGACCTGACCACTGCCTCCCCACTCAGCCACAGCCCTCAGGGCTCTGTGCCAGTCCAGAAGCCCATTCAGGGACACCTTTGGCCAATGTTCTGTTTCATCTGCGAGGCAACCTTCCCCAGTGCCCCAACCATAGCGTTTTCCCCCAAACACCCTCAGGAAGGAGGGACCACTACCTGTGCAGGGGGGCCAGGAGCCTCCTGAGAGCCTCCTATGGGGAGGAAGTGGTACCATCTCACCCCCACTGCCTTTCTCTCCTACTTCCACCTGGCCAGCTTCCCTCAGTGCCCCTCCTGCCTCAGTGCCCCTTCCCTCAGTGTCCCTCCTGCCTGCCGCCCCAGGGGCCTGACCTCTGACTTGGCAGGGAGGGGAATGGAGCCCGGGGACAGAGGCCAATGCGCCCTGTGAGCCGTGGATGTTCTTCCTGACCCCACCACCAGGCCTGTGCTATGACCCCAACAAGGACTCCGAGAGCACGCACAGGCTGGGGTCTGTTAGGGTAGGGAGGGGGCCGCTCACCTCCGGAGACTGTGTCTGTGCGGGTGTGTGTACACAAGGTTTCTTCCCCAAGCCCAGGCGCCCCGCAGCTGGCACCAAACCCTGCAGAGCACGGAAACCGCCCCGTGAATTCCCACCGAGTCCTCAGATCCTGCCGAGCCAGGGGCGGTGACGAGGGGGCGCCCAACTGCGTGACGCGTGTGCCCCGCTCTGCCGCGGGTCAGGGACAGGGGAATGCGTCCTGTCTCTGGGGGTGCAAGGACATCACCGCCCTCCCCGCTCAGGGTCGTTGATCTGAGGCCCCCAATTCCTTCCTCTGAGGACAGGAGCGCCCCCCTCTGGGGGGCGCTAGGGCTTGGGCCCCTCCCCAGGGATGGAGGAAACGCGCCCACTTCCCACAGTCCCTCCTCTAAACCCCAGGCGCCCCCACCTCGAGGTGGGCGGAAAACTGGACTCCCCACCCACCCAGGGGGTGGGACCAAAGCCCCCTGGCCGCGGCCTGGACCGAGTCCCGCAGGCTGGGGGTTCAGCCGGCTCAGTCCAGGCCTCCCCCCACTTCTCCAGCCGCCGTCAAGACCGGGCTGCGCGAGCCCAGCTGCGCCCACCCCTCGCCCCTGGAGAGCCGGGTCCCCCACGCGTTCGCCCCCACCCTCCGTCCCCGCCCGCCCGCGCGGGGTCTTGGCTGCGGGCCGACGGGAGTCTGGACACCTCCGTCCCCTTCCCCTTTCCAGGGCCGCAGCCCTGGCGGGGCACACTCACCCGCGGGCCTGGGCCGGGGGCGTCCTGGGCTCGGCACTCTGGTGCCCGCGGCCGCCGCTGCAGCTCTGCTCAGACGCGGCCGGCGTTCGCCGCCGCCGCAGTTCGGGGAGGGGGACGTCACATGACCGCGGAGCGCTCCTTCCCCGGCGCCGCTCCCCCCTCACTGCAGAGCCCAAGCCGCGGGCGCGGGAGCGGCGGGGAGGCCCCTGCCCTGCCGCCCCGCCCCGCCGCAGGTCCCGGAGGAGGGTTCTCGGTGCCCCCATTTTACAGGTGGGGAAACTGAGGACCAGAGAGAGGCAGGGACTGGCTCAAGGTTACACAGCCAGACGGTGGCAGAACCTGGGCGACAGCCCAGCGGTCCAGGCAACAGCTCTTGCTCCAAAGGGACTGGGACAACTTCTGGAGCAAGTGGAGACGTCGGGATAGGTGGGGCCACGGCCCCCATGGGCTCCGCTTGTCTGCAGGGATGGGAGGAAGGCGCACAGGCTTCGCTGGGCGACGAAGCTGCTGCGCCCTGGCTGACGTCCTCCTCACCCGGGCGCTCGGTGCGCTTCCTGGCAGAGGCCACGCGGTTGACCCTCGCCAGCCCACTCGCGGCTCTTGGACTTTGTCTCTGGACTGGGCAGCTCGCCTCCGCCCCAGCCTAACCCAGGCCCAGGGTGGGTGTGGGGAGGGGAGCCACAGGCTACGGAGAAGTGGAAGGGAGGCACCAGGAGGAGAGTGGGATCAGAACAAGAGTGAAAACCCAGGCAGGGAGGGGGCGCAGAGATCACCTCAGCCTGACTTCCAAGGCCCGGGGAGAGTTAGAGACTTGCCCAAGGTCCACAGCAAGTGAGCAGCCTGCCCACTCGAGTCCCTTATTTGATGGTCAACAAAGCCTGAGGCCCCTGTGCCCCACTCCCCACCAAGGGGGAGCCCTCACCCACACCTCTTTCTGTTCTCCACTGAGCTCCTCCCCGGGGAACAGCCCACATGAAGCAAAGGGGTCTGCAAGGCCAGAACTGCGGGGGACAACGGGTGAGGGTATGGTTGGTGGCTCCAAGGTCATGAACTCGTCATAGAACACTCGTGTTCCAGGGGGATCTCTGAGATCTCTGGATCTCACCCCAATGTTCTAAGAACTGGGAAAACAGGCTGCAAAAGGCGCAAAGACAAACCTCCGTCTCAACCATTTCGAATTGGTGAGTCAAGTCGACGGTGCCCTCCAAGGTCAACAAGTCCAATAGGCCCACTTGACAGGTAATATTTAGGGAGGGGAAAGTCCAAGACATGTACTCAATGTATTTCTTGAGCATCTACTACTGTGTGCTTAAAATCACAACTGTCACTTCCAGCTCCCACTATTTTCCCGGCCACATGGGCTGCATTTCACAAAAGAAAAGATCCGAGGTCTTCAGCAACGCTTACATCAGCCTCTGGAGGATCTGAGACTTGCAAGCCTCCGGGTTTTCAGTCCCACGGGGGCTGCGGACCAGCGCCATGTTTCCCGGTCAAGACTCTAACCCCCGTGGAGGTGAGTTAAGGGGGAACAGCAGGAAATGCCCCACCCTCTTCCCACTCATCCGCCCACCTGTGAAAGGGCAGAGGGGAAGGCAGGAGATCAGACACTTTTCTTTACAGTCCTCTTTGTCGATTCCTCCCTCCAGCAAGCTTCCCTAGCTGTATATGGGAAAGAGACCCCAGCCCAAGGGGGTTTCTCAAACTTCTAAGAGCGCAGGAGCGGTCTGTAGACTCAGATTCAGATTCAGTGGCCCTGGAGCCTGAGATCCCGCATTTATTCAATGAAGCTTCATGGCGTTGCTGGCGTTGCTGGCGCTGCCGGGCTGCAGACATCCTGAGCAGCGCTGGTAGAACAAGGCAAGTTGTCAGGGCAGGAGGAAGACTCCTGAAGTATCACGTGCTCACTCACGGCCCACCCGACCCGGGGGCCCTTTGATCTCCTGCCTAGGAATACACCAGGACTATATAGTTGGCTCAAACACTGTAATAAAAAGGCAAGAAGTTGAATGAGGCTGGCCGAGGTGCTTCTGGGGATGGTGGGGAAGGGACTGTGGGGGATAGCAACTGCCCTAGACAGGTATGTCCTGCAGGGCTCTGGTCCTGGGAGATGCTTGGTGAAATACATCCTACTTAGGAAACGCCAACAGAATGCCTATAGACCTTCAAGGGCAGCATGTACTGGGGCTGGCTCATCTTCAGCAGCGGCGGGGCTCACAGACCTCAGAAGTACATGGATTCCAGGATCCTTTTAAGCACCATATCTCCACCCATCCTTTCGCTTTTTTATGCATTGCTCCCTGAATTCAATTCTGAGCACAATCTTCATGCTTCTTGCTTCCCTAACTCCTGTTCCAAAAGGGCCCCTTTCTCCTCCATGCTTTAAGACAGAGACCCTCAATTCTGGCCAGGCATTGCTGATGGTACATCCCAGAGTGCTGAGTGGAGACAAAGGTGTCCCACCTGAGCTGGAGGGAGGGGGCAGATGGAGGCACTGGAGATGCAGAAATGCAGCAAGCCAAGGGGTACAGCTGTGTGACCTCCTTCATGGTCCCATAACCTTCTGGAGTGTGGACTTGCAGACTCCAAGGTCCTTAAGAGCTCAAGAGCCTATTAGCATGGGGGTACAGAATGTCCCCGACCCTGGCTGAGAGACCAAAGAACGAAGGCTCTTCTATGCCAGGCGTCTCTATTTCTTCTTTATAATCAAGGAGCTTTTCAATTACAGTATTTTCCCCTTTACAGAAAACCTCCCTCAATGCAAGAGGCTTATAATCTCCCATGTGTCCTGGGGGGCACCATTCTGAGACTGTCAGGGGCCCTGGCGAGGAGGCAGCACGTGCCGTAGGGGGCTGGGCACAGAGCTTGGCATGGAGCCTAGCTACTGAGGGGGAAGATTGGACAAAGGCCCTGGAGCTTTGCTTTCCCTGTCCTATTTCAATCCAAACCACTCAGGACTGACCACTCACGCATGGCTGCCTCTGGGCACAAGCCTTGTCTCAGACACTTAATACGTTGCGACCCAGCCACCATCTCTGTGCTCCCGATCACTGAGAAATGAAAGCTGGCTTTAAAAATCTGGCATCCAAAAAGGCTGGAGAACGAAAACATGGGTGGCACCACAGTAAACTCCAACTAATGCAGGAGACTGCAGGTGAGGAAGGGGGGAAGAGTCCTAAAATGCGAATGATGCCTCTTGGAAATAACTCCCCATCTCTGCCCGCCCACTCCTTCCCAGTCAGATCAACTGGGAGAAAAACTTGAGATGGGAACTGCCCACCAGAGCAAGTAGGGGAAGAAAACCCCAAAGCAGCGAGTCCTCAAGGTGTGCTGTCCACATAGCCGCAGGTAAGGTCTAGGAAAGGCCGCAAGGAGGGTGGGCTTCAGGGACGGCTCGGAGCAGAGGACAGTTCCACTCTAACCACAGCAAGGCAGGATGAAGAGTGGCAGTCGGCGCCAGGGCACACGCATCAGGGAAGGGCCAGCAGCCCCCGTCTGGGTGGGAGGCTGCCAAGCTGGTGCAGCAGACGTGGCAGAGACTACCCCTGGGGTTAGAGGTCTTTGGATCATGAATAGTTAGGAAGTCCCTGTTTTGAGGACAAGGAAGAAAAGCCTGAAGGTGGGGACAGTACTGGTCAAACCAAAGTAGTAAAAAGAGCTCTCCCCCAAGGGGCCACGGGAAAACTCCTAACAGATTCCGAAGTAGCCGTTCATTTTTCCTTACTGAGGATGTATCACATGGGCCGCTGTGGGAATACAGTGGTAAGACGGCCAGAGCCCTGTTCTCAGGGAGCTACGACAGTCTAGCACTAATGAGGTTGATTCATTTGTGGGGGACAGAATGGTTTTAGGTGCAGACATAAAATCCAGCCTGGCCCTAACTCTGGCTTCCAGTACAGGAAATAAACAGTATACTCTAGTTCCAGAACTCCACAGTCTAGCACGACTTGGAGCCTCCTTCATCCAGAGAACAAGAGACATGCTGTGGATGAGTGAGAAGATGCTACAAAAACTCCAGATAAACCAACCGAAGAGGCAGCTCAGAGACTAATAAAACAAGAGGAGTCCTGAGAGGTAGTCCTGTTTGGTAGCTTTCCAAATGTACTGCCTGGAGCTTCCTCAAGGGAGTAGGTGGGTGTGGGAGGAGGCCCCACTATCTCCTTCCACGGAGTTCATGTTTGACAACTTCTACACATCCCACTTCCTTTCAGAGAGAACGCCGAGGCTCAAAGGGGAACAGACTTGTCCGGGATCATAAAAGGAACTGGTTGCAGTTTAGCATTCCCTTGGTTACAAAACACCAGAGCACCAGGGAAAGGAAAACCCAGATAGAATTGTGCAGAGGCCAGTGTGCCAGCAGGCAACAATCCAACCCAGGCAGTGGCTGCATCGGCCTCCTGGCCTCCCTGGAGTGCGTGCCCCACTTCCTGTGGCTGAGGGCCTGCCTCGCCTGGCAGCACCAACGCAGATTTGGAATTCAAGCAGCCGTTCCAGCTGCTGTTATAAGGCTGGCTCCCTCCCTGTCCGAGAGCAATTTCACTTCAAAGGCCCTCCAAGTCCTTGAAAGCAGGGTTTTTTATTCCTTTCTTTTTTTTTTTTTAAAGCATGTTGGGGAGAAACAGATGATGCCCTCTATTTGAGATCAATACAGTAATTATGTTGGACAAGCTCTAAGGGCTGACTTGAGGGGGAATTCACAGCCTCATGAATGAGAAGTGTGAAAGCTCACGGAAGGAGAAGGGCCAGCCTGCCACCCGTGTTTCGCTTGTGGGATGCAGCCCATTCCGCAGTAGGATCCCCTTCTGCAGCAACCTTGGTCTGGTCTCTGCTGGGTGAGACACAGCAGAGGCCCAATCCACTACAAGCTGGTGCAGGTCCCAATTCTAAAGTCAAACCAGACCAGGAGCGGTGGCTCATGCCTGTAATTCCAGCACATTGGGAGGCCAAGGTGGGCAGATCACTTGAGGTCAGGAGTTCAAGACCAGCCTGGCCAACATGGTGAAACCCCATCTCTACTAAAAATACAAAAATGCTGGGCGCGGTGGCTCATGCCTGTAATCCCAGCACTTTGGGAGGCCGAGGTGGGCGGATCACAAGGTCAAGAGATTGACACCGTCCTGGCCAACATGGTGAAACCCCATCTCTACTAAAAATACAAAAATTAGCTGGGCGTGGTGGCGCGTGCCTGTAGTCCCAGCCACTTGGGAGGCTGAGGAAGGAGAATCGCTTGAACCCTGGAGGCGGAGGTTGCAGTGAGCCGAGATTGTGCCACTGTACTCCAGCCTGGGTGAGAGAACAAGACTGTCTCAAAAATTAAAATAAAATAAACTAATGTCACTTTGAAGAGGTCATACAACTCCTGGCAAGCCACAATTCTGCAACCTCCTCCTTCCTAAAATCTAGTGAGGCTCAAAGAGATACTTAAACCTTACCATATGCAGAAATCTCACATGGTTAGTATCCTGTATTTATCTGATAACTGGTTCTGTCATTTGTTGGGGGAGGGGAGACGTAAGACATAACTGTTTCGTGTACTCTACCCTTGAACGATATTATTCACTAAGTATCACCAGGTAAATAATGAAAAACGCAATTCTCAGACCAAGAAGTGACCTCTGAGCACCAGCCACACGCCTCCGCATGGCTTTGCTTCCCAGTGCCCGCAGAGCCATGCCTTGACAGCTCGAGACATCTGTTCCTGATGTTCTAAGCAATGACAATCAAAACAACTGAAGCTGCCCCTTTGGGGCAGAAACTGCCCATCACCGAGACGTAAATCTTCAACATGCATTCTAAGCGTGTTTCAAATACCTTTCGACATGACCCTGCAAAAAAAAAACACCGAATCGAGAAGGCTTGCAGTTTGGCCATTGGCTTCATTATCCTTATGGGCCAGGAGGAGAGATTTATGTAACAGGATGGTCGAACACCTGTCTAGTTATCATTTTAGCTGGAAGGGCTTGAAGTAAAAGGTAGTTTCTAAAGTTCTCAGAGAAGATGCTCCAGGTAGCTTTGCTAGGTGGTTACAAGACCTCTTTGTGAAGACTTGCAAAACAGATTCCAACAGCATTTCCTCAGAAAGGCAAGAGTTTTTCTAAATGCAAAGAAAAATACAAAGCCTTTTACCTCAACAATATTTATTACTGTTTAATCTTCTGAGTGTAGTAAACAAAAATAGCAAATACTGCTATTTTGAGAGATGAAGAAATTAAGGTAAAGCAAGATTAAGTCACTTTTCTTGGTTACAAGATATAAATGGTGAAATTACCTGTAACATAGGTGACCCAACTTCTACAACTCCACACTTTCAACACTTGCTTATATGTTTCTGTGCTATCTGGATAGCTAGCAGACTCCTTAGCCCAATTAACAGCCAGAATGGAAAAAAAAAAAAAATCCAAGGTTTGAGATACATGGGATGGAGAAGTGGTTTTGTCTTCCAATGAGACTGTCTACCTGGCACACAGGACCTGACACAGAAATGTTGCTCATGGAAATCAACAAAGCACTACCTACCATTTTACAAATGTTTATAATTTGTACTTTAATGAAAAATAGAGGGTTCGAATAATGTTGATAAATCCCCAGCCAGTATTTCTGCCTACAGAATGTCTAGGAGATGGGTGTGTGTGTGTGTGTGTGTCTGTGTTTGGGTGGGGGTGGTGATGCCAGCTTTCAGAATTAGAAATGTTGTTGACAAAACCCTGTACTCTGGGGTGGGGGTGGGAGTATGGGGCGTTATCATAGATGTGCACATTTTTATTTATTTATTTTTTTGGTGACAGGGTCTCACTCTGTCGCCCAAGCTGAGTGCAGTGGTGTGATCACAGCTCACCGCAGCCTCGACCTCCTGGGGTCAAGCAATTATCCTGCCTCAGCCTCCAGAGTAACTGGGGCCACCGGCATACCTGGCTAATTTTTGTTTTTTTATAGAGATGAAGTCTCACTATGTTTCTCAGGCTGGGAAAATCTTCTTAAAATGAAAACGCTGGCTTTTAATCTGCATGCACTCTGTTCGCAGTCCCCTGTTAACACTGAATGAGCTGAGGACTAAAGTACCCAAGAGAAAGGATATGATTCTGCCCCATGATTCTGTAACAGGAAAGACAGGCTTTCCTGCTCATTTCGTTTCAGCAGTTTGTTTAGAGAGATTAATCATCCCTTGGGTTTTTAAAACAGGTTATTGAACCTGAGCATTAGATTCCACTATTAACTAGAGTCTGATGAACAGATCTATGATCACATAGACCAACCAAAAGCACATTTAAAATAAGCAAAAAATTCGCTATGGATTATGATCCCACAGAAATAAAGGGACACTCATATCTTTTTAATTTGGCAGGAAGGTAACAGTAATTCTAAACAAGAGAGTTCATAAATACACAGAAAGATACTTATTCCCCAGGAAATGAAGACGCCCAAATGCAGCCTATATTTCAGTTCGTTGTGACAATCTGTACCAGTGTAGTATGCTGAACACATTCGTTTGAGATTAAAGAATGGTCAGAAATATAAAGGGGAAAAGACCCAAGCTTCATAATACCTTATACAGGAGACTGATCTAATATAAAAAAGTACACATGCACGCATTAGAACTCCAACACAAAGAGTCTCTGAACTTTTCACAGTCCAGAAGGCAAATGGACTCCATCTATTTGTAATTACAGACGAAATGAGAATTGGGCTTTAGGTCATACCCTTTACCCGTTTTCCCTGTACCAAGTGAGAAGGGTGGCAATGCAAAGCCATTCAATACAAGCATATGTTTCTTTGCAACTCTGCCTACTATGGGTGGGAGAGGCCCCAGCCCAGGGTTTCAAAGAGCACAGGAGTGGCCTGTGGATGCAGATTCTGATTCAGCGGCTCTAGGGCCTGAGCTCCTGCCTTTGTAATAAAGCTTCATAGTGTCACTGGAGCCGCTGGGCTGCAGTTACTTTCAGCAGTGCTGGCAGAACAAGGCAAGTTGTCAGAGCAGGAGGAAGACGACCCTGAGCCAAGAGCAGACTCTTGCAGGATCACCTGCTCACTCGGTGCCCACCCCACCCCTGGACAGAGATAATAAAGAAGCCAGTACTCAGAGCAGGTACCAGCCTGAAAGATTTACAAAAGGCTGTTATTTCGTAGCACTGCAGGAGGAAAAAATACCTAAGTAACAAATTTCAAAAGTGTTATCAACAGCAAATTGGGGAAAATGTATCAGATTTTGGGGGGCTACTAACATGTTTATGTCAATCCCTGAAAAGAACCTTCTCTGGCCAACAAGCTTCTTTGTAAGGAAAAGGAAGCAGCTTCATCAAGCATTCTGTGAACTTTTATAAAAGTCTTTACCTTGGGAAAGAAGAAGTTTGTGTTATTAGTTTTAGGCTCCTGTGTTCATTTCTTTGGAGCTAATAAAACAATGAGATCTAAAAATCAGGATCCATCAGCTCAACTTCAAGTCCTTCCCCTGTGCCAACCTCAAGGCCAGAACAGCTGGTCCCTTGGTTCCGCTCCTAGGATGGTTTCTGAGGGGGCTGTGTGCAGCTCTCACCTTCCCCCATAGGCTCATTAGAGACCCCCTGCCTCCTCAGGGGGCACAGACTGAAGACATTAGAAACACAGAGGGGAAACACAAACACGAAGTTAGAATTTTACCAAATGGCCATAATTACTCTGACAAAAGGAGCTATTCAAAAGGGATGCTGCCAAGGTTAGCGGGTCTCAAATCAAAATCTGCCTTCCCCATCCATGATCTGAGTTCAAATTTTCATGAAAGGGGGAAAAAGCCATGCACAAACCCAAGGCCAAGAAAAGTGTTAACAAGAGAGATGCCTAAGCTGGCATCTCAGCCACAAACTTACACACAGGTACTCAACAGAGAAAACTTTTTTTTTTTTAAAAAGGAAAAACTCCAGTCTTAAGTTCAATTAAAAAAACCCTTCAATATTCTTAAGAATATTGCTTCAGTTACATGTTGCTAAGAATGATAATCCTGAGTTGGATGGATAGCACATCCTCATCCACATACTCTTTTCCTTTTTTAAACAATGATCTAAGAGATTCTCTCAGGGCATTTTGGAAGAATGCTTTCAAAAAGAGAACTAAGGTCCCAGAAACAGTGACATGGATGATAGAAGAATAAATTTTATAGAAACCTTGTGTTTGGCCGGGTGCGGTGGCTCACGCCTGTAATCCCAGCACTTTGGGAGGCTGAGGCGGGCGGATCACGAGGTCAGGAGATCAAGACCATCCTGGCTAACATGGTGAAACCCCGTCTCTACTAAAAATACAAAAAATTAGCCGGGCGTGGTGGCTGATGCCTGTAATCCCAGCTACTCGGGAGGCTGAGGCAGAATGGCGTGAATCCGGGAGGCGGAGCTTGCTTGCAGTGAGCCGAGATTGCACCACTGCACTCCAGCCTGGACGACTGAGCGAGACTCCGTCTCAAAAAAAAAAAAAAAAAAAAAAAAAGAAACCTTGTGTTATCCAAATGTACTTCAGTCTGATTTACTCTTCTGATAGGTGGTCAGATTTTTTATTTTCAAACGTGCCAGGTACATTTCCCACTTTTGAATAACAGTAAAACCGGAAGAGGATGCTTTCACACATAATAAATGTTCCCCATCCTTTCTGAAATGCACCAAAGCAAAAAGCCTCTGAAGTCAAAAAATGAGACATAATTCCTTGCTCATTGCAGAAGACATGCAGGTGCCCCCTCCTTTACCCAATACCAAGAGACAGACGGCCGGGCAGGTGTAAGGCGGGTGGCGCTACAGCTGACATGGAGAAGAGTCTAAATCTGAAGACACTTTTCCACACTTAGGACAAGTTCTTCACTTTCATGCTTTATTGAAAGTAGAATATGAATCAAAGACAGGCATTGGTAAGCAGGTTATGTCTCTAAAATTACTTTTCGTTCAGAGCAGAATGTTGTCCCATCTACTTGATACAATCCTTTATGGACCAACGCATCTGGTATGAAATTCGAGCAAGGAAATATAACAGAACTTTATTCCCCTCCCACGACTATAAATCTCATATGTAAACATGATTTACTATTACTGCTACTAAACTTGTTCCATCCTTACTTGCCCCCTCCCACCCACCACCCCCCTTAAATATAAAATTGGAAACATTTCCTTCAAGTCTGATGTCCATCAGTGCAATCTGCTTTATTTGACATAAGGCATTTGGGACAGTCACGTTTGAATGGATTTCTGCCTTTTGGAAGGGGCATGTAATGGTTTAATTCTTAAATCCACCTTTGCTTTAATGCCCTAACATGTCAAACTCCTCTTCCCCTCTGGTCATTTCTTAGCAGTCAGCAAGTATTCAAAGATTAATGTCCAAGAAGACCAGTACCTGGGAAAAGAAACACACGTGGAGGGATAGTTGTGAACTACAGATTAAAAGTTCATGGATTCCATTTACCAAGAACACATCATCAACAGGGAGCATCCAGTTTAATAAATGAACACAGCAGCACCTTGGTGTGGGAGGATAAGACAAAATACCAGCAGACTCCAGGCTCTCCGCTAAATCACATTTCTGTTGAAAGCCACGTGCTTCCTAAGTGTATCTTCATACAAACTAACCAGATTTTATTGATTCTTTCATTTAATGACCATTTTTCTTTTTTGAGACAGTTTCACTCGTCGCCCAGGCTAGAGTGCAGTGGTGCAATCCTGGCTCACTGCAACCTTCATCTCCCAGGTTCAAGCAATTCTCCTGCCTCAGCCTCCCAAGTAGCTGAAATTACAGGTGTGCGCCACCACGCCCGGCTAATTTTTGTATTTTTAGTAAAGATGGGGTTTCACCATGTTGGCCAGACTGGTCTCGAACTCCTGACCTCAAGTGACCCACCCATCTCGACCTCCCAAAGTGCTGGGATTACAGGCGTGAGCCATCATGCCTGGCCAATAACCATTTTTCATAAAGACATTTTTTGCTTTGTTTTGACCCCATCAGGAGTCCTTTTGTAGTGGGGTAACATGCAGACAACAAAGCTGCAGCAAGAGGAAGACTTTATTTCGGCCAGTAGATTTGTCTCTCATTTGCTTTAGCAAGGAATACCTGGTATGTGATTCAAAGTCATTCCTTAGCAAAATCACAATCTGCCAGGGGCTTCTGGAGCGGCTCACAAAGAACCAAGACAGCAACAGGAAAATCCGAAAACGTCAGAGGTCTGTATTTGATGACTTCTTGAATATTATCAGTGTGCACAACTACATGGCCCAGATGTAGTACAAGCACCACCGTGTCTCCTCTTCAAGTAATAATCCAACAAATGCCTTAATGCTAAGTGATTAATTAAATCTTTTCACTGGACCTGATAAAACCTGACAAATTCTTGTACCACTAACTCTTAATAGTTACACACAAACTGTTTTGCTCTAGGAGGGGACTTGATAGGAAGAACTGGGAAAAGGTTAAAAATAAATCTTGAAATGCCACTAGCTAATTTCCCAACCTCCCATAAAACGAGAAAGGGAAGGCCAAATGGACATCCAGCAAGAAACAGTTGTAACACACAGGCCCCAGCTGAGGCCCCATCTGAGGCCTGAGTGTTGAAAAAGATAATGAAGAAGCTTGAGTAAGAAATGCATTTAACTAAAATTAATTTCAGTCATGAGACTCAGATTGGATTAAAATTTAAAATCAAATTATAGCCTTCGCTTTAACAGAAAATTACAGGATGACTCTGACATTCATGAACAAAACATGACAAATGTAACTTACCTTTAAACCCTTCTTCTGGCATACAAACTGAAAAAAAGAAAAAAAAAATAATTCCAAATTGAAAAGATTGTCGTGACAGACAGTAATAAGATCGCTTCAATGCTTAAAGACAAAAGTTTAAAATAACTTTTGATTACCTTAGTCACCTGTAATAATCATCT
The DNA here is from genome assembly GCF_009828535.3 of Hylobates moloch. Lineage (NCBI taxonomy): Eukaryota > Metazoa > Chordata > Mammalia > Primates > Hylobatidae > Hylobates > Hylobates moloch. Next base: position 20,123,462 of record NW_026652284.1, read on the forward strand.
TTGAAGTTAACGGATGTTATTAATCTCAGAACAATCTTTGTTTCTGTTTTTATCAAAGCAATACGTATGCATCATTTAAAAAGTCAAATACTGACAGGACAAGGTTTGTAACTAGGGCACACCTTGTGCACGACTCTAGGAGTGGCCTGGGGGGAAGCCATGTAACTGACTCCTCCAGAGACGTGTCTCTCCCCTTCCTCCTCCCATTCCTAAGTTCTGGAAGAAGTCACTTTTGACTCACATAGCAGCTTCTTCTGGTATTTAGCCTATTTCTAAATAACATGCTTTTCATAATTTTATTTATTTACTTTTTTTTTTTTTGAGAGGGAGTCTAGCTCTGTCACTCAGGCTGGAGTGCAGTGGCATGATCTCGGCTCACTGCAACCTCTGCTTCCTGGGTTCAAGCAATTCTCCGGCCTCAGCCTCCCAAGTAGCTGGGATTACAGGCGCCCGCCACCACGCCTGGCTAATTTTTGTATTTGTAGTAGAGACAGGGTTTCACCACGTTGGCCAGGCTGGTCTTGAACTCTTGACCTCAAGTGATCTGCCCACCATGGCCTCCCAAAGTGATGGGATTACAGGAGTGGGCCATCGTGCCTGGCCTACTTCATAATTTTAGATAAAATCTAGTAAATTATTCAGTGAAGGATACAAACAGCTGTTTTACCGCTTACATAGCACCCGCCCCTGACCCATCCTCCTGATGAAGTGGTGTTTGTTGTTGTTAAGCCAGTCTCCAGCGCTGGCATTACTTTTTACGCCATTAATACTGGTCAATACTACGTGGTATGACTTGGTCTTTCTGGGCTTGGTAACTACTGAATTACTGACGTGGTAACTACTGAATTACTGATGAGCTTCATTTCTTCTTTATTTATCTCCAATTCACGTGTAAATTCTTAAAGACCTGTAACCTCTTGAAGACAGTCATCATCCCTTCCACTTTTCCTTGTGACATCCCTTCCTGAAGCTCGCATCCTACCACTCCAATATGGATCAGGTGTCTTCGCTGCCTGCTGAAGAACAGCAGTTCTGAGACTTCCCTTCACCATCTTCTAGGGCATCTTATCCTAGGCTGATCCCCTATTTACTGGGTCCACTGTTGATTTCTTTCTTGATTTAATGTTTAAGAAGAACACATCCTCACACAGTACCATGGCAGATGGTGCATGACAGATCAATCTTTTGGGGCCTTGAATATGCTCAAGGGGCCATCAGATGTGAGGGTTACAGGCTTCTAGATTGGAACTCGCTTTCCCTCAGGATCTTGTGGGCACTGCTCGATTATCTCGTCTTCCTGACTTCATCCTGTGAATCTGACTGGCTTTCCCTCCTACTTCTAGATGCTTTCATGACCCTCTTACCATTAGTTTTTTACTTACTATATCAAACCCAGGGTACAATCATTTTTTACATTTCCATGAACTCTTTTCTATGCTCCAAATGTTCCTTTTATATAGTTCCTCTTCCTACTGTTTGCTTTTTTTTTTTTTGCCATTATTTATAGGTTATTTTCCAGCTTTCTTATGCTTCCTATGCTATTTCCTCGACATATCTTGGTCCCAGGCTCTCATTCCTCAACTATCTGGCTGCTCATATCCACCTAAGTATGAGGTACTAAAAAGATTTCTGGGCCGGGCGCAGTAGCTCATGCCTGTAATCTCAGCACGTTGGAAGGCCAAGGCAGGCGGATCATGAGGTCAGGAGTTCCAGAGCAGCCTGGACAACATAGTGAAACCCTGTCCCTACTAAAAATACAAAAATTAGCTGGGCATGGTGGCAGGTGCCTGCAGTCCCAGCTATTTGGGAGGCTGAGGCCGAAGAATCGCTTGAACCCAGGAGGGGGAGATTGCAGTGAGCCGAGATCATGCCACTGCACTCCAGCTTGGGCAACAGTAAGACTCCATCTCAGAAAAAAAAAAAAAAGATGTCTGAAAGCTCTGTTCAGTGGGCACTGGTGGGATGACTAAAGGGTGCCTGGGACATGAGCCAGCTTTAAAAAAAATACAAACGAGGCCATGTGCAATAGCTCACATCTGTAATCCAAGCACTTTGGGAGGCCAAGATGGACAGATCACCTGAGGACAGGAATTTGAGACCAGCCTGGCCAATATAATGAAACCCCATCTCTACCAAAAATAAAAAAGTTAGCCAGGCACGGTGGCGCATGCCTATAGTCCCAGCTACTCAGGAGGCTGAGCCAGGAGAATCACTTGAACCCTGGAGGCGGAGGTTGCAGTGAGCCATACTGCACTCCAGCCTGGGTGACAGAATGAGACTCCATGTCAAAAAAATAAAAAATAAAAACCAAACATAATATTTGTACATATTTATGGGGAACAGGTGATATTTTGATACATGCATACAGTGTATAATGATCACATCAGGGTATTTAGTATATCCATCACCTTGAATATTATTTCTTCTTTTTTGAGACAGGGTCTCAATCTGTCACCCAGGCTTGAGTGTAGTGGCATGATCACAGCTCACTGCAGCCTCCAACTCCCGGGCTAAAGCAATCCACCCACCTCAGCCTCCCAAGTATCTGAGACCACAGGTGCGAGCCACCATGCCTGGCTATTTTTTTAAATTTGTAGTAGAAACAGGGTCTCACTATGTTGCCCAGGTTGGTCCTGAACTCTTGGGTTCAAGTGATCCACTGTGCCCGGCCTATCATTTCTTTGTGTTGGGAACATTGCATTATCTTTTCTTCTAGCTCTTTTGAAATATACAACATATCACCCTACTGTGCTACTGAATACAGAACTTAATTCTTTCTATCAAATTGTATGTTTGTACCCATTAACCAACCTCCCTTCATATGGCCCCTTTCCCATCCACTCATAACTATCGTTCTACAGCCAAAAGATCAGCTTTTTTAGCTCCTACGTATGAGTGAGAAAATACAGTATTGTCTTTCTGAGCCTGGCTTATTTCACTTAACGTAATGTCCTCCAGTTCCACCCATGTTGCTGCAAATGACAGGATTTCATTTTTTTTTTTTTTTTTGAGATGGAGTCTCGCTCTGTCACCCAGGCTGGAGTGCAGTGGTGCAATCTCGGCTCACTGCAAGCTCCGCCTCCCGGGTTCATGCCATTCTCCTGCCTCAGCCTCTCCGAGTAGCTGGGACTACAGGCGCCCGCCACCACGCCCGGTTAATTTTTTTGTATTTTTAGTAGAGACGGGGTTTCACCGTGGTCTCGATCTCCTGACCTCGTGATCTGCCCGCCTCAGCCTCCCAAAGTGCTGGGATCACAAGCGTGAGCCACCGGGCCTGGCCGATTTCATTTTTTTAATGGCTGAATAATAGTATCCCATTGTATGTCTACATATAAATATAACATATCAATGCATCTACTGATGGACATGTAGGTTGATTCCATACCTTGGCTGTTGTGAACAGTGCTGCAATAAACATGAGAGTGCAGATATCTTTTTGATATACTGATTTCTTTTCCTTTGGATAAATACCACTAGTGGGATTGCTGGATCATATGGTAGTTATATTTTTAGTTTTTTGAGAAACTTCCATACTGTTTTCCATAATGGCTGTACTAATTTACATTCCCACCAAAAGTGTGTAAGAATTCCCTTTTCTCTGCATCCTAGCTACATGTTATTGTCTTTTTGATAATAGCCATGCTAACTGATAAGATGGTATCTCACTGTGATTTTGATTTCCATTTCCCTGACGATGCTGAGCATCTTTCATACGCCTGTTGGCCATGTTTATGTCTTCTTTTGAGAAATGTCTATTCAGGTCTGTTGCTTACTGTTTAATGAGACTATATTTTCTCCCATTCTACAGGTTGTCTCTTCAACTCTTCTCATTATTTCCTTTGCTGTGCAGAAGCTTTTTAGTTTAATACGGTCCATTTGGTTATTTTTGGTTTTGTTCTCTGTGCTTTGAGGTCTCAGCTAAAATCTCTGTCTAGACCAATGTTTGACAGCATTTCCCCCATATTGAATTCTAGCAATTTCATAGTTTCAAGTCTTACATTTAAGTCTTTAATCCATTTTGAGTTGATTTTAATATTTAGTGAGAGACAGAGGTCTAGTCTCATTTTTCTGTATATGGATATCCAGTTTTCCCAGCAAAATTTAGTGAAGAGGGTGCCCTTTCCCCAGTGTATGTTCTTGGTGCCTTTGTCATAAATTAGTTAGCTGTAAATACATGAATTTATTTTTGGGTTCTTTATTCTGTTCCATTGTCCTATGTTTTTACACCAATACCATGCTGTTTAGGTTACCATAGCTTTGTAGTGTATTTTGAAACCGGTAGCATGATGCCTCCAGCTTTGTTCTTTTTGCTGAGGATTGATTTGGCTATTCAGGGTCTTTTGTGGTTCCATACGAATTTTAGGATTGTGTTTTTCTATTTCTGTGAGGAATGTCATTGGTATTTTGACAGGAATTGCATTTAATCTGCAGGTTATTTTGGGTAATATGGTCATTTTAACAATATTAATTCTGATCCATGAGCACAGGATGTCTTTCCATTTGTTTGTGTCTTTCAATTTGTTTGTGTCTTTCAATTTCTTACATTAGTGTTTTGTAGTTTTCCTTATAGAGGTCTTTCACCTTCTCTGTTAAATTTATTCCTAGGTATTTAATCTTACTTTTTTTGTAGCTATTATTATTGGAATTTTCTTTTTCTTTTTTTTTTTTGAGATGGAGTCTCTCTGTCATCCAGGCTAGAGAGTGCAGTGCTGCGATCTTGGCTCACTGCACCTGCTGGGTTCAAGCAATTCTCCTGCCTCAGCCTCCCTAGTAACTGGGATTACAGCATGCGCTACCACGCCTGGCTAATTTTTATAATTTTAGTAGAGATGGAGTTTCGCCATGTTGGCCAGGCTGGTCACGAACTCCTGACTTCAACTGCTCCACTTGCCTCGCCCTCCCAAAGCGCTAGGATTACAGGCATGAGCCACTGCGCCCAGCTGCTTTCTTTTTTTTTTTTTTTTTTTTTTTTAATTTTTTGAGACGGAGTCTCGCTCTGTCGCCCAGGCTGGAGTGCAGTGGCGCAATCTCGGCTCACTGCAAGCTCCACCTCCCGGGTTCACGCCATTCTCCTGCCTCAGCCTCTCCGAGTAGCTGGGACTACAGGCGCCCGCCACCACGCCCGGCTAATTTTTTGTATTTTTAGTAGAGACGGGGTTTCACCGTGGTCTCGATCTCCTGACCTCGTGATCCGCCCGCCTCGGCCTCCCAAAGTGCTGGGATTACAAGCGTGAGCCACCACGCCCGGCCCCAGCTGCTTTCTTGATTTCTTTTTTGGCTAGTTCTTATTGGTGTATAGTAATGCTGCTAATTTTTGTATGTTGATTTTTGTTAGGCGAACATGATAATCACTACACTACAGAAACTCACTTTGTACACTGATTTTTGTATCCTGCAATTTTACTGAATGTTTATCAGTTGTCGTAAGAGTGTTTTGGTGGCGTCTTTAGGTTTTTCTACATATATAAGATCATGTCAGCCTGGCATGGCGGTTCATGTCTGTAATCATAGCATTTTGGGAGGCCCAGGTGGCCGGATCACAGGGGGCCAGGAGTTCGGGACCAGCCTGGCCAATATGGGAAATCCTCATCTCTAGTAAAAATACAAAAATTAGCTGGGTGTCATGGCACGTGCCTGTAGTCCCAGCTACTCAGGAGTCTGAGGCACAAGAATTGTTTGAACCCAGAAGTGGTGGTTGCAGTGAGCTGAGATGGTGCCACTGCACTCCAGCCTCAGCAACAGAGACTCTGGTTTTTTTTGTTTTTGTTTTTAAAAGCATGTCATCTGCAAAGAGGGACCATTTGACTTCCTCTTTTCCAATTTTGCATGCTTTTTACTTATTTATATTACCTAATTGCTCTTGCTAGGACTTCCAATACTATGTTGAATAAGAGTGGTGAAAATGGCTCTCCTTGTCTGTTTCAGTTCTTAGAGGAAAGGCTTTAAGCTTTTCGCCATTAGGTATGATGTCAGCTGTGGGTTTCTCACATATGGCCTTTATTATATCGAGGTATGTTCCTTCTGTACTTAATTTGTTGAGAGTTTTTACCATGAAGGGATGTTGAATTTTATCAAATGCTTTTTGTCTATTAAGATGATCATATGATTTTTGCCCTTCATTCTGCTGATGTGATGTATTGATTTGCATATGTTGAACCATCCTTGCACGCCTGGGAGAAATCTCACTTGATCATACAGAACCAGACTTTTTACATCCATTGGTTATTTTCTTGACTAGTTTCCCTGGAGAGAAATCCTTTCCCACCTGGAGGAGGGTAAGTAATGGACTGCCCGAATTTGAGCAAAGGGCTAAGAGATGGTCTCCTATTTGGTATAGGCTTCGTTCCCACCTTTCTAGTTTAATTTTTCCAAGTGTGGAAACACGTAATTCTGGGTGCCCATCTGAGGTCCAGGTGGAGACAGGGAAGTGACAAGGATGTGAAGGGTAGGGAGTTGTCTAACTGCTTCTTATACAGTTTTCCAAACAAGTATTGTGTTATCTTGTTTTTAGGCTCACATTCATTCCCACCTTCAGAGGTACCTGGCCTCTAATTTGTGTGTGCCTGTCTGGGGCACTGCAATTTGACTTATCTTTGCTTCTTGTTGACCTCCTCCATAGGCAGAGCTCACATTTATTTCAGTTTCCTCAGGTTAGCTTTCCAAGTTTTTGTAGATATCTTTCCCTCCTTTCTATGATCTTTTAAGACAATGTATTCTACTGTAACAACATGTGGAAGCTTTTTTCAAGGTTCAAAGTAAAAGCATTGTACACTAAAGCTTCAATATCTAAAATCCCACCTCCGTCTAACACCTGATCAGCAGATTCCTAAAACAAATTCATCTTTACCTTGCATGACATCATCCATTGCAGCATAATCTGCAATTGGTTCATCAGCCTAGAAAACAAATGAAGACAATTCAAAACCACAAGGGAGTGGGAGCCTGAAATTTGAAGTATGGCCCATGATTCAACTACTGATACTGCTACAAGACACAAACACACTGTCCACTAGAGAACTCAGTTTGAGCCACAGCCAGCGGTGTCCAGGTTTAACAGTGGATGCCCTGCTGGCTATGGGTCTAGAGTCAACACCTCAGAAATGGTATACCGTGTGTGAAGAGGAAAGGCAGAGGGGACTATTTTCCCATTCTTAAAGACACATTTAGACATGGAAATGTTTAGACACCCTGGGGTTACTAAAGACTGATTAAACCAATGTGAGCTAAGATACTGGTAGTGGCAGTGAGGGGTACAAATAAAAAGTTAGACTGGTCCTCTCAGAATACCAATTAGGTTAAAATTATACTTTTGTCCCACTTCACCAGCAAGAACAAGATACCCATTTCCTTTTTAGGAGGAAGCTTATGATATCTGAGCTTATGATGAGGTTAGCTGCAAGGATAATGAGGCCAATGACCAGTACAGACTCTAGCTGCCCATGTGAAGTACAAACCGTTCAACAATACAGGCTGTTTTAGGACTTCAGACAGGATCATCAGGATCTAGCAACTCAATGTGTTTTCAAAACCATTTCAAAGAACCTATACTTCCAGGAAATGCAGAATGTTAAACAGAGGGAGGGGTTAGGTGGTGGGATGAGGGGTGTGTGTGCATGGATGGGGTAGATAGGGGTCTGCCTCATCATTCCAGGGCCTAACTTTATCACACCAGAACTGGGGCTCCAAGGTTTGAAAAGTATACATTTCACAGTTCAAAATAAAAAACCTGAACAATGATTCTACCACACGATGTGGTGGTATTTGGCACAGTATGGATTCTTTTGGTCAAGAAGAAACAAAAGAGGCAATGGGAAGCAACTAAGTTAGGCCCTTAGGGAGGGCAGAATTGGCAAATGAGGCTGGTTCAATGACTTTTCTTTCTTTTTGAGACGGAGTCTCCCTCTGTTGCCCAAGCTGGAGTGCAGTGGTGCGATCTCAGCTCACTGCAACCTCCACCTCCCGAGTTCACACCATTCTCCTGTCTCAGCCTCCCAAGTAGCTGGGATCACAGGTGCCCACCACCACGCTTGGCTAATTTTCTTGCATTTTTAGTAGAGATGGGGTTTCACCATGCTGGCCACACTGGTCTGGAACTCCTGACCTCGTGATCCGCCCACCTCAACCTCCCAAAGTGTTGGAATTACAGGCGTGAGCCACCGTGCCCAGTGAAAATAGGGGCTTCTAAGACACTGTCAAAGAAAAGACACTGTCAAAGAAAAGTCACTGAGGCCTGGTGCAGTGGCTCATGCCTGTAATCCCAGCACTTTGGGAGGTGAGGTGGGCAGATCACCTGAGGTCAGGAGTTCAAGACCAGCTTGGCCAACATGGTGAAACCCTGTCTCTACCAAAAATACAAAAAATTGGCCGGGTGTGGTGGCACACGCCTGTAATCCCAGATACTCGGGAGGCCAAGGCAAGAGAACTGCTTGAACCTGGGAGGCGGAGGTTGCAGTGAGCCGAGATTGTGCCACTGCACTCCAGCCTGGGCAACACAGCAAGACTCCATCTCAAAAAAAAAAAAAAAAAAAAAAAAAAGAAGCCCCTACTTTCCACATCTACTAAATCCAAAACCAATTTCCATGCTTGGATAGAATCCCATTAAGTTGTGTATTTTGACTGTTGTGACAGAACCTCGTGTTTTACCCTTGTTTCCTAGCTTGGCTGGCTAGCACTTTTGAACCAAAAGGAAAAGAGGAGATACTTTAATACTATGATGTATGGTTAAGTAATTCTGCTGAACCGGAAGTTAGAGAAAAGGTTACAGAGGAGGCCGAATCTACTTTTAACTAAGAAAAACTATGAAAATCTCAGCAGAGATAGATTTTAAAGTATAAAATAAGTTACTATTTGCACTGGTCACAAGTCTATCTTCTACCTATTTTTGCTTTTTTTTTTTCTGTGGGGGCAGCATTTCAAATTAAGTTGCAGACATCAGTATCATTAGTGTGGTTTTAAGAATAGATCCATCTAGTCCAAAAAAAGGGAAAAAAAAAAAAAAAAAAAGCGGCGGGGGGTGGGGGGGTTGGAGGGAGGGGACACCACAGAAACTTTGTGACCTGAGACCAGATCACTCAGCTTTCCCCTTTGGAATGACAGTAAATCCTCAGTGTTCAGAGGGCCACAACCCAATATCACTCCCTTCCTCCCAGTCTGAGGGGAATGAAAACTAGATCTGTATCTGGAGAAGAATGGGGGCCCTTGTGACAGAAAATCAAACGGGAAAAATCAGGTGTGGAGCTTAGCAGTTGGGTGAGTGGGATTTATACCACTGCCCTGCCCTACCAGGGAACAGGAAAGTAATGATGTACCCTGATCCCACAAAGGCATAGAAACTGATCTAGGAGATCCAGGAAGGGCCAAGGAAAGCCTTCACTTTCACCTTCTCAGGGTACTAGCAGTTGCTGATGCTGTGGCGTAACATCACCTACTATAACACACAAGAACAAGATATGATGATGTCCTGACCTCCTCTAAGTCTCCTGGGGCTCAGCCAGAGCTGGGCTGAGCTGCAAAAACCCATAGCAGTCATTTACCACTACCCTCTGCTAAAGACCCAAGGCATTCTTTAACTACCATTTCACACAGTTTACACATAGTTATGTAACATGTAAAACCTTGAGTTCTTCAGCTAAGGAGCTGTTTACTTACCTTCAATAAAATGACAGATTCAGGAATGACGCCAAGGGTGCCTAGGGTGGCACAGTCATCACTTAAAATCTTTCCATCAATCGACAAATTCTGGTCAAAAGGAGCAACTGAAAATGCATGCATGATCTGTGCCAATATAAAAGAGACAAAGTCCATACAATGCAAAATGCTAAGACTTATACCCTATTTAAATAAATTATGCAAGGATTCTTAAAAAAAAAAAAAAAAAACAAACAAAAAGGCTTCAGAGTACAAAACCACTATTGCTTACAGTCAGCCTACTTGTTATACTCCTACTGAGGCTATCGTCCCTATATATCCAGGAACATCCTTAAGAGGTCTGGTAGAGTATTAGGAAACAATTACACATATAGATGCGCTTGTTCCTTACCTTACCAGCTTCCCAAGGATGGAGGTGTGGGGAAATAAAATGAGTAAAAAGTGGGGCTGGGCTGATGGCTACTCTGAGGCTTGGGCAAGGTCATCACTGTCACCTGATCTTTCCTAGGCCCCATATCCTTTCATCAACAAGTCAAGTCCAAATTCTTTCTTTTCTTTTCTTTTTTTTTTTTTGTTGAGACAGGGTCTCACTCTGTCACCCAGGCTGGAGTGCAGTGGCGTGATCATGGCTCATTGCAGCCTTGAACTCCCAGGCTCAAGGGATCTTCCCACCTAAGCCTTCTGAGTAGCTGAGACTACAGATATGTGCCACCATATCTGGCTGATTTTTTTTTTTTTGTAGACATGAGGTCTTGCTATGTTGCCCAGGCTGGTCTCAAACTCTTAGACTCAAGCAATCCTGCCAGCTTAGCCTCCCGAAGTGAAAAGATTACAGGCATGAGCCACTGCACCTGGCCCAAAATTCTTTCTTAAAACCATCTTTAAATTCTCTCTTTTGTTCTTATTCCTTTAGCAAATGGCCTGGGGTGTATAATTCAGACTTTGGAACTGTCACATATTCTTAGACTGAGTTTTGTCTCTAGGAAGCAAAATATGAATTTCTCAAGGGTAGGCACTATATGCCCCACCCCAGTTCTGGCCAAGTGTTAAAAATTAAATACGGCTGGGTGCAGTGGCTCACGCCTGTAATCCCAACACTTTAGGAGGCCGAGGCGGATGGATCACCTGAGGTCAGGAGTTTGAGACCAGCCTGACCAACATGGTGAAACCCCGTCTCTACTAAAAATACAAAATTAGCTGGGCGTGGTGGCGCATGCCTGTAATCTCAGCTACTCAAGAGGCTGAGGCCAGAGAATTGCTTGAACCCAGGAGATGGAGGTTGTGGTGAGCTGAGATCGCGCCATTGCACTCCAGCCTGTACAACAAGAGCGAAACTCTCATCTCAAAAAAAAAAAAAATTAAATACATTCCAGATGAGTGTGGTGGTTCATGCTTGTAATACCAGCACTTTGGGAGGCTGAGGCAGGTGGATCACCTGAGGTCAGGAGTTCAAGACCAGCCTGGCCAACATGGCAAAACCCTATCTCTACTAAAAATACAAAAATTAGCTGGGAGTAGTGCCATGCACCTGTAATCCTAGCTACTTGGGAGGCTGAGGCAGGAGAATCACTTGAACCCGGGAAGCAGAGGTTGCAGTAAGCCGAGATTACACCACTGCACTCCAGCCTGGGTGACAGAAAGACATTGTCTCAAAAATAAATCATACATACATTCCAAAATACTGGTATACATAATATTTAAATGTTTTTACAAATTCCGAAAGGTTTGTTTTTTAAATTTTATCATTTCTGGGTCACGTTTACCTCTGGAGGGCAAGTAGAAGTTGGGCTCAGAGAGGCAAACACAGTTAACCTTCAATGACACTGTTTTAATTCTTAACTCGGTAGACAAGTTCAAGAATATTCATATTAGTATGCTTTTTAACTTACCCATAAAATGCATGCTTTACATGTATCTTATATTACACCAACACCCATGATGTCATGGGAAAACCATTCTGCCCTTTCCTGCACTCTATTCTTTGGATGTGGAAAGACAAAATGAGCCTCACAAATCAACCCTGAACTGTGTGTGTAACAGGGCCCAAGAGCTTGACAGGCCAGCGTGATGGAGACCAGAAAAGTGATTTTAATAATGGCACCAAAGACAAATAAGAACAAGGATAACAGCACTGGCCTCCTCCCTAACTGCTGGGACAGAATCTTACTTGGATTTTTCAAAAGAACATTAGCACCTGAAAAGCAGGCAGGGATGGACTAGCCAGAGATCTGTGGCTAGCAATGAAAAGTGCACTGGCATCATCAATGGTCTTCATGAAGCAATAAGCAGGAGTACTGACAGGACAGTTCTATCCAAGCCAGCTCAGCATGCAAACATCAAGCACAGGCATATCCAGCCCTACACCAGCAAATGTTCCGGAACCATGAAGATCGAGCAGAGCTACGGTGGATGTGTGTGATGCTATAACTTAACATGGATAATGTCACAGCTGCTGGACTGTAGAAATGCTTGTTCATGCCCCTAAATGCTAAGTGTTTTTGTACTACCCTATAAAACTGGACAAATAGCAAATACCTCTAGACACAAGTGCCACAACTGAGGGGCTGACGTTCACATATTATATTCTGAGAACGGACAAGGACATTGAGATGCTGTCAACAACTAATGAAGCATTTATTAAGAAGCTACCGTGTGTCAAGTACTGTTCTAGGTGTTGATAATATAAAAGTGAATAATCCCGCCCTGGAGGGGTTCCCAGGAGTGAGGTCAAAACAAAGTTGTTAGGATGGTAGCAGAAGGTATGTGCAGGATCTAGCGAGCACAGGGGGACAGTCAGTTCCATGAAAGGGGCCAAGACAGGTTTCACAGAAGAGTCAATATGAAAGATGAACACATGCTTCTAGTGAGAAGATGGAACAGGCCAACCGAGGCAGGGAGGCCTACGGTAAAATAATCCTTAAACTCTAAGTGCTAGGAGAATGCTTGAGTATAAAGAACATGATAGAGGTCTGCTTAACAAGTAGATGTGGCATTCCTGGTCTATGGAGCTTAACAGGAGCCATGAAAACTCTGTTGCTATCAGGGAATGGCTCTCCTCTGCTTGTGATGGTGTGTGGGGCTGAAAAAAGAAAATACAGAAGCAATCGCCTCAGCTGCCAGCCATTTCACCTCTGTGCCAAAATATTCTACTTTCTCAGGCAGGCAATACCACCCACCCACTAAAGATCTATCTTTGGGAAAATGAAATAAATAATACAACTAAACACTGCACATCTTTTGAGAAAGGAGATGAACAAACTGTACTTCATTAACCTCATGGGATCAAAGGTGGATGAATTACTGATTAGACACAGCAAGGTTTGTAATGTTTCAAGCAAACCTTACAAACTCTGATGCTATCCACACTGCCAGGCAAATAGGCTCACATCTAGTTGAAGCTTTACAAGCTCCCACCACTATGTAGTGTGGGGAAAGACCTTCCACTGCCTTTTCTTTGACTCTGGCCCACAGTGGTCCCTGAAGCAAGAGTGGGAGATGAGAGAGCCATTCAGGAAGAGCACCTATGGGGGCTGTGTGAACAGCTGCCATCTTCAGGCAGGTACGTGCTCTCAGATGGAAGGGTTAATTCTGCTGACTTCTGGTTTATTCTTCAAAAATCGTAGTCCATAATAAAAGCAGCACAGGCTTTAAAAAATGTCTTTATGCACAGGGGCTCTTTCTGTAATTTAAAGGTTTTGAATGTTCGAGGTTTCCCAATGACAGGCAGAAAGCCAGTGATAGAAACAAGGGTTCTTAGATGTAAAAGGTACAATAACAGAGTAAAGATATTATGCCAACACACTTATTTTCAGAGCCATGGGTTCAACCAAGGGAAATACTGTTGTTAGGACAATCTGGAATACATAACACCCTCAAAGGAGGCCTGTACTTTTGCCTCAATTACAATGATAAATATCAGCAACAAGAAAAATGTGTAACCAGTAAACTATGCCACATAAAAGTAGCAAAGGAGGAAATTTGGTCAACTTTTTGGATATCTATCAGTGACTGAAACAGATTAGGGGCCAGATTTTTTCATGGACATCTTGAATTTATCAGTTCCTTCTGCCTAGGGTTTGAGATTTACCACTGGAATGCTTATTTATAGTACTTCAGTATCGATACGAAGAAATAACAGTATCATGAAACCATTTCATAATGCCTGCACTACAGCCGTGGAACTGATTTGTAAAGCAATGCATGCTTTGGGGGGATGGAGAGGACATATCTAAAATAAATCTATATCACAATTTGGAACACATCACTGGATAAAGAAAGGTAAAGATAATTTTAAAACTCTATCAAGGCCGGGCGCGGTGGCTCACACCTGTAATCTCAGCACTTTGGGAGGCTGAGGCGGGTGGAAAACGAGGTAAGGAGTTCAAGACCAGCCTGGCCAAGATGGTGAAACCCTGTCTCTACTAAAAATACAAAAATTGGCTGGGTGTGGTGGCACGCAGCTGTAATCCCAGCTACTCAGGAGGCTGAGGCAGAGAACCGCTTGAACCTGGGAGACAGAAGTTGCAGTGAGCCAAGACGGCACCACTGCACTCCCTCCGTCTCACAAAAAAAACACAAAACAACAAAAAAAACCCCTCTATCAAACAGATTTATCTGCCACCAAAAATACTGTGACAGCCTAGTGAATAAGCAATCACTAATCGCTAATAATAAGCTGCCTTTTATCTCCCATTAAATTTCACAGCAGTTCCTGGTAACAGGCACCGATACCTATTAAGTGGTCAAAGAAAAGCATACAGCACAATAAAGTGAGAGAACAGTTACCCTGGCACAACCTTGACATGTGACAAATTAAGTGGTTCCCAATGTTTCTCATTATTGGAAAGCTATTGCAGAACCAGCCCAAGTTTCCAGAATCCAAAATTCACTTTCATCTTCACAAAAAGATTTTTGGCTATTTTGAAAACTTTAAGTCTTTTGGAAAAAGCACAGATACATACATATATGTAAATACAGGTGGAAAGCAGGAATTCATAAAGGCCTTCTTAAGTCCAGAGCAAACTTGAACAAATGTTTTCCTCACCTGAATTTTCAATTCTTTTAACGTCTGATTAGCAGAAACGAGAAGTGCTTTCTCACCACGAACTTTTCTATGTCGCATACTTCGGCGAATAACTTGCTTTTGATAGGCTATATAATTTTGATGGGATATCTTTTGCCGCTTTGTTCCACCATTGCTCTATAATGAAGATTGGAAATGAAGAAAGCACTGAAATTAAACATAATGTGACCCTTGCTCATGAAGTTTTTCAGGTAAACAAAAGCTGTTTACTTACTGGTCCCTTAACCATTTGAAATTCAATGTAAACAATGAGTAGAGACTAACAAGACTTTCTTGGCAGGCTCACATATAATTGATAAAAGAAAATAATGAGTAATACATACCTCTACGTGCATGTAACCAGTTTAAATGTTTGTTACAAGAGACATTTAAGGTTTGGTGAGGGGGCTCACACCTATAATCCCAGGAGTTCAAGACCAGCCTAGGCAACATATTAAGACCCACCTCGACCAAAAATTAGCCAGGAGTGGTGGCATGAGCCTGTAGTCCCAGCTACTTGGAGGCTGAGGCAGGAGGATCATTTGAGCCCAGTAGTTCCAGGCTGCAGTGAGCTACAATCGCACCACTGGACTCTAGTCTGCTGACAGAGTGAGACTCTGTCTCTTTTATAAAAAAGACCTTACATCAGAAAAACATAATAAACTGAAAAACTTCAGGATTACAAAATTTAGTTCATGAACAACCTGAATTTTAAACATTTTCTTCTCTTCTTGAGAATGACATGGAAACTAAGTATAAACTGCTGTGAATTTAAAAATAAAACATTAAAATAAAAAAACAAACTTAATTTGACTAAAAACAAGACTTTACCACTTGTCCTAATGGCAAAATATACAGCCTCACTCATAAAATATTCTTGCAAAAATGTTATACCGGAATGTAATCAAACATTTATGCCCACCTTTCAATTTACAGAAACTGGAATACAGGGGATATAATAAATTAAAATAAGTAACATAAAGAAGCAATCAGCCAAATACAGAACATGGAACAATCTAAAAGAAATCAAACTGGTCCAAGTTCAATGTCAAGAAGGCAAAGAGCTGGGCATGGTGGCTCACGCCTGTAATCCCAACACTCTGGGAGGCTGAGGTAGGCAGATGACCTGAGGTCAGGAGTTCGAGACCAGCCTAACGTGAAGAAACCCCTGTCTCTACTAAAAATGCAAAATTAGCCAGGCATGGTGGCTCATGCCTGTAATCCCAGCTACTAGGGGGCTAAGGCAGGAGAATCGCTTGAACCTGGGAGGCAGAGGTTGTGGTGAGCCGAGATTGCACCACTGCACTCCAGCCTGGGCAACAAGAGCAAAACTCCGTCTCAAAAAAAGAAGAAGGGAAAGAAAGCGGGTGCGGAGGCAGAGTAACTGTTCCAAATTCTAAGTCTAAAGTGATACAAACAACACATATCCTGATTACATACTGGTTTGAGAGGAAAAAACTGTTCAAGACATATCTGAGTATGGGTATTAGAGGACATTAGGGAGTTTTCGTTAGTTTTCTTATTTATGAGCACATTATTAGTATTAGGTAGGACATTGTCTTTATTTTTAGAGGGGAAATGTCATGATGGCCATGACTACCTAAACGTGCTGTATGAAGGATGCCCCTGGGTGTGCATGATACATGCGGCGGTACCAGTCAAGAAAAAAATAATAGATGAGGACTAAATGTCCTCTACAGTACTCCTATAAATCCCTCATCAAGAGGTTAATGATCAAGATTCTTTTGCTTTTTGTACCAAAGGTGGTGGTGGTGGCCGGTGGGGGATGGGGGGCGGTGAGAGGCGCAGGGGAGATTCTTCTGTTAACCGGGCCAGAGAATAAAAGAAGCAGGATTTTTAAGAAAATCTTTTCATCTGGTTTAATTAAATCTGGATGAGGTAACCTCAAGGCCCTGGCTCTGGTTTCCACAGTTGTCACTGAGTGTCAGCCGTGTATAAGCAGAGCGGTTTAGCGGTCATTAAAGACAAAGATGCCACATACTCATTACTCATGGGCTCCACAGTTTACAAAGCAGAAGGTGATCAAGACCCAAACACAGAAGAGCATTTGTTCAGGGTGCCAACCACTGGCAAGACACTGCCTGAGGATAGTTTCGCTCTAGCCCTGGATCTACACAGGCAACTGAGTGATTCTAAGATTCACGAGAAAAAGTTAAGTGCACATGTGAGTTAAAAAAAAAAAATAAAATGAAAGCTGATGAAACATTTTCCTCAGTCTCGACTGTTGAAAGTAAAGGTCAGGCTGGGCGTGGTGGCTCACGCCTGTAATCCTAGCACTTTGAGAGGCCAAGGCAGGCGGATCACAAGGTCAGGAGATTGAGACCATCCTGGCTAACACGGTGAAACCCTGTCTCTACTAAAAATACAAAAAATTAGCTGGGCATGGTGGTGGGCGCCTGTAGTCCCAGCTACTTGGGAGGCTGAGGCAGGAGAATGGCGTGAACCCGGGAGGCGGAGCTTGCAGTGAGCTGAGATCGCACCACTGCACTCCAGCCTGGGCAACAGGGCAAGACTCTCTCAAAAAAAAAAAGAAAAGGTCAAATTGAACCCAAATTCTACAATCAAGAATATAAAGAAAAATAACTACATGAACATATAATTTTATTTTAAAAGTACAAAACACAACCAAAAAAAAAAAAACCCCTGAGCATCAAGCAAGACAGATTTTTTAATAACTCTGATTTTAAATGGATCTAAAGGCTTTTCCTGGAATTATTTCTTTCTTAATCTGGAGAATTTAAATCCAACTTAACTGACAAAAAAACCAGCCCACTGGTTTTAGAAGGCTTTCAATTACCTAAGTGATACCCAATACCGAGTATATTATTAACCTAAATTTTTAGATGAAGTCAAAGGAGTTGGGTTGATCTAGCTTAGAGAAAAGAGGAAAGGGGATTTGTTTATCTCCACTAAAGACAAGCATAAATGCATCATTTTTTATTACAGGGATTTAAAGCAGCAATGACAGAAGCTATCTATGTACTGAGATGTGATGAGGAGGGTGACATTTTGAAAATGCTGAACATTTTTCAGGGACTATCTCTTCTTTTCCAAAGAGGAAGGTTACACTTGAGATTTTTTGTGAGCCAAAAATTTTTTGTGAGAAAGCAAAATGTAAAACATTTTAGAGTATTACAACATCCAAACAAGGAAAAGGAAGACAGAAGAAAATTATAAAGTATAAAAAATAATTACAGTATAAAAAGCAATGTTCCCCAACATTCTCTATCATATTTATAAACGTGAAATCTGTTGTCGTCCGCAACTAAGGAGAGTGATTCCACATCCACTTTGAAAAAATTGCTGTGGTCATGACCACAATGAATAAAACTAGACCATCAAAAAAAAGATAGCTTTCTAAAATCTAAATCACTTGAAAATGTAGATGGTTTTTCTAAACAACTCTTAGGGTGAAAAGCAAAGCTTAAAATAACAAACTAAAGACAGTAAGAACATCGTGTCAAGTTTAACAAACTAATTTACAAAGTTAACCAGAGAACAGAGAATTAGTGACAGCAGGCAATAAAAGATTTGATTCCCCCATCCTGGATTTCACAGTGAAACCCCGTCTCTACTAAAAAATACAAAAAATTAGCTGGGCGTGGTGGCGGGCGCCTGTAGTCCCAGTTACTGGGGAGCCTGAGGCAGGAGAATGGCGTGAACCTGGGAGGCGGAGCTTGCAGTGAGCCGAGATGGCACCACTGCACTCCAGCCAGGACGACAGAGCAATACTTGATCTCAAAATAAAAAAATTTGATTCCCAACTGATTATTAAGCCATACTACCAAGTGGTAATAACTAAAACATACGGTACTGCCAGTCAAACAGACAAAAAAGAATGGAGTCCTGAATCGGCATGGATATGTACACCCATACACCCAAATGCATGTGCATGCACACGCGCGAGCGCACACACACACACACACACGCATTCTTTTTTTTTTTTTTTTTAAGATGGAGTCTTGCTCTGTCGCCCAAGCTGGAGTGCAGTGGTGCAATCTCGGCTTGCTGCAACCTCCACCTCCCAGGTTGAAGCGATTCTCCTACCTCAGCCTCCCCAGTACCTGGGATTACAGGCCCACACCACCACACCTAATTTTTGTATTTTTTTTTTTTTTGAGGCGGAGTCTTGCTCTGTTGCCCAGGCTGGTGTGCAGTGGTGAGATCACGGTTCACTGCAAGCTCTGCCTCCTGAGTAGCTGGGACTACAGGTGCCCGCCACCACTCCCGGCTAATTTTTTGTATTTTTAGTAGAGACGGGGGTTTCACTGTGTTAGCCAGGATGGTCTCAATCTGACCTCGTGATCCGCCCGCCTCGGCCTCCCAAAGTGCTGGAATTACAGGTGTGAGCCACCGCACCTGGCCTAATTTTTGTATTTTTATTTTTATTTTTTTTGAGACAGAGTCTCACTCTGTCACCCAGGCTGGAGTGCAGTGGCATGATCTCAGCTCACTGCACGTTCTGCCTCCTGGGTTCATGCCATTCTCCTGCCTCAGCCTCCTGAGTAGCTGGGACTACAGGTGCCTGCCACCATGCCCGGCGAATTTTTTTTGTATTTTTAGTAAAGACAGGTTTCACTATGTTGGCCAGGCTGATGTCAAACTCTTGACCTCAAGTGATCCACCCGCCCCAGCCTTCCAAAATGCTAGAATTACAGGCGTGAGCCACTGTGCCTGGCCACACACACACACACACACACACACACTTTTAATATATCAACTAAAAAGCACACAATCGAGTTTGCACAAATGTGGCTTGAAAGATGGCTTGTATAGACCACAGAGATGTCCCCACCACAGAGATGGGGACATGAAAACAGAGCTGATAACAGGGTAAAGGGCGGCAGCAAAGTCATGTCTGCAAATGCTTGTGGAGACATATTAGCACTGAGTCAACTAATATGTCTCCACAAGCGTTTGCAGACATGACTTTGCTGCCCTTCTTTACCCTGTTCCTTACGCCAAGGAACACAAGATGTATATATGCACACAGAGTTTAATAAGGGCATCACTTACTATAGAAAAATATCCCCTTTAAACTGAAAACCTGCATTCTCATCAAGTGTACAGATTTGGTTAGCACTGAAGCAAAGGGCCCTCCAGTGTTGACTGACTGAAATACAGATTGGGAAGGACAACTTCAAGAGTGGCTGATCACTGTCACAAACTGCATGATTTTGCTTCTTCACAGGTGTTTTGAGGTTATTTTATGAGCGCCAATAAGCCATGGAAAACAAATGCTGACATCCCTTTACACCAGTTGGGAAACCACAAGTAACATTTATTTTGGGCACACCAAGATACAAATCAAGACGGCTTTTCAGACTCTCTGAATCAACGTTAAAAATGAAGTATCAATGTGCAGACAGGCCAACAAGCCCAGATACCTCTGCCCTGTCACAGATATTGCAGATGGTTATTATAATACTTGCATTCTTTCAGGGAGAACACCATCCATGATTTCACTACACTATTTTAGTAGTCAAGAAAGAAAACAAACAACTCATCTGTTAAAAATAAAACTTTGTGTAGAAAATCCATAAGTTTAAAGTACAAAATATCCTCCAATGTGGGGGTCTGACTTTTTGAGAAGCTGAAACTTATCTCCACCTACATCAACCATATTCCCACGATCTCCTGTTCTCAAAAGACAATTTACGGGCCGGGTGCGGTGGCTCACGCCTATAATCCCAGCACTTTGGAAGGCCAAGGCGGGAGGATCATGACGTCAGGAGTTTGAGACCAGCCTAGGTAAAACCCCGTCTCCATTAAAGATACAAAAAATTAGCCAGGCATGGTGGCATGTGCCTGTAATCCCAGCTACTTGGGAGGCTGAGGCAGGAGAATCGCTTGAACCCAGGAGGTGGAGGTTGCAGCGAGCTGAGATTGTGCCACTGTACTCTAGCCTGGGTGACAAGGCTAGGATCCATCTCAAAAAAAAAAAAAAAAAAAAGGCCAGGTGCGGTGGCTCATGCCTGTAATCCCAGCACTTTGGGAGGCTGAGGTGGGCGGATCACGAGGTCAGGAGTTCGAGACCAGCCTGGCCAACACAGTGAAACCCCGTCTCTACTAAAAATATAAAAAATTAGCCAGGTGTGGTGGTGGGCGCCTATAATCCCAGCTACTCAAGAGGCTGAGGCAGGAGAATGGTTTAAACCCAGGAGGTGGACGTTGCGGTGAGCTGAGATAGTGCCATTGCACTCTAGCACAGGCAATAGTGCGAGACTCCATCTCAAAAAAAAGAACCAATATCCCATATCCCATATAGGGTACAAAGAGATGGCCAGGGGCTTCGAGTGGCTGCTCTATAAGGACAGCAGAAAGTATAACAATGAAAAGCAGCTTCAGCACGTACTTGATTAAAATCTGGATCTTTTTCTCCATCTGGTTTAGCTTCTTCCTTGTCCTCCTCTGTTTCAGAACTACTCACATTCAGCTCCGGAGCCGAATCCTTCATCACCTGAATGTGCCAGGACAACAAAGAGAAGTAGGTCAGACCCTAGGAAGGCAGGCTATGGAGGATGTGGGGGCTGAGACCGGCAACCTTTATCAAGAGGAGGAACACCTTTATCATGGTGGGATTATAGACTGGAGAGTGGATCAAGAATCAAGCCTTCTAGGTTTTCTATGCTCTTTTAACATGTTAGTTTTTTACCCTATGACTTATTCTTGTAGTATTTAATGTGCTCACCATACATTTAAGAGGTCTCTGCAGAGCAGTTATTATTATCAGTCTTGTACAATGATGTTATTTGCAGAAGTTCGAAGGTGCTTGACACCTTCCCGAGCACACTGATTGCCAAGCCTTTTCAAGTTCTCAAACTGTTCAAGTGGCAGGAGTCACATGCTCTTTAAGAATTGAGAAAATGAAAGATGGAAGAAGCGCTCTCTTGCAGAACACTATGAAATACTCTTATTAAACTGAACAATGAAACTACAGCTAAATTGGATAGTATTTTATGCCACAGAAGATTTAAGAAAATTTTACAGGGAGAAACAGAGACATTTATACTCATTAACTTCATTTTCTCAGCAAATTAGGAAATGAAGGCCTTAGTTTATTTAGCTTGTAAAGCAGAACCCTCGGCCTCCAGAGCATAATTTTAAGTTACCCTTCTAAAACTTGTGTTTGGAAACAAGCATCAAATAAAATGTATTCCATTTTGTCTTTAATCCCAGAAAGCATGGAATTAAATAAATTAATAAGATAGCTAGAGATCTGGGTCAGGATCTACCCAAGAGCCACTCCTAATATAAAGAAAATGCTTGGAAATCCAATCCAAGCAAGTATTAACACCTCCACTTCCCAAACATATCCAATCGATTTCACCTATCCTTGCGGGTCAATGCAAGAGGCTCTAACTGACCTCTCTTATTCCTGTTATGCCCTCACAGCAATTCCAAACACTAAAGCCAGGGTGATTTTTTTTAAACTATAAATCAGATCATATCATGACCTTGCTTGAAACTCTCCAGGGGCTTATATCTACACTGGGAATAAACCCAAATCCTTGGTATGATGTATAAAACCTGATAGTGTATGGTCATTCATTCCATATCATGATCCCTTCTTGGAATAAATTTCATTCTAGACCAGCAATAGCCGCTAGGGTAGCCATTAGCCACATGTAGCTATTTAACTTTAAATCAACTAAAACTAAATTCCTCAGTCACACTAGCCACGTCAAATGCTCCACAGCCACACATGGCCAATGACTACTGCAGTGCGTAGCACAGATACAGAACCTAGAACCTGTCCATCACCACAGGAAACTCTACTAGACAGCGCTGTTCTAGGTGCAATGGTTTTCACTCGGTTGCATAGGCACATTAGGCTTATCCTTTTGACTTTTGTTTCCTTTGTCTGGAAAACTTCCCAGGCTGCATCCCTGACAGTGAGGGCTTGGGTAAAAACAACTTCTCCAAGACGCCTCTCCTGTCTACTCCCTGTCTCACACTAAGCTCCACTTGACCCTGCTAAATTTCCTTCAAAACAGTCATTTCTGTGTGAAATCATATGAATTTATACTTTATTCCTGATCTTCCTCACTAGGTGCCTATAATTTTGAGAGCAGGTATTATACCTGCCTTCTTTATCACTGTATCCCCAGCACCGGGACCATTCCCGGAACACAGCTGACATTCAATAAATATCTATGTATCAATTAATAACAAACTAAATTCTCAATCACATAACTGTTCATTTTCAATTATTGTCCAATTTCAATTCTGATGCCAAACAGCTCTGAAGGAACAAAAATGCAATCCTAGGCAGACCCTCAGTGCAAATACAACAGCAAATCAAGTCAGAGAGCACGCTTGATCATTACTAGTCATCGCCACAAGAGGGACCAGTACCTTTTTATTATCCACAACTTTATGGACATAGATGGTGGCTTGAGTGTATTCACGCAGGTCCCTCTGCTGCTGACACAATAAGCCTTCTCTGCATTCTGGACAGAGTTCTTTGGGGAAAAGAAAAAATGGAAAACAGAAGTAGCTGAGGAATCATTGTTAAAGAATCAAAGATCTAAAAACATATGTCAAAGTTACTAGTGAATATTCATTAAACTCTTAGTAACATTTTCTTTTCTTGAGACAAGGTTTTGCTGTGTCACCCAGGCTGGGGTACAGTGGTATGAACATAGCTCACTGTAGCCTCAAACTTCTGGGCTCAAGCCATGCTCCTGACTCAGCCTCTCGGCGAGTAGCTCAGACTACAGATATGTGCTACATTTTTATTATTTTGTAGAGAGGTCTTGTTATGTTGCTCAGGCTGGTCTGAAACTCCTGGCCTTAAGCAGTCCTTCCACCGTAGTCTCTCAGAGTATTAGGATTACACGTATGAGTTAGTGTGCTGGCCCAAACTCCTAATAATATTTTCTATTAACTGTTATATTCTATTACATGCAAATGATAAGGAAATCCATTTACTGTCCATAAATAAACGTATAAATAATGGGATGATTATAATGAGAGTTTCCACCTAGGGAGTTGGGACCGCCACATGATCTTTAACTTTAAGCAGACAACACTGACACACCCTTTCTTCTTAAAATGTCAGCTCTTAACTATAGAAACCAAAAGCAATATGAAAACTTACTAGGCTCAGAAATATACTGTGTTTCTGAAGAGTTTACATCTCCCACTTCAATTCTCGTGATTTTAATTACATGATCCACAACAAAGAGCTTTTGTATCATTTGCCACTCACTGGGCCATATGAGAGCTATACTGTGCAAAAAAAACCACAACATGCCTTAAGACACATGGAAACTAAGAGAATTAACATAATCCATTAGTCTGCTAAACCAAAACCATCAACACTAACATTTAATCCAAAGGAATTAGAGGGAAAAGATTCATATCATCCATAAAGAATAGTTTTTCATACAAAGGAATGTTACCACAGCAGCGAAACTAAATGGACTGAAATTATATGAATCAACATGGTTAGATCTCAAAAACATAATTGAGTAAAATAAGTTAGTTGCAGAACTATAAATACAGTATGGTGCCATTTATATAAAAAGTTTTAAATATGCAAGACATTATGTGCGTGTATTTATTTTTTTTTTTACAGAATACTTTCTGAGACAGATAAACTCTAAATTCAGGACAGTGGTTACTGTGAGAGGAAGGGTGGGAGAAAGACAGAAGTAGCAACAGAAGGATAAGCACTGTGGGGCCTTTAATCATATTTGAACCATTTAACTTTTAAACTGGTAACACACATTTGCTTATTGGTATATTTTCCTGAAAGTCTGACATTTGCAATAATAACAATGACAGGAAGAAACGGAGGGAGGAAAGAGAAGAGAGATGGAGAGTGAGAGTGAGAGAGCAACAGGGAAGGAGGGACGCAGAGGGAGGGAGAGAAAGAGGAAGGAGAAAATGCAGAGAATATATAAACTTTGAACTCCCTTAAATGATGTTACAGTACTGAAATATGAATAATAAAACTCTAGCTTAACCCCAAGGGCATTTTTATTTATGTGTTCCAATTTCCTTTTCCTGATTTTCTGACAATGTTGGAAGCATTCTACCTTCTCGTATATAATGATTTTTGGTAAAATCAGGGGAGAAATTCACAGATGCACACCTCTGGAAGTACTTAAAGCATGGAATAAAATTTGGGTTCTAAGACCCTAGAATTCCAGATGACCAGTGCAGTGGCTTTGCTCTGCCACCCTGCTATCCTCCTAGTTAATTGTCTGAAGGCTGGCCATGGCAGAACAAAACCTATAACCAAGACCATGTTGATTCTGGAAAAGAGGTCTCAGCGCTGGTCACCAGCAGCAGGGGAGGAGAAAGGGTGGCTGTGTTGTCTCCAAGAGGGACAACGAATGAGCAAAAAGACAAATAGCCTCGGGCAGCCTCTTGTCTTTCCTGGAGAAGTAGTCTTTCTTTTCTTTTAAAAGGGGAAAAACAAAACCACAATTCAGCAAAGGACTAAATTCTTAAAATAGACTATGTCAGATGAGAAATTTCCTAAACATACTTTATTAATCATCAGAAAGAGAAAAGAAAAGAAAAATCACATGAAGAGAAGGAACTCACAGTTTAGAATCTTCTTTGGTCATGGAAGCAAATGTAAACATGAGGCCCCCGTGGGGACACAAAAGAGCACTGTTCCCAACTGATGACACAGGGCTGCATCTTGTAGGCTTTCTACTCAAATGAGACAAGGAGGAGAAATATACCTAATTACTGCATGACGAAAGAGAAGATTTTAAAATAATTATTTCAAAATCAGAGATATATTTAAGAAAATATTAGTAATTCAATGTGTTTCTTAGGCTTATTCATTTAATTTAATAGAAAAGCTTTCAGTGTATGCTGGTGAAAGTAACCATGAAGGAAGGGTATAACAAACAGAATCCACGAAATCTTAAAAAATACCAGAGTCAACCAAATCATAATAACAATAAAGGAAATAAAACATATTTTGTCTCTACCTAACAAATTTCCGCCACTCTTCTACAAAGAACTGAGACACGATGTAGAGGACATCCGTATCCTAGAACACAAAAATCACAAAACAATATCCGTCAATTCACCGCCTGCTTAACGCAAATTCCTTATAATATACTTTGGTTGTCCTTATTCAAGTTTTATAAATAAAATGAAAACACAGTCCTCTACCAAAAAATAGCAGGCTGGAGTAAATCCCCTGGTTAGATAACTAAACAAATGAGAATATGAGAAGTTCTGGGTTGTTCTGAAATAGCTCACTGGGAACTTGGCAAGGGCTTTAAAAAGAAAAGATGCATTCCTTCTTTTGTGGGAATCATTATACCTCTGGCCAGTTACTGAGACACGGTCTGTTTTTATCCTGGAACAAATTTGGGAGAGAAGTCTTTTGCTCGTTTGCAATCATCTTATGTAAGGCTTCATTTTCTTCCCCTTCTCTTTCTAAAATCTGAAAGAGAATGAAGCAATCAACTGTCTCCTGCTGACAGCACATGACTTGCCTCCTCCCTACACCCCCGTCAGAAGTACAGTGTTAATTCCCCTGGGAAGTCAACCCAGGGAGGTGGCATGCCATTTCCCCAGATGTCAGTAGCGTTCAGTACCTTGCACTGTGAACAGCACTCTTTGTAACTTGGAAACTCAGGAGCCTTTGGAAAGTACTGCTGCAGTTTGCTCCAAGCCTCTTTAGAAACAAGCCTTCTTTCATTTTCAGATATGCATAACTCACCTGAGTTAAAAAAAAAAAAAATTTGAAAAAAAAAAAAAAAAAAAATAAAAAAAAAAAAAAAAAAAAAAACAGCGGAAAAAAAGTCATTATCTATTTCCTATTTCTTAAACTTAAGAAAAATCCACGGGTGCACTTTTCTTGCTTTGCTAAAGTTTGGTATTTCTAGCTCTCTTTTCTTGTTTTCAAAAACTTCTGAATTTCTGATTTCATTTTAATTCTAAAGGAGGTAGCCATTAACCTCAATTTTATGTCCTTAATCTAGGTCTGTGGTTGAAAAAAAAATCATGAGATAAAAACAAATGTACAAAGCTAAAACCATGCATTTTCTTTCTCCTTGCAAGGAAGGAAGTAGTCAAAAATGAGATTCCAGGAGTCCTGGGACCTCTGTGCCATGGCAAGGCTGCTTAACAAAATTACACCTACTCCCACACTCAAAAGTTATCATTTCTTGCAGACTTTACTGTCTCCCATTTGACTAATCTTGAAATCACACTGCATTAAAATAATATTTTGTAAGCTGTGTCGAGCTATCACAGGACCATTGCCTAAAGTTATCAATTCAAACCGAAGATAAAGCAATCTACGGTTCAATCTGAAAACCATCTCCAGTTAAGCACCAACTTGTTTGCTATGTGCAATTTATTTTGAAGATCCCCTTCAATCTTCAAAAATCCCAGAAGACATAAAAAAACAATACCAGTCACCGCCACTCTGCCAGGACCGTTCTCCTCTGGCTCTACTTGTGGTTATATTTACTATTGTTTCAGCTGTTCCCAAGCAATAAGTTAGTGAACTTCACTTACCTACCCATATTGGTCATTACCCAGAAAACTATCTTTAAATTTCTAAAGTCATATGTTTGTTTCTGCACCCACTGGCAAGGTACCTACAGATTTATTAAGAGTATTATAAAGCCAGGAGCTTTCTAAATACGTACTACACTTTCCATAATAAATGAATTTAGAAAGATGAATATAACCAGGTACAGTATAGCTAGTGAGTAATAAAGCTGGGATATGAAACCAGGTCTATAGGCGAGGCACAGTGGCTCACTCCTGTAATCCCAGCACTTTGGGAGGCTGAGGCAGGTGGATCACTTGTCAGGAGTTTGAGACCAGCCTGGCCAACATGATGAAACCCTGCCTCTACTAAAAATACCAACATCATCTGGGTATGGTGGTGCTCGCCTGTAGTCCCAGCTACTCCAGAGGCTGAGGCAAGAGTACTGCTTGAGTCTAGGAGAAAAAGTTGGCAGTGAGCCAAGAAAACCACCATTGCACTCTGGCCTGGGCAACAGAGAGAGACTCCATCTCAAAAAAAACAAAACAAAACAAACAAAACAAAACTAGGTCTGAGACCAGGCTTGGTGGTTCACACTTGTAATCCCAGCACTTTGGGAGGCTGAGGAGAGTGGATCACGAGGTCAGGAGTTCGAGACCAGCCTGGCCAACATGGCAAAACCCTGTCTCTACTCAAAATACAAAAATTAGCCAGGCGTGGTGGCAGGCACCTGTAATCCCAGCTACTTAGGAGGCTGAGGCAGAAGAATCGCTTGAATGTGGGAGGCAGAGGTTGCAGTGAGCCAAGATTGTGCCATTCCACTCCAGCCTGGGCGAGGAGCAAGACTCTGTCGTAAAAAACAAAAACAAACAAACAAAAAAACCCAGGTCTATATAGCTCATTCAAACCCCGTAATATATTTTAAATTTTATTTATTTATTTAATAGAAAATAGGCTGGGGGCAGTGGCTCATGCCTGTAATCCCAGCACTTTGGGAGGCTGAGGTGAGTGGATCACAAGATCAGGAGTTCAAGACCAGCCTGACCAAAATGGTGAAGCCCCATCTCTACTAAAAATACAGAACAAATTGGCCAAGAGTGGTGGTGCGTGCTTGTAATTGCAGCTACTCAGGAGGCTGAGGCAGGAGAATCGCTTGAACCTGGGAGGTAGAGGTTGCAGTGAGCCAAGATCGCACCATTGCAATCCAGCCTGGGTGACAAAGCAAGACTCCGTCTCAAAAAAAAAGAAAAAGAAAAAAAGAAAACAGTCTCATTCTGTCCCCCGGGCTGGAGTACAGTGGCATGATCATAGCTCACTGCTGCCTTGACCTCCTGGGCTCAAGCGATCCTCCTGCCTTAGCCTCCTGAGTAGTTTGGATAACAGGCACGAACCACCATGCCCGGCTAGTATTTTATTTTGTAGAGAGGGAGTCTCTCGAACTTCCGGTTTTAAACAACCCTACCTCAGCCTCCAGAAATGCTGGGATTACAAGCATGAGCCACTATGCCTGGTCCCTACAATTTATAATACCTCAAAATGCAACTTAACTTCTACCCCTCACCTCTTCTGGATCTTTGAATAATCCACAAAAGATTATTTTGCTTTAATAAACCTGTTACCAGAGAAATGGGGTCACAATGTCAACAGGTATTTTCTTTCTGGGTGGGCTGTTAATTTAAATTTCCCGCGAGTCTATGAAAACTTATTCCAACATGCCCATCCTCAGACACAATTAGGGAATTTATTTTTTAAAATGAAAGAAAAAGGTTAATTGGATTATCAAACCTTAACTTAGTAAGTCCTTATGGTGAAATACAATGTAACCATAAAAAAGATTAAGGTAGTTTTCCATGACCTGATTTGGAAAGAACTCCACAGCAACTACAATATTTAAATGGTTTCCTTTTTATGCTTTTTTAAAAAAAAGAGAGAGCTTCTTTGTGTATGGTACAACCCCATGTGGTTATGAGGAAACCATAATGGGAATGCACACACACACTTTACTATTAAATGAGCAGAGGAGACCACAGAAACTGTGGGTGCACGGCTTCATTCTGATGTGGGGGTACTTTTAGGTAGTGACTGGCTTTTATGTGGGATGGGTGTTTTTCATATGATTAGGAAAGAACAATCCAAATTCATTTCTGAGATCAGAATAGTTATTAGTCATTTTACTGTAGTCTAGTTGGTAATAAAAAATATAGTCCTTCACTCTACTTCTTAGCTGAGTTTCTAAATTTAATTTCCTATTATTCTAATAATTACTACCATAGTAGTTGTTAATATATCATTAATATTAACTATGAATATTAATACAATTAATTAAATTAATATAACGAATGATAATGAAATAAATATACTTGAATATTGTCTATGACCTCAAAATAGTTAAATAAATTTGGGTTGCTCTTTTCACTGGGACATACAAATTGTTTAAGAAATTAAACTTGTATCCTGCAATGAATCATGTTATTTCTTAAGTCTTAAGAGAAAGCCAATCAACTAAATCCATTCTATGAGCAATACCTCCCAAAACAAGATCAAAGCAGTCAAGAGAGATTCAATTCACTAAACATAACTGGATAATCTAAAACTCAAAGATTCTTCTGGTAAATAGAGAAATCTAGTTAACAGTGAATTTAGATACTGGATAAATGACCCTCAACCCCTCACCCTAAATCTAGTTCAAACTGTATATAATACTTTGGGTCTCAGGACATCTCAAGAAGTACTTTCAAAATAACAAAACAAAACACAGCCCATCGTCTAAGCAAACCAGGTGTAATAAATAAGGTAAGCTATAGGAAGGTTATTCCCTTAAAGGACTAAAAAGTAAAATGGGTAAGTAAGAAAGCTTGATATACATATAATATCTGTATTATAAAGCTTGTTATATAATATCTGCAACAAATACTGAACTCTAGGATAGTAAATCTTCCAATGGAATATAATCCAATGATTAATTCACACAAAACCTGTGATATATTAAATACATACAATACGTTAGAAATATACAGGGATTTTGTTATAAAAATATGAAAATTTAAATCAAGGACTTTCCAGGTTAAAATGATGTTTAAAACTGCATTTGCTTTAAGTGCCTCATGAAACATCATTAAATCACAATAAAGACTTAAAAGAAAAACTTTTATTTTTAGAGACAGGATCTCGCTCTGTCACCCAGGCTGGAGTGCAGTGGCGTGATCATAGCTCACTGTAACCACAATCTCCTGGGCTCAAGCAATGCTCCTGCCTCAGTTTCCTGGGCATCTAGAACTACAGCCATGTGCCGCTTTGCCCGGCTAATTTTTATTTTATTTTTTAAATAGAGGTGGGGTCTCACTATGTTGCCCAGGCTGCTCTCAAATGCCTCAGCCTCTTAAAGTGCTGAGATTATAGATGTGAACCACCACACCAAAGGAATTATTTATATATAAAAAAAAGACATACACCTATAATGATGACGACAACAGAGGGAAAAACAGGGATAAAAATTATAAGGGTTTAAAAGAAGGTGAATGAGACACAATGAAAATTAACTCTAAGTTGGCGAAAGTCAAGAAGTAGCCAGATTTGCTACACTGCAGTACTGTCCCCACAGACCCAAAAACTGGGTGCTCATAAAGTAAAGGTAGCGATTTACAAAAAGTGAGAGAAGGGATGGAAAGTCTATTTAAGAAGTATGTAGTTAAATGCTCAGTCCCCTTCTCTGCCCTTGAGATCACTGCTCCCTCTAGCCACAAAAGACTACATGCTTATTCTTGGACAACAAAACCTAAGGCCCCTGCACAGGGGACACTAAACAGAGACAAATGAAGTGACAAGCTGAGACAGAGATAATTAAACCTGTCCACTCTTGAATGCAGGGACTCCTAAGTCCTCTTCTTTCTACAGCTTCCGAAGAGCAACAGCAGGTCTGAATTTTCCAGGCAGGCGAATGAAAGATGCTTATGGAAAAACCTTAGTGGCCCAATAGCAGACAGCACCATTGGGAATTTCCCAGTGAAACAAGCCGGCTGGGGCACTGAACTAGTGAAGCTCAGTCACCAAGCCGCTCCAAGACACACCTGAATTCCACAGAGTGCCTAGCATAATAAATGAACCCATACAACACTGGGGACAAAGATCTTACAAGCCTACCAGAAATTGAAGTGGAGAAAAATTACCAAGAAACAATGGCTTTGGACTTCTGAATGGTACGTCCAGAGCACTACCACAAAAGTCTCTTAAATTTTCACGGAAAAAATATTTCCAACAGACAAATACCTAGGCAAAACTATCCGTTCAGTATGGTGATCCTAGACAGGTGACTCTTGCCTCTCTGTGCCTCAGTTTACTTACTCATCAGTAGAATGGATGTAATAATATACTGATAGCACAGGGTTGTTATAAGATTAAATGAGTTGGACGGGCATGGTGGCTGACGCCTGTAATCCCAGCACTTTGGGAGGCCAAGGCAGGCAGATCAACTGAGGTCAGGAGTTCGAGACCAGTCTGGTCAACATGGCAAAACCCCACCTCTACTAAAAATACAAAAATTAACTGGGAGTGGTGGTACACTCCTATAGTTCCAGGTACTCGGGAAGCTGAGGCAGGAGAATCACTTGAACCTGGAAGGTGGAGGTTGCAGTGAGCCGAGATTGCACCACTGCGCTCCAGCCTGGGTGACACAGTGAGACGCCATCTCAAAACAAAACAAAACAAACCAAACCAAAACAGATTAAATGAGTTAATATTTATAAATGTGGAAAACTACGGGCAAATGGTAAACGTTCAATAATTGCCCACTATAATCCTCCTCCTACCAACATCATCAGCACACCTCCAGAAAGAGGTTTTAACAGAAACTTAATGAGTAAAGTGGATCTAAGTAAGGCCAGGTATCCTATACCAGAAAAATCTTACCCTGGACACATGGTACACTGACAGATAACACAAAAACAAAGGTAGAAAACTCTTTTTTTTTTTTTTTTTTTTTTTGAGACAGGGTCTCACTTTGTTGCCCAGGCTAGAAATGCCGTGGCGCCATCTTGGCTCATTGCAACCTCTGCCTCCTGGGTTCAAGTGATTCGCCTGGGTCAGCCTCCTGAGTAGCCGGGATTACAGGCACCCACCATGACACCCAGCTAATTTTTGTATTTTTGTAGCGATGGGGTTTCACCATGTTGGCCAGGCTGGTCTCAAACTCCTGACCCCAAGTGATCCGCCCGCCTCAGCCTCCCAAAGTGCTGGGATTACAGGCGTGAGCCACCATGCCTGGCCAAACTATCCTTTAAAATATTTGAGAACAAAGTATGGCATCAAAACACTTGAGTTACAGATCAAGATAATGGCCTAAAAAAATAACCCTTGTATACAATTTCTTCCTCCCTCCCTCACTCCTTTCTCATTCCCTCCCTCCCTCCCTTCTTTTCTTTCTCTTTCTCAATCTCTCTTTCTTTTTTGTTTTGTTTTGAGACAAGGTCTTGCTCGGTCACCCAGGCTGGAGTACACTGGCACGCAAAATATGGCTCACTGCAGCCTCGACCTCCTGGGCTCAGGTAACCCTCTCAATGTAGCCTCTCATGTAGCTGGGAACACAGGGGCACACCATCACCACCCCTGGCTAATTTCTTGGTGTTTCTGTAGAGATGGGGTCTTGCCATGGTGCCCAGGCTAGTCTCGAACTCTTGGACTCAAGTGATCCTCCCGCCTTGGCTTCCCAAAGTGCTGGGGTTACAGGTGTGAGCCACCGTGCCCAGCTTCTTATGTACAATTTCTGATAGGCTGGGGAGTGGAGTATGTGTCCTGAAACAACATTCAGCTTTGCCATGCTTTGTATTCAAAACTGTCAGTACTGAAATGACATGATAAGAGGTGGGAAGGCAGAACAAAGGTCAGTGAGCTAAGGAGCACGAGGACAATCTAAGTTCCATCACTGTTTCAAGTGGTAGCACCAAGCATGACACAGTATTTTGCCACAGATGCTTCAACTCTCAATATGGAGGCACCAATCCTATGTCCACGTCTATGCTGTGAAGGTTAGAAAAGGTGATATGAGAGCATCACTGGAAAAATACACCTCCTTTTGGCTATTCACCCGAACTTCCTTCCCCTGTTTATTTCCTTGTGCTATTCAGCACTCACGAGGTCAGCTCATCTTCTGCTGTGCACCTGTAGTGTAAAAGACCAACCAGTAGACAGACAGGGTGATACGATGGAAAGAACAGAGAAGTCAGGACTCACAGAGACCAAGACCCAAACACACACCCCAGGATGACCCCTTCTTAGTTGTGTGGCCTGGAAATGAGAATGCCGCTCACCAAGCAAGCTCAAGTGCAGTGAGATAATCCAGAATGCTAGCACTACTCTAGTGAGAACCATCATAACTAGTATCATCAAAGGCACTTCATACAAAAGTGCCAGTGTGCATCAGGGATAAGAGTGAGACATCATCCACTGGTTCACAGTGAAGCAATGAAACAAGAACTACAGTTAGGAATTTATTAGGATCAACAGGAATCCTAAATATTAGCAATAAATTACCACATAACAAGAAACACATGAACGTGGGTTAACAAAATGAACCACTGACAAGCCAACTTCTCTGTCAAATTTACTGTCCTATTGATTTTATTTTAAAGAGATGGGGTATCGCACTGTCGTCCAGGCTGGAGTGCAGCATCGTGATCATAGCTCACTCTAGCCTCAAACTCCTGGGTCAAGTGATCCTCTCACCCTCCTGAGAAACTGTGACTGCAGGCACATACCACCAAACCCACTTAATATTTTTTTAGAGACAGGGTCTTGCGGTGTTGCCCAGACTGGTCTCAAAATCGTGGGCTCAAGAGATCCTCCTACCTGAGCCTTCCTAGTAGCTGGGATTATAGGTGCAAGCTACGGCACTCAGTGCTCAGACTTTTTTGAGGTGGGAAGGGGAACTTATGAAGTAGAAAGCTTTGAGAAACAGACACCTGCTTGACTTTCAGGGTGCTATTAGAATAGAAAATTGTGCCTAATATATGATGAATCCCTTGCACGATCATCTAGTAAAAGCTACTTATTAGAAGTAAGCATTCACCAAGACCAAGTAAAGAAATACATGAACCAATACATAGGATTAAATAAGGATTCGGAATTTAGCTTTTTAAAAAACTATCTAGCACATAGTACACAGCAGCTGGTCAATACACAAACAAGAAACTAAACTAAGCCGAGCCCAGTGGCTCGTGCCTATAATCCCACCACTATGGGAGGCCAAGGTGGGAGGCAAAATTAAAAATTAGCTGGGTATGATGGCGCATGCCTATGGTCCCAGCTACTCAGGAGGCCAAGGCAGGAGGAACACTTGAGCCCAGGATGTTGACGCTGCACTAAGCGAGGACAATGACAGAGAGAGACCTTGTTGCACAGATGAAAAATAAATAAAAAACCACAGATAGCCCTAACAAGATGAAGAAGAAGAAACACACGAGCACTATTCTCAAAGTGTTTAACTTGGACAATGACGGTCATGGGAAACAACTGAAATTCAATACTTCAAATTCAAAAGCACTTAAATGGGACAAGTGATAAGAAGTTTATTTTCCAATGATTTCCTCTAAATATGGGGAAATTCTATTAAAAAAAATATTTTTCCCAGGTAAGATGTGAGAGATACCGGCATGAAAGCCGGGCAGTAGAAGCTAAAAGTAAAAAAAAGGATAATAAAACAGAACTCATTTATGCTTCTAGCTTACCATGTGGACACAGAATATCTTCATTAAAATTTAATTCCTCCTCTTCTTTTCTTTCTTCCTTTGATTCATCTAATCAAAGAAATACAAATGATATCTGCTGTGGTTATTGTGTACTTACAAGTTGAAAGTAGCAGATATACTACTCGTACAATTTGGAAGAAAGAAAACTTTAAAACTGAAAATTAGACCCATGTGATTCCTACACAGTTCTGCTAAAAAGTGTTATATTTCTTTCCCTTAAAAGGAAAGAGGAACATCTCAATGACAGTTAACTTTTAAAGATTTAGGTTATGCAAGAAAATGTGCCATTTTAAATTCAAAAAATGGAATTCTTCTATTAATTCTAGTCAAAGTATGGAGAATACTGTGTCATGAACCAAGTTAATCATCTACATGTCATGTCATGGCATGTCATTTTCACCTACCTACACTTTTTGGGGGTGAACACAAAGCATTAAAGGCAAATTAAATAAGGACTTAACCTTTATCATCAAACAGAGTCCTCCCCTCTGATCAGTCAGGGGATATGTTCC
The DNA here is from genome assembly GCF_009828535.3 of Hylobates moloch. Taxonomy (NCBI): domain Eukaryota; kingdom Metazoa; phylum Chordata; class Mammalia; order Primates; family Hylobatidae; genus Hylobates; species Hylobates moloch. The sequence goes on from NW_026652284.1 coordinate 20,158,925, forward strand.
AAGACCCTCAATGGATGCCTAAAACCTCATATACCACCGAACTCGATAAACATCCACTGGCACATTTCTGTTCATGTCTTCCACCCACAAGTTTAATGCCTTTTCCATCTTAACTCACACTGTGGCCATAACTTACAGTTTGTAGTGTGACAGCAAAACTAGCATGAATTTTTTTCCTTCTTAATTTCGCAGACAGATTTGTTCCTATAGATCTTAGCAACCTCAGCATACAATTTTTTTTATTTCCTTATTTAAATCAAGAACTTACTTCCACCTTTCCACTTAAAGGAAGCACTTTGTGGCTTCTTTTTGACATACCTGAATTGCCAACATTACCACTCTTCCACTTTTGAGATCATTATTAAGTAAAATAAGGGTGACTTGAACACAGGCACTCCTACCGTCAATCTAAGCACCAAGAGGGTTGCTAGGTGACCAGTCGGTAGCATGTATAGCACGGATAAGCTGGACACAGGGAAAACTCATGTCGCAGGCAGGATGAAGCAGGAGGGTATGAGATATAATATCATCATGCTACTCAGAACAGTGTGCAATTTAAAACTTATGAATTGTTTACTTCTGGAAGTTTCCATGTAATATTTTCAGACTGCAGTTCACTGCAGGTTAACTGAAACCATGAAAAGCAAAACCTTGCGTAAGGGTGGACCACTATATAATAAAAACTTTGCTTTTGCTGTTAACATTTCTCTTCCAATATCTGCTTTTTTTACTTTTTTACACTGTGTCACTATCAATTTATAGTTGTATATACTGGGAACAGGATCAAATGAAGAATCCTTTAGTATGATTAAAATCATTATCCATGGGGGCCAGGCGCGGTGGCTCATGCCTGTAATCCCAGCACTTTGGGAGGCCGAGACAGGTGGATCACGAGATCAGGAGATCGACACCATCCAGGCTAACACAGTGAAACCCCGTCTCTACTAAAAATACAAAAAATTAGCCAGGCGTGGTGGCGGGCGCCTGTAGTCCCAACTACCCAGGAGGCTGAGGCAGGAGAATGGCGTGAACCTGGGAGGCAGAGCTTGTGGTGAGCCCAGATCGCACCACTGCACGACAGAGTGAGACTCCGTCTCAAAAAAAAAAATCATTATCCATGGGTTTTCCAGGTTAAGAACTTCACACATTTTTACTACAATTAATACATACAAAAAATATCTACTAATCATTCAAAAACTGAAGTAGAGGCCAGGCACAGTGGCTCACGCTTGTAATCCCAGCACTTTGAGAAGACAAAGGCAGGCAGATCGCATGAGCCCAGGAGTTCAAGACCATCCTGAGCAACATGGCGAAACCCCATCTCTACAAAAAGTACAAAAATTATCTGGGTGTGGTGGCACGCACCTGGGGTCCCAGGTATTCAAGAGGCTGAGGTGAGAGGATTATTTGAGCCTATGAGGTGGAGGCTGCATTGAGTTGCAATTGCGTCACTGCACTCCAGCCAGGGTGAAAGAGGGAGATCCTGCCTAAAAAACAAAACGAAATAAACAAAAACAAAACAAACAAACAAACAAAAACAAAAACCAAACAAACAAAAAAAACCCCCACAAAAATCAAGTAAAAAAATGGGCAAAGGAAGGATATGACCAGATAATTCTGTCTCCTCTTTTTCTCTCTGTCACACATACAAATAACTTCTCAAGCCTAAGAAGATGGTCAACCTCAATGACATTTTGAAAAACGTTAACCCTCAACACTGCTAAGTCTAACTTCCTATATCAGGCTGATAAAAATTGATGTGACTGCGGGCACGGTGGCTCATGCCTGTAATCCCAGCACTTTAGAGGGCTGAGGCGGGCAGATTAAGGTCAGGAGTTCAAGACCAGCCTGGTCAACATGGCAAATACCCCTCTCTGCTAAAAATACAAAAATTAGCCCGGTGTGCTGGTGCATGCCTGTAATCCCAGCTACTCTGGAGGCTGAGGCAACAGTATCACTTGAGCCCGGGAGGCAGAGGTTGGAGTGAGCCGAGATTGCACCACTGCACTCCAGACTGGGCAACAGAGGGAGACTCCGTCTCAAAAACAAAACAAAACAAAACAAGAAAAAACAAAACTGATGTGACGGATGTATTCTTTATGTTGACAAAAGCATGCAAAAATGAACCCCCTAATATGCATATATTGAAGAAAATTTACCAATATGTGTCAGTATGTGGCAATTATAAATATTTCTAATTCTCTGATCCAGCAATTTCTAGGAACTTATTTCTCAGAAATAATCTGAAAATTCTGTAATGATGTAAGTACAGGACACAAAAGGACCCTCACTGCATCTGTGTGTACACAGTAATGTAAAAAATTAAAATAGAATCAGGTAAACATAATGGATCCACAAAACAAAATGCAATCAATAAAAAGGCCTGTATGTTTTGACAGGGAGAGATGTACAATCGTGCCCATATGAGCTGCATTATAAAAAGCCACTATTTACAGTGATTGTATCTGGTGGGAAGGCTTTGAAGTCCTACTGTGTCACATTTGTGCTGCTTGAAGCTTTTGAAATTTTTTAATGGGGGAAGCAGAATAGAGGCACATTACTCTAAAAGCAACATGAAAAATACTTTTAAGGTATGCCAGCATGAAGGCACTTTCTATTATGGCATCCAATTTTACCAGAAATGAAGGGACACAGATATATAAAGAGGTTTTTTTTTTTGTTGAGACGGTTTCGTGCTCTGTCGCCCAGGCTGGAGTGCAGTGGCACGATCTCGGCTCACTGCAACCTCCTCCTCCTGGGTTCAAATGATTCTCCTGCCTCAGCCTCCTGAGTAGCTGGGATTACAGGTGCATGCCACCACGCCTGGCTAATTTTTGTATTTTTAGTAAAGAAGGGGTTTTACCATGTTGGTCAGGCTGATCTCGAACTCGTGACCTTGTGATCCACCTGCCTTGGCTTCCCAAATTAAAGAGATTTTAAAAAGCAGTAAATAAATATTTAACACTAAGTCACATGTTATCACTAAAATTATAGTATGGTTTTTCAAATGACAGGATAATAAAACTCAAATTGATGCTAAGTTCATGAATTATATAGCACAATAAAATATTTTAATCAAAAGTAAAAACTCGGCTGGGTGCAGTGGTTCACACCTGTAATCCTAGTACTTTGGGAGGCCAAGGTGGGTGGATCACTTGAGCCCAGGAGTTCAAGACCAGCTGGCCAACATGGTGAAACCCCATCTCTACTAAAATACAAAAATTAGCCGGGCATGGTGGCATATGTGCAATCCCAGCTACTCGGGAGGCTGAGGCAGGAAAATCACTTGAACAGGGAGGAGGGGCAGGGGGTGGGGGGCGGGGGGGCAGAGGTTGCAGTGAGCCAAGATCACTCCACTGCACTCCAGCCTGGGGGACAGAGTGATATTCCATCTCAAGAAAGTAAAAAAAAGTCTCAAAAAAAAAGTAAAAACTCTTCAAGTTTGAAAATGTTAATCACAGCTCAGGGAGTTTAAAACTAATACTGGGTTGGTTTTCCCAAAAAGTAAGGCAGTGAGATGGGAAGATCAATATCAAATAAAATAAATATAATATAAAGTGACAGAAATGGGCGAGGCTCAGTGGCTCACACCTATAATCCCAGCACTTTGGGAAGCCAAGATGGGAAGATTGCTTGAGCACAGGAGTTGGGAGACCAGCCTGGGCAACACAGTGAGGCCTTATCTCTAGAATTTAAAAGAAATAAAAATTGGTCAGGCGCGGTGGCTCACGCCTGTAATCGCAACACTTTTGGGAGGTCAGGAGTTCAAGACCAGCCTGGCCAACATGGTGAAACCCTGTCTCTTCTAAATATACAAAATTAGCTGGACGTGGTGGTGTGCACCTGTAATCCCAGCTACTCGGGAGGCTGAGGCAGGAGAGCCGCTTGAACCCATGAGGCAGAGGTTGCAGGGAGCTGAGACTGCATCACTGCACTCCAGCCTGGGCAAAAAGAGTGAAACTCCATCTCAAATAAATAAATAAATAAAATAAAAACTTAAAAAATAAAAAATGATGATACAAATGATATGAAATGCTTGAATGCAGAAAATACAGAATATTTCAATAAAGGTCAAGAACATTAAAGTAATAAATTTCCTTGGCATCTTACGAACCACTGATTATAAAATTAAATTTAGTGTTTGACTTACAATAACATAATTTCTGATTTGAAAGCATAGGAAACTCAGAAGAATTTACAAGCAAAAAGCTATTTAAAAGCTGCCCTCTCTACTTGATAAAAGATAAAGAAGTACAAGCTCATTTACTTGACCAAGGCAGTGTGGCATATAAGCCAAAACCAAAGCGTACTGAGCATACAATATATTATGCCAATTTGCAGTAGACTTAACCTTTCTTTAAACTCTTAGCCTAGAACAGAATTAATATTAATTTTGCATGTGATTAACTAGAGAGAGCTTAAGCCCGAAGCATGATAGGCTATAAAGGAAAATTTCACATGTGAGTTGCTGAGTCCTTGCTGAATTTCAATAGCTTAAAAAACTTTTATTTGCTCTGAGCTACTTGTGAGAGCTTGTAGTTTAATAGAAGTTGTCTTTAAAATTACACGGATGGGTATGAAACCAACTTTACTAATTTTTTGGTTTTTTTCGATTTTTTTTTTAAGAGACAGAGTCTTCCTCTGTCGCCCAGGCTGCAGTGTAGTGGCACGATCTTGGGTCTTGGTAACCTACAACTCCTGGGTTCAATCGATTCTACTGCCTCAGCCTCCTGAGTAGCTGGGACCACAGGTGTGCAGCACCACTCCTGGCTAATTATTTGTGTATTTTTAGTAGAGACGAGGTTTCACCATGTTGCTCAGGCTGGTCTTGAACACCTGACCTCAAGTGATCAACCTGCCTCGGCCTCCCAAAGTGCTGGGACTACAGGCATGAACCACCGCACCCGGCCTAAAATTGTTTTTTAGAGAAACAGGGTCTCACTCTGTTACCCAGACTAGAGTGCAGTGGGGCTGGCATAACCGCTGGGCTCAAGCCGTCTGCCTGTCTGAACCTCCCAAGTAGCTGGGACTACATGAATGAGCCACCATGCCTGGCCCACTTATATTTTCATGGTATAATTTCACAATGATCTACACATAGGATTAAAGTGTTACCTTTATTTAAGGTGCTACCATTCATCTTTCCGTTGCTTTGTTCTGCATCACCATCTTGCTCATCCAGCTGTTCAAGAGCTAGTTGGCGCCAACTCCGCAAGGAGGACTTCCCCACCCAAAATCCATCGTTGCTGTGGAACAGAGAGAATGTTAAATCATACAAGTAATATTTCCAAACACTGTCCTCCCTTCTTTGCCTGTAAAAACAACTAAAGTGAATTACAAACACTCAACATCAGCTACTGTACATGTAATTGATTTTAACCCACTTCCTAATTTTGGTCATTTTCTCTGTTCACTATTGAACTGCAGGGATCTAATATTTTGTTTCCATTCTAAATATTATCCTGCTTTTCCTACCTTCATGCCAACACACCAATCAAATGATAGGATAGAATACAGTGGCAAAGGCTATCTGACTCAGCAGTTTTCTTTATCGTTGCCACAGGGGCAGTCATTGCAAAATTTACTTTTGATCTGGCTCTACCATCCACTTTATCGCCCTTCTTCTAAAAATCTCAACTTCCTATTTTTAATAAATAACGAGTTGCTTGGTTATGACCTCTCGAAAACTTCTTAGTTTACCATAAACAATGTACACTGTGCAACATACCCCTTTACTGCTGCTTTCAGCAGATTATTAACAGTTTTATAATCTTCATTTAGTTGGTTCTTCAGACGCAATACGCGACAACGTTCTACTACACATTCCTTACACAGGGCTTTCACTACAGGCAAGAAAGAATGAAAGGAAATATATTTCATTCAAACAGACTTCCTGTTAGGAAAATGTTTTTAGCACTTCACAAACACAGACACATGCTAAACTAAAGTCACAAATGTTGGCAATATGGCAAATTGGTATATACCCTAAATTATTTTACTAAGATAATTAGATACCAAGACAGCAATACTGTTACCTGAATAAAGAAAGAACAATGAGAGACAAAATGTTATATTACATTAAAAGTATCTAAATACAGTACCTGACAAGGCTTACATGCAATTTTTACAAGATGATAATCAAATAACTGAGGTGGGGGGGTTAAATATAGCTGATAATTATAAATAATGATCTTCATGTGAAAGTGATCTTCAAAGCACACTAAAAGGAAAAGCAAAATGAAGGGCCAGGTTTAAAACACAAAGAAGTTTTAGGAATCATCTAAAATGTGAACGCTCTTCCCATTGCATGGTTTATTCATTGTGAATTAAGAACAGTGGCAGGTAAAGTGGCTCATACCACCAAGAGCTTTGGGAAGCCAGACAGGGAGGGTAGCTTGAGGACAGGAGTTTGAGACCAGCCTGGGCAACATAGTGAGACCCTGTCTCTATAAAAAATGTAAAAATTAGCAAGGTATGGTGATGTGTGCCTGTAGTCCCAGCTACTTGGGAAGCTGAGGTGGGAGGATTGCTTAAGCCTAGAAGTTCTAGGCTGTAGTGCACTATGGTTCCACCACTGTACTCCAGCTGGGGCAACAGAATAAGACGCTGTCTCAGAAACAAACAAACAAGGGCCAGATATGGTGGCCCATCCTTGTAATCCCAGCACTTTGGGAGGCCGAGGCAGGTCAATCACTTGAGCCTACAAGACCAGCCTGGGCAACATGATGAAATACCACCTCTACAAAAAATTACAAAACTTAACCAGGTGTGGTGGTGCATGTCTGTGGTCCCAGATACTTTGAAGATTGAGACGGGAGCCTGAGGAGGTCGAAGCTGCAGTGAGCTGTGATTGCACCACTGCACTCTAGCCTGGGCAACAGATTGAGACACTGTCTCAAAAAAACAAAAACAAAAATTCCCAGAAATTTAGGAAGCAAAACTCCAGTTGTGTTTAACAGAAGGCCTGCAGCATGTAGTTAAATATCAGGTTTTATGCAATAAGTTGTATACTATTAGAAAACAGCACTTAATTTCAGAAAAAGTGTATTGGGGAGGGAGATGTCATGTAATTTCCTATAGCCTCATCTGAAAAATGGAGGGAGGATTGTGTTGGCAGCTACTCATGTAAAAAGAAAAATGTTTCAAGGAGGCAGAACAGAAAGGCAGCCAAAACAAAACAAACCGTGGGTACTCTGTGGTCATATATAGCTCTATATTTAAGGTAGAATCAAGTAGCTTCCATTCATAAACTAAGTAACCATCTACAGCTCACACACTGTTAGAAGTCACCATAGCCGGGTGGGCGCAGTGGCTCCTGCCTGAGGAGAGCACTTTGGGAGGGCGAGGCTGACTGGATCACTTGAGCCCAGGAGTTCAAGACCAGCCTGGGCAACACAGTGAAACCCTGTCTCTACTAAAAATACAAAAATTAGCTGGGCGTGGTGGTGCATGCCTGTAATCCCAGCTGCTCGGGAGGCTCGAGAATCACTTGACCCCAGGAGGCGGAGGTTGCAGTGAGCCGAGATTGAGACAGTTTTCTCAAAAGGGTCCTATTTTGTCTGCTTTGAGAGGGGTTAAAAAAAACAAACCAAAAAAAAAAAAAAAACCAAACCAAAAAACCCCAACCAACTCTCTACGAATAGCATCAGTTGCTTAACTTCTATTTTATTTAGCAAATCCTTTGTGCAAAGTGTAAGGAATATTTGGTGTAGCACAGTTTGGGTCAAATCATCATAAGCCACATTCATAAAGATCGTAAGATGAAGATTTAATGAGCTGCTCTTTTTTAAACAGAGAGGACATCTTGAATTACCAGTTAGTCTTGGACCTCCTCCATATCTACTGTAGAAAATGTCAGCTGCATATTCAGATATCCTCTTCATAATTGATATTTTATCTGGGTGAAGCTTGTCATGGGAACACAGGCAAGCGTGATTATCAATAGGTTTGGTAGGTGTTGATTCATCCAACCACTTTTGCAGCCATTCCAGAGAGACAAACTCATAGGGCTCTGAGAAAGCAAGCATCAGAAAGAGCCTATGTATTTTTACAGTTTTTTGACTAAGTGATACATTCATTTTTCTCAAAAGACAATGCAAACTCTGTCCACAGTTAGCAGAATCAGAAGAATCATTGTCTGGGGGAAGATGTTTGATGAGTACGACACAAAGCTCCAGTTAAATGCCACTCCTCTGAGTTCAAGGAGCTGTGCACCGTAATGCTGAGTCTGCACAGTGCCCTATGAGATCGGCTGGTATTATTAACCACATTCTACAAGAGGCATCCACATAGTCTTGCCTAATAGCACAGCAGAGTTTTGATCAGGACACCCATGTTTGTTGACTACAAGTCATGCTCCATTGCTGCCTCACAAATAATACAACCTCATGCCCTACTATGTTTATTTCATAAATTATTTTGTCAGTACTTTTCACGTATATGTGATATACATCTGAAAATTAAAATGAGAAGCCAAACTGAAATTAACCTCACCGACTATGACCACGCTTCAGAAGATGCTTTTAACCATCAAACTTTCTTCATCCAAGATGATACTGATGGCAATTTTGAAAAGGTATTTAATTCCCCCACCCAAATCCAAGTCATGATCTATTCATTATATTATTATTTATTTCAAGAAAGTAACCTATTTTAAACAAGTTCCAGGATAAAGTACACTAGAACTGAGTCATCATCAATTTTGAAGTTGCAAAAATTAAAAGACAAAACCAAACACCTCAAAATGAGTTTTAATTTGGGGAAAGGAAGTCCCTAGAATTCCCTAAAAGCCAAAATCAAAGATAAAGGGCCAGCTTTGATTACTTACAAAGATCTCCAGTGAGTCCCAGCATAAAACATAGAAGAAAACATACAGAGGTTGAATTTATATTTTTGTATTATATACTCCTTCTGATGAGATCTGAGGGACAGATACTTCAACGCAAAGCCCATTGTGACCAGTTTTATACTCCCCAGAGAGTTACATGTCTAGAAAACTAACTCCCATTTTAATTTTACAGTAAACCATTTCAATTTTTATGAAAACAAAATTTGGCACTGTACATCATCAACTAAGAGCCTTCTAACCGGTCAAGTCAAATGTGGCTCCAGAGGAAGAGCAGAGGACTGTGAGTCAAGGTCACGGTCTAATCCAAGTTCGGCCACCAAGAAAATGAACCTGAGCAAGTCACTTAAACTTTCTATGTTTCTGGTCTTTTATTTGTAAAATGAAGGTAATAATACCTGCCTTCTACCTACCTCATGGGGATGTTGTTGAGTATAAAAGATAAGCTATGTGAAGCATTTTGAGCTTTTTGGAAGAAAAGAGATATGGAAAAGTTAATTATACATTTACATAAACTTAATATATAAAAGAGGAGACTTTGGCTGGGCACGGTGGCTCACGCCTGTAATCCCAGCACTTTGGGAGGCCGAGGCGGGCAGATCACCTGAGGTCCGGAGTTCGAGACCAGCCTGACCAACAGGGAGAAACCCTGTCTGTACTAAAAATACAAAAAAATTAGCCGGGCATGGCGGCGCACGACTGTAATCCCAGCTATTCGGGAGGCTGAGGCAGGAGAATCACATGAACCCAGGAGGTGGAGGTTGTGGTGAACTGAGATTGCACCATTGCACTCCAGCCTGGGTAACAAGAGCAAAATTCCATCTCAAAAAAAAAACAGAGGAGACCTTAAGACGCAGTATATCTAACAAAGCTGCAGCACTTTACAGTATATCATGGTATGGCTAATTACATTCAAAATGCCTCCCGACTTTATTTGCCATTTATCAAGCTTAACCTGCCAGGGATAGAGTACACTGGGTATCTGGCGAATGCAAAGACAAATGATCCCTTTCTGAAAGCAAAATAAAAGTCTTAGCATACTCTAATCTTTTCCCAAGGACAGTCAATTAGATTAAAATGGTAAGTAATATGAAGGCTATCAAAGGAGAAAAAATAGGATCGTGATAAAGAGCAACATTCAAGAATAAGTCACTAGGCATTCTAGTTTCCCCAGCAGCTGGGGAGGAGTGGACAGACAGCAGTATCTGTTATTGCTAACTGAAAGAAAACACCCTAAGAATCCTGGCCCTCACAATGAAAGGAATCTAGGAAAGCTAAAAATGCACAAAGCCCTCCTTGCCAGGGGATGTCTGCAGGAATTCAAAGCCTAGGGTGACTGTGGCCCTGACTGTCCAGCAACAATGTGGCTCAAAGGCAAGACAACATTTTCCAATCTCACAGAAAACTTCCAAGGAAAGCTTGTTGTTTTAGTTTTTGAATCGTTCAATATAAATTTAACGTAAGATACAATGATTAGAAAAACTACGTATGGTTTTATAGTAAGAGGAGGAAGACAGAAAGCAGAGAACAGGCCTATAATTCTAATCTAATACCATGCTTATTACTAACAGCAAGTTTTCCAGATTTCACTTTAGTGCGCTGTGGGCTCCATGAAGGAAGAGTGACTATGGTCACAGAAGTCTGTCTTTCTTTCCATTTTCAGTCTCTATCATCATAAAGAGCTGCACTGACTCTGCCAAGAGCTTGCCTGAGAATACAAGTGGAGCACAAGTCTCATAGTTAAGGCAGATTGTTTGTGGCAAAGTTTTTACACTACAGATGTTTCTGCACTAGAAAAAGACTCTTGACTAGGCCCCTCAAATATATTCCCTAGTATTTGTGATTCAGTAAACTACAAGCATTGCTTTCCAAAGGCCATGGATATAATCAACTCCAAATGAGGGCGAACTCTCCCATTATCAAGCTGGAGATAACGGACTATATGAAACCTCAGCATTTGATGAGGAAAGCAAAATATTAAAATATTTACCACAGGGAAATACACATTTTGGTTCAAAGTTCTTTAAAAAGAAAAAAAAACACCTGGATTTTGAACATGACACATTTTCTCTGGAAAGTTATAAAGTCTAGAACAATCACAGCATCAAAAACATCTGAAACACTTTACCTAGAGATAATTTAAGTATATTTCAATGGAAATAAAAAGCGCCAAAAGCACGTTCCTACTGAGGCTTAGATTTTAGGGTAAGTGATCTTTCTTTAAATATGTTCCCACACAAAAATAAGATCTAGAAAATGCATAACAAAAAACTTCTCTTGCCAACACAAAACCATGCTCATTAACTTTCAGATTCTACATAATTTTACAATGTGGACTGTCTACAATATAAGTTTACTGCAAATGGAAAAGAATTATATAGCTCATAATTGGTAAAAGTATAAATAACACAGAGAAATATTCTAAGAACATAAGCATATTCTAAGAACATAAGGTTCCTATATGCTGAATGAAAACAGCCAAAGGAAGCACCGTGCTAACTTGACATATAACATCTTTGAACTCTGTAGTTCTAAAGAGTGGTTCAAATGAGTATTTCACTTTAGACCCAGTTAAGTCCCTTTCTCTTGCCCAGTGGACACAGGAAACCGTGAATAAAGTTTGGAAAATAGATTTCTAGGTCCCGACACCTTTGAACAAAGACCTATAAATTTAGAAATTTGAATCATGGGTTCATTTCCAAATCATTTCCAGTTAAATTAAGGTCAGTTTAATTATTTAGGATAATCCCAACCCTTGGACAGAGTTAAAGTAACAGATTACAAAGAAGGGTCAGAATCGAATTAAAATTTAGTTAAAATATATTCTTACAGACTTGGCAATTTTTGTTTACATTTTGCTTAAAGTTATACTAGTAATGGAAAATTAAGATATTAAAAAGACAAACCACAAGTACAATTATGCTTAAGTATTTATTTTCTAAAGTAAGGACTAAATTGTCTCTCTTCCTTAAGTAGGAATTAGGCTTGGGGAATTCATGTCTTTGAAATGACAAAGATAACTTAATACAAATGGCACATCAGCCTTTAAAAAGGCTTAATTTGGTTTCATTTTGAGACATCAGGTAAACCTGAATAAACATATACAGAAAAGGGATAAGCTGGATTATGTAGGATATTTCTAAGAAATCAGGGGTCAGCAGAAAACTTTTCTACTCTTAGCATAATATTTGGTATTAAACTTCAAGTTAATCTAATAGTATCAAAAAAACTGTACTCATATAATAGAATGTCTGTTAAAACTGTTAGGTCACAAAGTATGCAAAGAAACAGAACAGGCAAGTTGCTTTTCCATAGTAATCCAATCGGATTTTTCTTAAACAAGTTAATATCTCACAAAATATAAATATCTACAATACTCATGGATGCAGAGTGCTGACCTAAATGTTATAATTTATTGACAGCTTCCCATTTTTAGAAGTACAACGTAATGAAATAATATGGAATGCTACACATCAAGTTATTGTCGGTTTACAAAGTACTTTTAGAGTGTTTAAGCTGGCTTTAGTGGGTTATTAGAAAGAGTAAGTTTGAGAAAGTTTCTTCATATACATTTGTGAACATAAAAAAACAAGGCACTTAATGGCAACAGTGCTGTCCCAGAATATCTTACAGACCAGCTCCAGCAGGTAACCTTTGGTACAGCTCCTTAACCTCTTCGTGTTTTGCTTTTCCTTTATCCACACTTTGCTTACGCATCTCCGCCATTTCAATACACCACTCCTCAAATTTGGAATTATCCCGATCTACCAGCTCTTGAAGAAAGGCTATTCAAAACAGAAAGACAAAAAACAACTTTATTCTTGTTTTCAAATATAGTGAACCATGCTAATCTCTAAATCATATCAAATACTGATTAAAACATTGGCAGAAATTCCAACTATGGTCTCCCTGTCTGCTAGAAACCTCCAATCTGAAGGCAGAAGTAAAAGTAAAGACAGCCACTGGAATAATACTAAGTCGATTCCCCCCATCTAGCTCTCCATGATATCATCAGCCTCCCAGAACAATCAAATGGCTCAAAATCACCACTTTAGAATAGATAACACCAGGCCGGGCGCAGTGGCTCATACCTGTAATCCCAGCAGCACTTTGGAAGGCCGAGGCCGGTGGATCGTGAGGTCAGGAGTTCAAGACCAGCCTGGCCAAGATGGTGAAACCCCATCTCTACTAAAAATACAAAAATTAGCTGGGCGTGGTGGTGCATGCCTATAATCCCAGCTACTCGGGAAGATGAGGCACAGAATTGCTTAAACCCGGGAGGCGGAGGTTGCAGTGAGCCAAGACTGCACCACTGCACTCCAGCCTGGGCGAAAGAGTGAGACTCTGTCTCAAAAAAAGAAAGAATAGGTGATGCCACCAAGCTTAGAATAGTGCTGAGCAGGCCAGGCGCGGTGGCTCACGCTTGTAATCCCAGCACTTTGGGAGGCCGAGGCGGGCGGATCACGAGGTCAGAAGATCGAGACCAAGGTGAAACCCCGTCTCTACTAAAAATACAAAAAAAAAATTAGCCGGGCGTGGTGGCGGGCGGCTGTAGTCCCAGCTACTCAGAAAGGCTGAGGCAGAAGAATGGCATGAACCCGAGAGGTGCAGCTTGCAGCGAGCCGAGATCGCACCACTGCACTCCAGCCTGGGTGACAGAGCGAGACTTCATCTCAAAAAAACAAAAAAAAACAAAAAACAAAAAAAAAACAAAAAGAAAAGTGCTGAGTAAGATGACTCAGACTGTCTTCAGGGCAGCAGCAACTCTACCTTTTATATTATGAAGTCTAGAAAATCTATAGATAATTGAATAAAATTCACAAATACTCTACAAACTGAACAAAATAAAACCAAATTATACTTTAAATGCATGTTTTCATTACTTTCTGATTTTTAAATAATTGCATTGCTTTATTTCAGAAGCTCATTTCTTAAAAATAAATCTGTAATTAATATTTACTTTCACCAACATTCACCTTATGGGATCAATTTATCATAATAACTAAAAGCAATCCATTACTTATCATTAATCTTTTGAGTATGGCATTCTAAAACATTTGCCTGCTATAATCCTGGAAAACTGCTTTACCTGGAACTTGAACAGTAGTGTTGGGCTTTTCTTGAGTTTGCAGTCTATAAACCAACATATATGCATTTCGAGAGCAATGAGTTCCTTTGCCACACTTGGGTTTACGTGTCTGAGACTTAGAAGGTTCTGCTGAGATAGAGAAATCAAAAGGTACCTTAACTTAAGTGCCTAGAGTTTGTTTATTCTTTAGCGGGGCTATAGAAAACAATTTCCAAAATATACACCCAAGACACATTAACACCAATCTAAAACATTCAAAGGCCATAGAAATTTGGCAGGCTCTTTAGCTTTTAATATTTAAAAAAGTTTACTACCACTATTGCCTGCCACATTCCATTTTTTAAAGGTAAAAAGAAAATGCATTTTTCTGGGGAACAAACCTGGAACAACAAAAAAATCACTATTGCCATAAGCTGATTTTTATGTTAGTGTTAAATTATAAAAACTAACTGAAGCCAGGCACAGTGGCTCATGCTTGTAATCATAGCACTCTAGGAGGCCAAGATGGGCAGATCACTTGAAGCCAAAGTTCAAGACCAGCCTGGCCAAAACATGGAGAAACCCTGTCTCTACTAATAATACAAAAATCAGGCGGGTGTGGTGGTGTGCACCTGCAGTCCACCTACTTGGGAGGCTGACACAAGTGAATTGATTGAACCCAGAAGGCGGAGGTTGCAGTGAGCTGAGATCACACCACTGCACTCCAGCCTGGGTGACAGAGCAAGACTCTGTCTCGGGAAAAAGAAAAAGTTAAGTTAAATTAAATTAAAAAATAAAAACAGGCCAGGGCGCGGTGGCTCACATCTGGCCAACATGGTGAAAACCCATCTCTCTAAAAACACAAAAATTAGCCGGGCATGTTGGCACATGCCTGTAATCCCAGCTATTCGGGAGCCTGAGGCAGGAGAATCACTTGAACCCAGGAGGCAGAGGTTGCAGTGGCACACTGCACTCCTGCCTGGGGGACAGAGTGAAACTCTGCCTCAAAAAAATAAGTAAATAAAAATCAAGATTGATGCAATCACTAAAGGAAATATGGGACTTCGACTCTACTGGAATTTTTATTCTTTTTTTTTTTTTTGAGACAAGAGTCTTGCTCTGTCGCCAGGCTAGAGTGCAGTGGCACGATCTTGGCTCACTGCAACCTCCACCTCCTGGGTTCAAGCGATTCTCATGCCTCAGCCTCTCAAGTAGCTGGGATTACAGGCACGTGTCACCACACCCAGCTAATTTTTGTATTTTTAGTAGAGAGAGGGTTTCACCATGTTGGCCAGGATGGTCTCAATCTACTGACCTCACGATCTGCCCGCCTCAGCCTCCCAAAGTGTTGGGATTACAGGCATGAGCCACTGCACCTGGCCGAAATATTTTTATTCTTAATGATTGCTTGGTACACAAGTATTTGTTTTAATGTTGCTTTTTAATAAAAGTATATATAAAATGTATATGTACAGTTTGAAAAATAAAAATTAGCTCAGTAATCATTTTAATAAAGATTTTCAATTTAGTCAAAATAATACAAATAAATCTAGACTAAATTTAATTGCCCAAATAAATAAAATAGCGTATTTTCTTTTCTTTTTTTTGAGACAGAATTTCGCTCGTCTCCCAGGCTGGAGTGGAATGGCACGATCTCGGTGTACTGCAAATCTCTGCCTCCCGGGTTCAAGTGATTCTCCTGCCTCAGCCTCCCCATTAGCTAGGATTACAGGCACGTGTCACCACGCCAGGCTAATTTTTGCATTTTTAGTAGAGATGAAGATTTACCACATTGGCCAGGCTGGTCTCAAACTCCTGACCTCAGGTGATCCTCCCTCCTCTGCCTCCCAAAGTGCTGGGATTACAGGAGTGAGCCACCCCACCCAGCCTAAAATAGCATAATTTTTAAAAATGAAATGAAATGGGCCAGGTGCGGTGGCTCATGCCTGCAATCCCAGCACTTTGGGAGGCCGAGGCAGATGGATCACCTGCGGCCAGGAGTTCGAGGCCAGCCTGGCCAACACACTAAAAGCCCGTATCTACTAAAACTATAAAAATCAGCCAGGGATCTGTAATCCCTGCTACTCAGGAGGCTGATGCAGCAGAATCAGTTGAACCCAGGAGGCAGAGGTTGCAGTGAGCCAAGATCACGCCACTGCACTGCAGCCTGGGTGACAGTGAGACTCAGTCTCAAAAAAGAAAAAAACAAAAGGAATGAAATGCTAACAACCAGAAACATTAGCCACTAATCTCTATGAAGTAAACAGCAAGTGGAAAACATGAAGTGTTTCAGATGGCAACTACAGCACATGAAAACGATTTTCAAATTGGGTTTCAGTGCTCCAGGTAACTTTCCGAGAGGTAAGAGATTATGGCGGTGGATCATTTGAGATCAAGAACTCGAAACCAGCCTGGCCAACATGGTGAAACCCCATCTCTATTAAAAATACAAATAATTAGCCAGGCATGGTAACGTGCACCTGTAATCCCAGCTACTTGGGAGGCTTAGGCAAGAGAACTGCTTGAACCCAGGAGGCGGAGATTGTAGTGGGCCAAGATAGCCCCACTGCACTCCAGCCTGGGCGACAGAGTGAGACTCCGTCTCAAAAAGAAAAAAAGAGGTTATGGGCAGTTCTAAGGAAATCCAGTTACTAGATCCTCAATTCACCACGTGCTTTTCTAAAATGGATCTGCCTCAACACTGAGGTCCCATGATGGTTTCTACCTCTCTTTTCACAATCAGTTGACTCCCATGTCACAAAAGAAAGATATAACCTCTCAGCCAGTGACAGAAAAAGGTCTCATCTATCACACTGAGATATATTTACAAAAAAAGTACATTTACAGTAAAATTTTACTGTTTAATAAAATTTATAACATACTTTTATGAGTTTTATTATGTAGTAATATTCATAATTTTAAAAACAGCACTCTATCCAGAAGTACTTTTTAACTATTTAGAGCTTTATAGTCACAAAAAACTTACTATATTCCATTAGAATAAAATTCAGTAGGGTAAAAATAATGGAAATAGTAGTACAGAAGAAAACAGAATTGTTAAAAATGCCTAGTATAAAACAAGACCTGTTCGGTTATCCTTGAAAAGGATGCTGGTGGATATAAAACCTCTATAGTATTTAATGTCATCTGGACATTCTTAAAATACTGATGTCACAATTTAAGTTTCAGTATTTATTATGTCATAAATTATAGCATTTGGAGCTACTTAAAATTTATGATGAAATTTGTTAGATTTTAAAATGTGCAAAGAAAAAATAAGTTGTTCAACTTTTTTTGTTTTCCCTTGCACCTATGCTTGGATATTAAACATTCTTACAGAGAACACCTGAACAAAAAAGGTTGGAAGATCACTGTACTGTCACAGAGAATTAAAATACCAGGAACATGTACAGGTAAGAGGAGGTTAGTCATCCATTCCTAATTTAGAGTACCCAAGGCTGGGCGCGGTGGCTCACGCCTGTAATCCTAGTGCTTTGGGAGGCCGAGGCGGGCGGATCACTTGAGGTCAGGAGCTTGAAACCAGCCTGGCCAACATGGTAAAACCCCGTCTCTACTAAAAATACAAAAAATTGGTCAAGCGTGGTGGCACATGCCTGTAATCCTAGTTACTCAGGAGGCTGAAGCAGGAGAATCGTTTGAACCCGGGAGGTGGAGGTTGTAGTGAGCCGAGATCACGCCACTGCACTCCAGCCTGGCCGACAGAGGGAGACTCTGTCTCAAAAAAAAAAAAAAAAGAGAGTACCCAAGATTTAAGATGTTAATGATTTTGTATAAGATGGAATATAAAATGATTCATAAAACTTCAGGATACAACACAATAATGAATGTCTAATGAAATTTAAAAATATTTTCTATTTTTGATTTAAAAGATGAAAGCTAAAATATATGCTGCATAAAATAATGAGTTATGAAAACATTGGAATGAGATACCAATGGGTGTTAAGTGTTTTCTTGAACTGTTTTAAAATTTAGGACTACCCATATATAAGACAGCCTTAACAATGCTTTTAATCCTAGAATGTAGATAGATTTTTTAAAAACCCAGTAAAAAACACTCAAATAAAACCAAGACATAATTTTTCACAATTTAAAGTTCTTTTTTTTTTTTTTTTCCCTTTTTGTCAGACAAGGTCTCACTCCATAGCCCAGGCTGGAGTGCAGTGGTGCAATCATGGCTCACTGAAGCCTTGATCTCCTGGGCTCAAGCATCCTCCTACGTCAGCCTCCTAAAGTGCTGGGATTATAGATGTAAGCCACCTAGCTCAACCCAGTTAATGTGCTACCTCAATTTTGTTCCTAGTAAGAAGGTCATAATGAAAACATATACTGTATAAGCAAATGTCAAGAATTTGAGTTTTACTTAGGTAAAATGGGAGCGAGATTGCTGAAATTCTATAAACACGGAAATGTTATTTAAATGTAGAAAACAGGTTGGGCACAGAAGCTCATGCCTGTAATGCCAACACTTTTGCGAGGCTGAAGTGGGAGGATCGTCTGAGGGCAGGAATTCAAAAGCAACCTGGGCAACCCAGGGAGACTGCCTCTATAACAAATTACAAAATTAGCCAGGTGTGGTGGATCACACCTGTGGTCTCGGTTACTTGGGAAGCTGAGGCAGGAGGATTATTTGAGTCCAGGAGTTCGAGGCTGCAGTGAGCCATGTTCATGCCACTGTACTCCAGCCTGGGCAACAGAGCAAGACACTGTCTCAAAAAAATATATAAATAAAAGGAAAGAAAATAAAATTTAAAAGTGAAAGAATGACTTCTCCAAGCTACATGAATGGAGTTAACAAACGATTATCTGTAGAGATGATGCGTATGTCTCGAAAGCAAATCTCAACTGCTATGCTCCTGCCTACCGGACACCTTGAATAAATGTCTCTGACCTATTAAGAAAGAACAGTGGCAGGAGACACACACTTACTCCCATTTCTTTTCTCCGATTCAGATACCATAGTCTGAACCTCATCCAAAGCTGTTTAGCACTTTCTTGTGAAATGATGACCACAATTGTGAGTCTGCATGTGTCATCTCACTGTGCTGTGTGTTAGATTTCCAAAACAAAGTCTGTGTCCTTGGACAATCGCCTATACCTGTCTGACAGACAATGGGAAGAAAGTGATAAACAGCTCAGGAGATGGAGCTCAGGAGATGGCTCCAACTAGAAAAACTGTCCATTCCTTTAGAAAATAAATGGGTACTTATGCCCAAGACAACTGAGGTGATGAAAGTACATACTAGGATACTGTTTCAAGAAGTACTCTTTATGGCAGACCTCACTACTACACAGTAGCAACCAAATCATTCTCCACAGAAGCACTGCTCAAGGATTTGAGTAACATAACTTAAAGGAAGGAGAAACAAAGTTTACCTGCTAGAGTTAGTTCCCCAAAATAAATTTCCTGACCCAAGGAAAATAATTACAAATCCTACTACATTAAATCTACTATTTATCATCATTAACTTAATACCCATGATCCTCCCCTACCCACTTAAATAAACCTGGTAATTAAAAACTGATCATTTGCCTTCAAGCTTTACTGAAAACATGACATCATGAAAACCATCTCTGGAACAAAATAATTGTAAACTTTTCTAACTAAAATTTTAAAAAGCAAGCATTGCTGGCTGGGCGTGGTAGCTCATGCCTTGTAATCCCAATACTTTGGGAGGCCAAGGCAGGAGGATTGTTAAACTCAGGAGTTCAAGACTAGCCTGGGCAACCAGGTAAGACCCCGTCTCTACAAAAAAATTGTTTTAAACATTTTTGCCAGGTTGGCCGGGCATGGTGGTTCACACCTGTAATCCCAGCACTTTGGGAGGTCAAGGCGGGCAGATGGAGGCCAGGAACTCAAGACCAGCCTGGCCAACACAGTAAAACACCGCCTCTACTAAAAATAGAAAAAATTAAGGCCAGGCGCAGTGGCTTACGCCTGTAATCCCAGCACCTTGGGGGGGCCAAGGCAGGTGGATCACCTGAGGTCAGGAGTTCGAGACCAGTCTGATCAACACTGTGAAACCTTGTCTCTAATAAAAGTACAAAATTAGCCAGGCGTGGTGACACATGCCTGTAATCCCAGCTACTTGGGAGGGTGAGGCAGGAGAATCACTTGAACTCGAAAGGTAGAGTTTACAGTGAGCCAAAATCTCGCCATTGCACTCCAGCCTGGACGAGAAGGCAACAAGAGCGGGGGAAAAAAAAAAAAAAGGAAAGAGAAGGAAAAGGACAAGGAAACGGAAGAATTAGCTGAGCATTGTGGCACATACCTGTAATCCCAGCTACTCAGGAGGCTGAGGCACGAGAACTGCTTGAACCCAGGAGGCAGAGGTTGCAGTGAGCCAAGATGGTGTTACTGCACTTCAGCCTTAGTGACAGAGTAAGACTCTGTCTTACTGAAAACAATTCTGATAAAATTTTTACCTGACAAAAAAAATTTTGCCAGGTGTGGTGGCACCTATCTGTAGGCACAGCTACTAGGAAGGGAAGGCTGAGGCGGGAAGATCACTTGAGCCTAGCAGATTTAGGCTGCAGTCAGCCATGACTGTACCACTGCATTCCAGCCTGGGCAACAGGGTAAGACCCAGACTCGAAAAGAACACAAAACTGAAAAACAAGCATTGCTAATACAAGATGTTCAGTGATTTTACACGTGTTTAAGAAATGCAAATATCCTTGATAGTCTATAACATAACAATCTTGAGCCATATTAATTTATCACAAATATTTCTAGTAAAATAAATTTATATTTTAAAAGGGCACTCACAACTTAAAGGTTTTACCTAGATCTTCCTCAATCCCTAGTTGTAATTTCTTCCCCTCCATCTTTTCTATGTCTTCATCATTAAACTTATACCATTCACCAGACTGTGGATCTTTCACGTGGGCGATGTAGTGGCCGGAATAAGCACTCACTCCTCTGTGTATGAGGACTGCGCTGAGTTCATACACATAGGACCCACCTGGAGAGAAAGGGAGAAAGTAAAAGAAACGTTGGATAACAGTATTTCTTATATCCTGAGCCTGAATTGTAATGATTACGAATCTTTATACATGTGGTATAACTAAAAACATGTCACGTAAAATTTTTACACATTAGTTTTACAAAATAATGTGTAATTATACTCCCTTAACACTCTCTTAAACACACTCTAAACAGCACACTGTATTAACTCTCCGAGCCTCTGCAAAATACACGGATGAAAAACTACGGCCTCCTGGGCACTCAGGGAGTATAAGCTACTCTACTACATACTGTGCTCTTCAGCACACACTAGTGAGGCCACACACTTCCCAAGAATCGGCTGTTCATACTCTCTGATGTGTTACAAAACTTAAAACTTACACAAACCAGGGAGACACGAATGTCAAATGAAAAGGCTATTGTTTATAGAAGATAAATGCTTTGGCAAAAACTGACAGCAAGTCATGAAAATTTGCTCTCAAAACAGGTGTAGGCATTTGTCCAAGGGCACAAACTTTGATCTGGAGATCTAACACACAGCGCGCTGAGATGACACATGCAGACTCACGATTGTGGTCATCATTTCACAAGACACATGTATCATCACTTTAGCACCTTCAGATCAAAGTTTCAGTTGCCAAGTCTACCTCACTAAAGCTGGAAAAAAATAAAAACAAAAACAGGTGTAGGCCAAACAGTTGGAAAATATAGGGATGAAAACTTAAAAACTCTAGAATGATACTGCACTCAGATTTCTTCATAAGTATTTTAAGTTCCTATGCTATTTTAATTAAATAAAACCTACAAATCATAGCCTATATTTTACACGGTATTCAAAAAGAAAAGGCTTTATACATACATCAAAATACTGACAATAAATGAACATTTACATTTCAAAGTGAACTAATATGTCTTAAAGTTTGAGAAACATCTCGTAAAGATCCTCAACTTAAAGCAATTATGGGGAAAATGTGTTAGAAAAGATGACTTCCACTATACATATTCTGTTATTTACTGGAAAACAAAACAATTCGTTAATAAACCCACGTAACCACAATTAATACTGAAACCTACAGTTTTTTCTAACAAATAATATCTTTTCACATCATTATTCTTCTAAAAATTACTTATGACTATATATAATTACCATAATATGCCTAACCACACCCACATTAATGAACACTTATTTAAACTGGTAGTGTTTGAGGGCCTTTATAAGCAATAATAATTATCTTTGCAGTACAAATCTTCGCATAGATCTTTGACAATTTTTTTTTTTTTTCCTGAGACAGGGTCTTGTTCTGTCACCAGACTGGGGTGCAGTGGCACAATCATAGCTCACTGCAGCTTCAACCTCCTGGGCTTAAACAATCCTCCCACCTCAGCCTCCAGGAGTAGCTGGGACGACAGGTGTACATTTTATTTATTTATTTATTTATTTATTTATTTAGAGATGGAGTTTTGCTCATGTTGCCCAGGCTGGAGTGCAATGGCGTGATCTCGGCTCACTGCAACCTCTGCTTCCTGGGTTCAAGTGATTCTCCTGCCCCAGCCTCCCAAGCAGCTGGGGTTACAGGCACACGCCACCACACCTGACTAATTTTTGTATTTTTAGTAGAGACGGGGTTTCACCATGTTGGCCAGGCTGGTCTCGAACTCCTGACCTCAGGTGATCCATCTGCCTCGGCCTCCCAAAGTGCTGGGATTACAGGTCTGAGCCACCATGCCTGGCCTTTTTTTTTTTTTTTGAGATGGAGTTTCACTCTTGTTGCCCAGGCTGGAGTGCAATGGTGTGATCTCGGCCCACTGCAACCTCCGCCCCCCCTGGGGTCATGCGATTCTCTTGCCTCAACCTCCCAAGTAGCTGGGATTACAGGCACCCAACATCATGCCTGGCTAAGTTTTTGTATTTTTAGTAGAGATGTGGTTTCACCACGTTGGCCAAGCTGGTCTCAAACTCCAGTCCTCAAGTGGTCCACCTGCCTCGGCCTCCCAAAGTGCTGGGATTACAGGTGTGAGCCACCACGCCCGGCACCCCCCCTTTTTTTTTTTTTTTATAGACAAGGTCTCACTGTGTTGCCCAGGCTAGAATTTGACTATTTCATTGCTATAATTTCCTTAAAAATGCAAAAGAGTACGTCACAGCAGAGTACAGCCAATCACTCATTAGACAAACAATAAACATACTGGACACGGTTTCAGGCATGAAGGATACAGCAGTTAACTAAAAGAACAGAGTTCCTGCATTCTTGAAGCATAGTTGGGGAAACAGTAATGCAGATTAATACCTGGGCCAAAACCCACTGAACTCACCCCAGCTGAAGACAATGAAGATACTGGTAAGATAAAAATATTTTTAAATATTTCTAAATGCACTGTCAAGAAAATAAGAATTATCAGAAGCCCAATACCATGTGAAGGCAATAAGCCATGTAGTAAGCACAACAGAGTTTCCCTCTGGGAGTGTTAGGGGAACACTATGATCGACTTGAACTCTGTTTTTCCATATCTCAAAGGGCTTATGGGATCAGACACAACAGCTAAGGTTCATAAAAGGTGAGGAGTCTAACAGGGGACTCCCACCAGGAAATAAAGTTTCTTTTTTAATTGACAAACAGTCCAGCATGGTGGCTCACACCTATAATCCCAGCACTTTGTGAGGCTGAGGCAGGTGGATCACCTGAGGTCAGGAGTTCAAGACCAGTCTGGCCAGCATGGTGAAACCCCATCTCTACTAAAAATACAAAAATTAGTCAGGCGTGGTGGTGAGTGCCTGTAATCGCAGCTACTCAGGAAGCTGAGGCAGGAAAACTGCTTGAACCCGGGAGGCGGAGGTTGCAGTGAGCCGAGATCATGTCATTGCACTCCAGCCTGCAAAACAAGGTGAGACTCCGTCTCCAAAAAAAAAAAAAAAAAAAAAAAGACAAATAATATTTGCATATATTTATGGGTACAATATCATGTTTGATATGTCTACATCATGGAATGATTAAATCAAGCTAATATATCCATTTTTTGTGGTGAGAACATTTAAAATCTGTTATTTTAGCTATTTCAAAATGCACAATGCATTATTAACTGTAGTCACCATGCTGTGCAATAAATCTCCAAAACTTATTCGTCCTGTCGAACCAAAGCTTTGAACTCTTTGACCATCACCTCCCAATTCCTCATCGCTTCTGCCATCCACCACCCCTACTCCCTGGGTTCCGGTAACCACCATTTTCTTCTCTATTTGTATGTGTTTGGCTTTTTTAGTTCTATATATAGTATCAATGAGATCATGCAGTATTTGTCTTTCTTTTTTTTTTTTTTGAGACAGAGTTTCACTCTTGCCCCCCAGGCTGGAGTGCAATGGCACTGTCTGGGCTCACTGCAACCTCCGCCTCCCAGGTTCAAGCAATTCCCCTGCCTCGGCTTCCCGAGTAGCTGGGATTACAGGCATGTGCCACCACGCCTGGCTAATTTTGTACTTTTGGTAGAGACGGGGTTTCTCCATGTTGGTCAGGCTGGTCTCGAACTCCCGACCTCAGGTGATCTGCCCGCCTTGGCCTCCCAAAGTGCTGGGATTACAGGCATGAGCCACTGCGCCCGGCCCAGTATTTGTCTTTCTGAGCCTGGCTTGTTTCACATAGCACAATGTCCTCCAGATTCATCCATGTGATCATACATGATAGAGTATCCTTTCCATTTAAGGCTGAATAGTATTCCATTGTGTATATACACCACATTTTCTCTGAAACTAGAATTCTTTGGGTTAGAAGATTATCAGAATGAATCTGCTCTCCACAGGAAATGGTAAGAGAAAATTATCTGCCTTATACTTAAATTTTGGGACCTAGGGGTAAAAATAAAAAACCAAAAGGAAATCTCCATTACAACTTCATAAGAAGCTAGCCCTCAAAAAATATTTCTTTACTATGAATTCACACTACCTATGAAGTCAGAAAAACCCCAAGCCAAGAGTTTTGTTTGATGTGGTCCTGGGACGAGTGACAATCCTAAGGAATGAGTTCTGTCAAAACACACACACGTCACATCACAAGTCACTCTATCTGCGAGGCAGCAAACAGCAGCAAAATCAAACTGATGAAGATTTTCACCTCAGTCAGTGGAAACAGCAAATACATAAATAAAATTTTAAGTATATTTAAAGAAACAAATGTTGAGATTAAGAGGAATAGAGATTCCAGAAAATGAAAATCAAATGATAAAGAACCAAATCAAACTCCGAGAAATGGAAATCATGGTCATCGACAGTCAAAACTCTATAAAATGGTTTAACCTCAGATCAGGTTCACCTGAACAGAGAATGAATAAAATACAAGGTGGAGCTGAAGAAATTATGCAGAATGCAGGACAAATCAATGAAGAGCTGGGCGACATGCAACATAGAGTAAGAAAATCTAACACATATCTAACTGGCATTCCAGAAGGAAAGGGAGAAGAGAAAAAGCATTCAGAATTAATAGTTGGAAAATTTTCAGATGCCCTAGGTGAGAAGAATAAACCAATTAAAAATCAAACCAAGTGTTACAGCTCTTTAAGAATTTGTCTAGCAGGCTTTCCTACTAGAAAACCAGAAAGATTTTCAAAGAATCAAAATTTAAAAAGAAATCAAACCAAAATTGGTCACACTGACACTGCAAGATACCAAAACCAAAGAGGTCTTAAAATTAGACAAAATGAAACAGGCCTCTTATAGAAACAAGAACTAGACTGCAACCAACTTTTCGACAGCAACAACGGATGCCCCAAGGCAACAGAATGCTATCTTCTTCAATGATATCTTCAATGAGTGAAAGTAACCACCCATGCTTAGAGAAAACGAATTTCGAAGGACAAAATAGACACTTTCAGACAATAATATGTGAAAAGAATCTTTCACCCACAGACCCTTACTAAAAGAATTTTATAAGCTCTAATTCAATATTTTAAAACTCTTCCAGATGAAAGGTCTAGAATGCAAAGAATGATAAACAAAGGAGGTGGGTAAACTGAAATCAGGATTCCTATATAAGATAGTGTGTAAGTTTCTTTTTTAAAAAAGGTAGAACTAGGCCGGGCGCGGTGGCTCACGCTTGTAATCCCAGCACCTTGGGAGGCCGAGGCGGGTGGATCACGAGGTCAGGAGATCGAGACCAGGTGAAACCCCGTCTCTACTAAAAATACAAAAAATTAACCGGGCGTGGTGGCGGGTGCCTGTAGTCCCAGCTACTCGGAGGCTGAGGGAGGAGAATAGTGTGAACTCAGGAGGCGGAGCTTGCAGTGAGCCGAGATCCTGCCACTGCACTCCAGCCTGGGTGAGAGAGCGAGACTCCACCTCAAAAAAAAAAAAAAAGGTAGAACTAAAATACATATGAAAAATAGGCCAGGTGTGGTGGTTAACGCCTGTAATCCCAAGACTTTGTGAGCCGAGGCAAGAGGATTGCTTAGGGCCGTAAGTCCGAAACCAGCCTGGGCAACATAGAGAAACCCAGTCTATAAAATCTTAAAAAATTAACCAGGCATGGTATTATACACCTGTGGTCCCAGCTACTCAGGAGGCTGAGGTGGGAGGATCACTTGAGTCTGGGAGGTCAAGGCTGCAGTGAGCTGTGATCGTGCCACACTGCACTCCAGCCTGGGTGACAGAGCAAGACCATCTTAAAATAATTTAGGAGAGTGTCGATTGCTTAACGTTTTGAGATCACTGAGGGTAAAGATGTTATCTAGAGAGTTAAGAATACATGTTATAATTTCTAGTTAATTATTAGTATTAGCTGGCCCAGGCTGCCCTAGGGGGCATTTTCATACTACAATTTTAGGGTTTACCTGGAATCACCCTCCACTGTTCTTTCTACTGCACTGCACTCTTCCCGTTACTTCATGTTAAAGCCTATCTTCCTAACCGCAGGGAACCATAAAGAGAACTCCCGGCTGGGCACAGTGGCTCGTTCGTGCCTGTAATCCCAGCACTTTTGGAAGCTGAGACAGGCGGATCACCTGAGGTCAGGAGTTCCAGACCAGCCTGGCCAACATGGTGAAACCTTGTCTCTACTAAAAACACAAAAATTAGCCAACCGTGGTGGTGCACACTTGTAATCCCAGCTACTCGAGAGGCTGTGGCATGAGAATCGCTTGAACCCAGGAGGCGGAGGTTGCGGTGAGCCAAGATCGCGCCACTGTACTCCAGCCTGGGTGATAGAGCGAGACTCTGTCTCAAAAAAAAGAAAAAGAAAAAGAAAAGAAAAGAAAAAAAGAAAACTCCTGAGTCCTGAACAGAGCAGTAGAAATAAAAAGGAGGGGGAAATGTGATGGTCTTAGATTGCCCATAGCAGGTTCTTCCAGTCTGTGTAAGCCAGGGAACCTCAAGCCTTGAACTCTGTGATCATACCTAACCAGCAGAGGCCCCAAATGTCTGACAGAAATAAACCTAAGGGCTTTGCGGAGGAGATGGCATGCATCCCATCCCTAGGGGAATCCCCATACATAATTCTCTATGTGCAATAACCAGCATGCAGTCAAAGACAACCACGGACAGAAGAAACAAAACAACACTGCAATAACCAGCTCAGGTAGAGATCAGCCTGAACAATATTCCAACACGGTCAGTAATGGATTATAAAAACTGGGTGTTTTTAATGTTTACAGTAGTTTAAATTTTTTTTTAATATTCTGGATACCTTTAATACATTTATGAACAAATATTGGTGACAACTCATTTTAAATACATCAGTAACTGAGAAAGGTGATACATTTCTTTTTGTGGCTCTATTGACCCTAACTGGTCAAAAGCACCTCATTTTGCAGGACATGGGTAAGGAAGAGGGGAAAAGAAAAGGAAAGGAGGCTGAAGAGGAACCAAAGCCCAGGATTCTCTAGAAATGCGTCAGCCTCCAGGGTATGGGAGCACATTGGGTCCCAGCAACCTCAGTGGGACCTAGTTCTCAGAAACACAAGACTGTCCAATAGATGAAACCTCAGCTGAAAACACAGAAGGTAGCAGTGTCCAAAGACATTGCAGGGCCTGGGAGGAACAAAGTATGATAAGGTTGTTAACTATCACAGACTCAGCAGGATCTGGGGGCATCACCAGTGGGGTTCTTCTCCCACTACCTTCAATAACCCAGGTGAAGAAGCAGGGGCAGCAGAGTAAGATTTAATTATGGGTTACGCTGTGGCTGGCAGTATCCCAGGAGAAAAAAGAGTAAACTAAGCTATGTTTAGGGATGCATGCTTTTATAGTAAAATGCTAAAGAAGAAAAAAAAAAAAAAAAGAAGCGTTCCACATGAAAGTCAGGTAAGTGGTTACACTTAAGGGGAGGAAGATGGTTTTAACTGTACAACGGGGAGGGGCACAAAAGGAGGCTTCTGGGGTACCAGAAATGATTTTCTTTCTTGATCTGGGGAGTAAGCATAATTCATAATTCACTAAGCCATGGGTTTTTGCATTTTGAACTTTTAGGAATATATTTCAAAATGTAAAAAGAAAAAACTAAAATATGCTGAGATACATGAAACTTCAACTATAGAAGGACAAGACAAGGTAAGGCACTGAGTAGGGGCTGAGCAAGGGTGGAAGGCAAGATCACTGAAAAAGAGAAGCTGCTATTGGGTCAGCTGGAAGGAGGGTCTACGAAGGAATCTTAACAGTATTCCCTGTATCATTAATGAAGACAATAATCCACAGGTATTAGCAGTAGCTGTAACTTTATTACCAATAGACAGCATTAAAAATGTTGACATTACCATTCTTGCAGATAACCTGGATTTATATTCATCAATTCATTGAACTAATCAACTTTAAAATTAAGGCCAGGCGTCGTGGCTCACATCTGTAATCCCACCACTTTGGGAGGCCGAGGCGGGCAGATCACCTGAGGTTGGGAGTTCTCGAGACCAGCCTGGCCAATTTGGCAAAATCCCGTTTCTACTAAAGATACAAAAATTAGCCGGGTATGATGGCATGCGTCTGTAATTCCAGCTACTCGGGAGACTGAGGCAGGGAGAATTGCTTGAACCTGGGAGGTGGAGGTTGCAGTGAGTCGAGATCGCACCACTGCATTCCAGCCTGGGCGACGCAAAACTCTTGTCTCAAAAAAAAAAAAAGAAAAACTTCAGAATTAACATAGTTTTTAGGCCAGGTGCAGTGGGGTCACGCCTGTAATTCCAGCACTTTGGGAGGCCAAGGCGGGCAGATCACTTGAGGTCAGGAGTTCAAGACCAGCCTGGTCAACACAGTGAAACCCTGTCTCTACTGAAAATACAAAAAATTAGCCAGGCATGGTGGCAGCCGCCTGTAATCCCAGCTACTCGGGAAGCTGAGGCAGGAGAATTGCTTGAACCCAGGAGATGGAGGGTGCAGTGAGCCGAGATCATGCCACTGCACTCCAGCTTGGGCAACAGAGTGAAACTCTACCTCCAAAAAAAAAAAAACCAAAATAGGTAAGTTTTTAAATCCCCAAGGAATACGGCAAGACTTGAGTTAGAGAGTCAGGGGCTAATGTTCAAAAATGAGAATCCCTCATTCTAAAGATGTCTGCATATCTGCAGGCTCACCGTTTAAAGAAACAGGTGGATTCTTTTAACAATAGATCGTCTTTTCGACCCATCTTCTGAGCTTTGCATGGATATGTGTGTACAGCTTTGTGTGGTTATGTGTGGGTACAGGAAAATATAAATACTAATTATCTGGATGACAGAATTACACATGGTTTATATTTCTTTTCTTTATGCTTTCTGAATTTCCCAAATTATCTAGAACAAATCCTATGCAATTAACAAAAGTTAATTGTTTTTAGTCTTCTACCTATGTAAGTACAGCAAGCATTACGACAGCGTGTAAAAGACAAGCCTATAACTATAAACCACTAGATTGCTTTTACCAGTCCTAACAATTCTAAAATGAGAAGATATTTATTTATTTAAAAATTAAGGAGACAAACATGGTGGCTCATGCCTGTAATCCCAGCACTTTCGGGAGGCTGAAGTAGGAGGATCACTAGAGCCCCGGAGTTCAAGACCCCATCTCTAAAAACAATAACTAAAAATTAGCTGGGCGTGGTGGAATATGCCTGTAGTTCCAGCTTGAGCCCAGGAGGCTGAGTCTGTGATGAGCCATGATCACATCAGTGCAATTTAGCCTGGGCAACAGAGCCAGACTCTGTCTCAAAAACAAATTAATAAAAAATAAAAAATACTATATTTAGTAAACCAACATACCAAAATTAAGTATTTCTACAGATTTTGATCTAACACATCCTTTTGATAAATATTTTCTTTATAGCATAAACTGGGCAAATATATAATAAACTTAATAAGTAGTAATAGTAACAATTCAAACTCATCCAGTAGAGGCAAGCAAAGTGCTCATTTCACATCTCCTAAGTTTCTGGACTGGGAAGCCACTAACCCATTAGATTTTCCTCAATTTCAATTGCCCGAACAAAGGAGGCAGGAAGCAAACTACTACATAAAGTGAACTATAGCTAAGTTTATTTATTCAACAAAATTTAACAATCTAACTTTGAAGTCCAAAAGCAAAGTTGAAAACAGTTTCCTTGTTCCACAGAGGTACAAATTTTAAAGTACAGTACTGAAGAGTATCATACATTTGAAAGCTTACATATTTATTTAGCACATTCCTCTCCAACTTTCCCAATCATGTCTCTTAAAGGTTTTTACAGCTTGCTTCCATTGTAAGCTGTCTTTAGAAATTTTTTATTTTTTTGGAAAGAGACAGAGTTTATAAAATAATTTCTACATTAAAAATTTCAGGTTGGGGGCGGTGGCTCACGCCTGTAATCCCAGCACTTAGGGAGGTCAAGGCAGGTGTACCACTTGAGGCCAGGAGTTTGAGGCCAGCATGGCCAACATGGCAAAACCCTAAAGTGCAAAAATTAGCTGGGCTCCCTTGTAGCCTCCCAGCTACAAGGGAGGCTGAGGTTGCAGTGAGCCGAGATCGTGCCACTGCACTCCAGCCTAGGCAACAGAGCAAGACTCCATCTCAAAAATACATACATACATACATAATATTTTATAAGTACTACAATCAACCTTAAAGGGAAGTAAACAGTCCTTTCTCTAGTAAGACTCATCCTGTTTGGTAGGATGAAGACTACCAAAAGAAAAAAGCAGTACTTATTTCTTGTTAAAACAATGATAGCATCCTAGGGCGCATCAGTAGTTGCAGATATGAAAAATGAAAGCATAAATACTGGAATTATGCCACCTAATGTTTCTGGGACAACATTTTTAAAAAAGTGAATAGAGGCAGCTTGGAGACTGTTAGTTTTGAGAAATGACAAATAATAGTATTGAAACTAAGGTGGCAAGTGTGGGTTCAGAAACAGTAAAATACCTTTTTCATTTTTTACAAATTATTTTTATA
Organism: Hylobates moloch; assembly: GCF_009828535.3. Taxonomy (NCBI): domain Eukaryota; kingdom Metazoa; phylum Chordata; class Mammalia; order Primates; family Hylobatidae; genus Hylobates; species Hylobates moloch. The sequence continues at coordinate 20,190,195 of NW_026652284.1, forward strand.
CCCTTAATTCTGTACGTATCGATGAACCACCTCATCTTTGCTACGTGCTTACTCACACAAAATGGAATTAACATCTTGGCTCTCCTAAAAAAGTCTTTGTTCCCAGACAGAGGTTCCCAGAGAGAGATTAGCAAACAAAAATTGGCAATTGACTCCTATTCTATATTAATCACAAGCCGATCACAAGTTAGAGTCTCTGAGCATTATAATGTTTACTCCTCAGTAAAAATATTACCTTTATGTTCCACATAAGGCTCCATATCCAAAATTTCTGAGAAGCCAATGTAGGTATTCAGCTTTTTCTTATGTCCAGTTTGCCTAACCAAGAGGAAAGCTGATTATATTTACATTTAAAACAACCATAATACAATATATAAGCTCTATTAGCTATTTTAATAAACTCAACAGTAGCTAGCTTTCACTTAACAATCTTCCTCCAAAACATGTACAATTAGAAGTAAACAGAATATTGTTTTATAGCTGGACAAATATGAGGTTAAAAAATGTGAATGCAAAGTGCTGATTCCAAACACAGCTTATTTTCCAGAAGTTTCAACTTAATCACAAAACAGATTATCCTGCTTTACAGAAGACATGCACATGTGCAAACATTGCCTTGATTTTAATTATAAAATGAAAAATACATTCCCATGGCAGGGGTGTAATGAGTACAAAATTTATTCTATTTAAAATATCGGATAATACAGAAGGTCAGGGTAATTCAATTACTTGCAGTTTTTCTTTCTTTTTTTTTTTTTTTCCAAGACAGAGTGTCACTCTTGTTGCCCAGGCCGGAGTGCAATGGTGCAATCTCGGCTCACTGCAACCTCCGCCTCCTGGGTTCAAGTGATTCTCCTGCCTCAGCCTCCCCAGTAGCTGGGATTACAGGCGCCTGCCACCACGCCTGGCTAATTTTTGTATTTTTAGTAAAGACAGGGTTTCACCATGTTGGCCAGGCTGATCTCGAACTCCTGACTTCAGGTGATCCGCCTGCCTCAGCCTCCCAAAGTGCTGGGATTACAGGCGTGAGCCACTGCGCCCGGCCCTTGCAGTTTTTTTAATACTTTCTTAGAATAAAAAAAGTAAGGATTTTTTACTTTTCTAGTTATCAATTATATATGGTTGGCTTCTTTAAAATTTTTATGATAAAATCATGAAATATCGACATTTCAAAATGACAGGCTCCATCTATAACTTTCATCCTCAAATCTAGAGTTTCAAATTACAATCATTTTATCATCTCATCTATGGTAAAGTCTGTACATAGTAGACCACAATGAACAACAAACACTAATATTTGCACACATTTACCTGTCAAAGACAAAACGCATTAGCTGCAAGTTCAGAGTGCAAGGAAGGCTAAGAAGTCGAATCTTTCTTGTTGCATTCTGTTTGCTTTGACAGTTCTCACAAAAATAGCGATTGTCTCCTTCTAATTTTTCTTCCTGATCAAGAATAAGACATATTAATTTTAAAAAGAAGATGGGTTTAAAACAAGTGATAAAACCCTTGATGTAAAGTATAATTTCATTTTAGTTAACAGCTCTCACTTAAGCTACTTAAAAACAGCTACTATAAATAACGGACACACAAAAGTAATGGGAACTGTTCAGCAGTGACATTATCAATTTGAATACACTGATATTTAAAACTGATGTGTCTATTTCCCAAATGTATGATATTAAAAATACTTGTTTTAGGTTCTTTGTCCTGGCAATCCCACTTCTGGGAATTCTAAAGTAAGTTTTAAAAAGAAATGTCACATGTATTTTGATGCAACATTCATTTAAAGACAGCAAAAAGGCTGGGCAGCATGGCTCACGCCTGTAATCCCAGCACTTTGGGAGGCTGAGGTGGGTGGATCACTTGAGGCCAGGAATTCGAGACCAGCCTGGCTGCCCTGGTGAAACCCCATCTCTACTAAAAATACAAAAATTAGCCAGGCATGGTGGTACACACCTGTGGTCCCAGCTACTTGGGAGGCTGAGACACAAGAATCACTTGAATCCGGGAGGTGGAGCTTGCAGTGAGCTGAGATCACACCTCTGCACTCCAGCCTGGAAACAAAGCGAGACCCTGTCTCAAAAAAATGAAGAAAAAAAAGGAGGGGGGAGGGTAGTGTAAAAGCTATATATGGGTACCAGAATACAAAATTATATACGTATTTGTTTAGAATTACTGAAGCATATTCATGAGACAAAGCTAAAAGGAGACATGTAGAAAAATCAAACATTTTAGCTGATAGTGGTTTCTTTTTAAAATTTGCCTTTATATTTCTATAAAGCTAATTGCAGCCAATCATAGCTAACTGAAGACTCAAACTCCTGAGCTCAAGCTTTTTGTACCATATTATCGTAAGTAATGCAATACTGGTACCATCATCTCTTCACTTGGCTTCCAGGATACCACACTCACTGACTTTCCTCCTAATTCACTGGCATTCCTCCAGAGCCTCCTGTGCCAGCTGCTCCTACCTCCCTGATCCCTAACATTTGAATGTCCCAGGCCTCAGTCCTTGTCTCTCTCCCACCCCCTTGGGGATTTTATCCAGCCACGACTTCTTCCTGGAACTATACCCCTCAAACGTAACATGCTCAAAGCCAAACTCCTAATTCCTCTCAACCCTGCTCCTCCCAGGTCCTCCCCATCTCAGTTAGAGCAACTCCATTCTTTCAGTTGATCAGGCCAAAAACCTTAGTAATCCTTGACTCCCCTCTTATTCTTACTCTCCACATCCAGTCTGCAAATTAAAAAAACAATCTTTTTTTTTTTTTTTTTTCATTTTTTTATTTTTACAGACAGGGTCTTGCTCTGTCACCAAGGCTGGGGTGCAGTGGTGCAATCATAGCTAACTATAGCCTCCAACTCCTGAGCTCAGGCAATTCTCCCGCCTCAGCCTCCTGAGTAGCTGGGATTATGGCTGTTCAACACCAAGCCTGGTTAATTTTTTTATTTTTTGCAAAGACGGTCTATCACTATGTTGCCTAGGCTGGTTTCAAACTACTGTTCTCAAATGATCCTACTGTCTCAGTCTCGTAAAGTGCTGGGATTATAGACATGAGCCACCACATCCGGCCCCGGCCTGCAAATTTTATCTGCTCTTGGAAAATATATCTAAAAGCCAAATGGTGCTTATCACCTCTTCAGTTAACCCGTGGTCCAAGCCACCATGCACTCCCATCTGCCCTCAATCCATCTTCAGCCTATTCTCAGCACCCACAGTTATCCTTTAAAACAGACTGTATCACTCCTATGCATATGACCCTGATGACAGCTCAACCTCACACAGAGTAAAAGTCAAACTTCTGACAAAGGTTTATTACGCCCTCTCTGATATGGCCCTTGTGTCACCTCCATGACTTTATCTTCTATCACTTACTCACTTCAGCCACACTAACCGCCCCCGACCCAGGCTGTTCCTCAATCCACCAGGCAAGGCACATTCTCATTTAGGCTCTGCACTTGCTATTTCATCTACCCAGAACACTCTTCTCCTTGTTTCTAACGGGGCTCACCCCTTCACCTTCAATCACTTTATTTCAAACTCCACCGACTCCACCCTACTCCCTAGCACATTGCCCAGCGCCACATTCCCTGCTTTCTTTTTCTCCACAGCCCTTATTATAATTGACCCACTATATAGTCTAACTTTATTTTACTGTCCCTCCCTGGTGCCTACACCACTAATTTGTAGGCTCCATAAAGGCTAATCCCCAACAGCTGAAACAGTGTCTGACACAGTAAGCACTCAATAAATATTCATTGGCCAGGCGCAGTGGTTCACGTCTGTAATCCCAGCACTTTGGGAGGCCAAGGCGGGCAGATTACCTGAGATTGGGAGTTTGAGACCAGCCTGACCAACATGGTAAAACTCTGTTTCTACTAAAAATACAAAAAAAAAATTAGCCAGGTGTGGTGGCCCGCGCCTGTAATCCCAGCTACTCAGGAGGCTGAGGTAGGAGAATCGCTTGAATCCGGGAGGCGGAGGTTGCAATGAGCCGAGATTGTGCCATTGCATTCCAGCCTGGGCAACAAGAGAGAAACTCCATCTCAAAAAAAAAAAAAAAATTCAGCGAAATGAATTCAATGACACTTCAGGCATGCCCATGGATGAGCTGAGGAAGTAAGAAAGCACAAAAAATATCTGAAGACTAGCTAGCTCGGTAATAAGCTTGTCTATTACGCTACGTATACATTCATGCTTGACAACAAAGGGTTCCTCTTAGCAGTTTTCCACTCAGAACAGAAAGGAATCACTGAATTATCTTCACATGAATCTAAATATACAGAAAGCAGAATGACCATATCAATGTAAAAGTTTCATATTTAGCACATTCTAGTTTTCATTGCACAACAAGGTAAATTACCTTTATGATAACTGAGCATAGAGTTCTTTCAATACCCCACTACCCACAGTCACAGAATAGTATCTTCTCACACATACATAACTTTACATATAAAATAACTTGAAATAAGCAAAATTATTTTTAAGACACAGCCTGCTTTGGTACTTCATAAAGTGTCTTCTGGATCATTACAAACACAGACGCTTCTTATGTAGAAAAAGCTGACACAATAAAAGCTCTAGCCACTAAATCAAAACAGAATAGCATTCAGAACAGCATTTAACTGTTAATGGGCAGGAACAATACATACACCAAAATTTGAATACCTTCAAAAATTCCGAGATACAATCTGTTAACTGTTTGTGGCCTTGGATATTTAACTCCAGCTCATAAAATTTTGACAAAAGCTTAGACTCTCTGCCACACTGGTTGCAACTATAATAAAATAGAATGACAAAATTCAGATCAGAGTGTGAAAAGCAACAAAGTTATATTGTATTACATCCTAGAAAGATGGAAAAAAGCATTTATAACTTTCATTAGTTCTCTTTCACAGAAATTATGTATACTAAAAATGAAATATAATCCCAGCATTTTGGAAGGCCAAGGCGAGCAGATCACAAGGTCAGGAATTCGAGACCCCTGACCAACATGGTGAAACCCCATCACTAGTAAAAATACAAAAATTAGCTGGATGTAGTGGCGCGTGCCTGTAATCTCAGCTACTCAGCATCGCTTGAACCTGGGAGGCGGAGGTTGCAGTGAGCCAAGATCACGCCACTGCACTCATCCTGGGCAACAGAGCAAGAGTCCATCTCAAAAAAAAAAAAAAAAAAAAAAAAAAACAGAAATAAAAACAAAGTGCCTGGTGAAGCTAAACATTCGTTGGGAAACTTTCTTAAAATAAATGTTAAGAGGTACAAGTGCAGTTTTGTTACATGAATATATTGCACAGTGGTGAAGTCTAGGTTTTAATGTAACCATTACCCAAATGTTGTATATTGTACTCATGCAAATTTTTTAACAGGCATTTTATATTTACGTTTATGTTTAGTATTCTAGCCAGTTCCAATCTTACTCTTTAGCTCACACCACACAGCCATAAAGCAAGAGCAGATTGCAAGAGCTCACCCAGACACCGTTCCTAACACCTGGATGGGTGCAACTGCAATTACCAAGTCACTTGTTTACATGTTCCAATGGAAATGTATTACTATAAATATTTCAGGTCCCATGATAACCCACTAAAGCTACAACCTGGAACTGCACTGAAAAATAGTTAACATATGAGCAACTGTCTTAGAATAAAATGTACCATGAAAAAGTCGAAACAGACTTACACAGTTACATAGGCATATTCTCCACAGAACTGCTGTTGAACAATGTTGCGCACATCTGGATTCTTTTGTTTAGACAAAGTATCTTCCAATAGAGACATAAAGAGCTTTGAAAATTCTTGAGCATCCTACAAGTTTAGGTTAATGAAAAGAAAAATCATATCTTGCTTTTCAACTTCTACTACAAATAGTAATACATTCAACATTCCAGAAACTACCTATATTTTCAACTTAGCATTTTCAAACAGGGGCTACAGCTATGTTCAATCAGTTTGTGCACCCATATGAATTTCCATAAATGGAATCAAGTATAATGTGTGAACTATTGGACAGTAAATAAAGGTTTTCATTCAAAATAGAAAAAATTTAATTTTTAAAAAGCATTCTACTTCATCTCCCTTTATAAACATTCTTAGGAATGTTTGGGTACCTCTGAATATTTAAAAAAAAAAAAAAAATTCAGTTCTTACCTGCTGTTGTCCAGTGTCCAGGCCCAAGGCTTTAACAAATCCCGATGGATCAATGTATCGCCTATTACTGTTTTGCAACAAGGCAAACAAGTACTGGAGATGCTCACAAATTGTTTGAGGCTCATAATCTATTAAAACAAAAATATAAATTTGGGTTTTTTTAAGGTGCTACTTTTCTTTTCAAAAAATGGTACTTCCTCTTCACATGAGAACATAAACACCCCTATATCCAAACTAGATTAATACTTTATTATCATTTTAAAACTTTAAAAGAAATAGGCTGAGCATGGTAGCTCATGCCTGTAACCCCAGCACTTTGGGAGGCCAAAGCAGGCAGATCACTTGAGATCAGAAGCTTGAGACAAGCCTAGCCAACATGGAGAAATCCCGTCTCCACTAAAAAAAATACAAATATTAGCCGGGTGTTGTGGTGCACACGTGTAATCCCAGCTACTTGGGAGGCTGAAACATGAGCATCTATTGAGCCTGGGAAGAAGAGGCTGCAGTGAGCCGAGATCGCCAACAGAGCGAAAACAAAAAACAAGGCTGGGCACGGTGGCTCACACTTGTAATCCCCGCACTTTGGGAGGCAGAGGCGGGCAAATAATCTGAGGTCAGGAGTTCAAGACCAGCCTGGCCAACATGGTAAAACCCTGTCTCCACTAAAAATACAAAAATTAGCCGGGTGTGGTGGCGAGCACCTGTAATCCCTGCTACTCGGAAGGATGGCCTGAACCCAGGAGATGGAGGTTGTGGTGAGCAGAGATCATGCCACTGCACAAACTCTAAAAAAAAAAAAAAAAAAAAAAATTTAAAAACAGGCAGGCACATGGTTCAAACTGTAATCCCAGCACTTTGGGAGGCCGTGGCGGGCGGATCACGAGGTCGGGAGTTCAAGACCAGCCTGGCCAACATGGCGAAACCCCATCTCTACTAAAAATACAAAAATTAGCGGGGCATGGTAGTACATGCCTGTAATCCCAGCTACTCGGGAGGCTGAGGCAGGAGAATCACTTGAACCCAGCAGGCGGAGGTTGCAGTTAGCCAAGATCGTGCCACTGCACTCCAGCCTGGGCAACAGAGTGAGACTCCATCTGGGAGGAAAAAAAAAGAAATAGAATTAGCAACCATGTTTTGTGGAAGTCATGAGGCAGCCAGGACTGTCCACATACACTCCCCAAAGGCAAGAGCCTACCTATATTAAAGCAACAACAGCAATCATGACTACAGTGTCTAGTCATGATTTTTTAAAGTCCAGTTAATGTGGACTTGAGATTTCAGGCACAGCAATTCACACTTAAGTGAAGAATACAAAACCCTAGAATTTTAGAGTTGAAAGTTTTAATGAGCTAGTGCAGGGAATGGCAGAATGCATGGATATTAAGAGCCCAGAAGACCGAAGTCTTATCTTCTTTAAGTTATTAACTTATTGCTTCTCAGCTCCAAATCCACCCTTCTTTGCCTGCTCAGTGATGAGAGATGGGCTCTGCAAATACTTCTCCTTTGCCAGTTATCAAGAAGGTAAGGCTTATCAGTGAAGGGCACTGCAGGGTTTGGTTGTGCCTCTCTCACCAGCCTGCTGCAGGTCAGGTTCCTCCAGGGCTCCAGGTTCCTGCACCTAACAGTGGTCAGCAGCTTCCCCAGCACCTCTTCTGATAGCTTCACAGTACAGTGCCTCCAGTGAGGCATTTCCTCTCGAATGACCACCCTGTGAATGGCCTCCCGGACACTCTCTCAGGTGACTCTGTAGGGGGTTCCAGGGCCCAGCACCTTCTCATGGACAGTTTCCAGTAGGGATTCCCAGGGAGGCATCTCAGCACCTTTTGAGCCACCCAGTGCATCCCAGCAGTGTCCAAAGAGGTCTGGATCTCAAGCCTGGGCCATGGCGGTGACAGACTATCCCTTGGATGTTCTCTTTCAGCCCCAGGGATACAGGTTGTTCCCTGTATCTGCTGTCCTTGTATTCTTTAAAATCCTCTTTAATCTTTAACTCTTATTAATCAATTCCTCACTTCTCTAATTAATTGTTATTAATTCTCAACTTTCCCTTTTCAAATTATTCTGTAGCTTCTGTCTTCTAATTGGACTATATTTATTTCCTTACTACCAACTGTGGCTTTCAGCAAGTCAACATATCATCTTCAAAATAAAGATAAAATATTACTCCTTGGCCTGCAAAACCATTGCAGGCCAGTAAAAGCTATTCAAGCCCAGGTGCTGTGGCTCATGCCTGTAATCCCAGCACTCCGGGAGACCAAGGAAGGTGGATCAATTGAACCCAGGAGTTTGAGACCAGCCTGGGCAACATGGTAAAACGTTGTCTCCAAAAAAAAATACAAAAATTAGCAAGAGGTGGTGGTGCATGCCTGTAGTTCCAGCTACTCGGGGGGGCTCTGGCAGGAGGATTGCTTGAGCTTGGGAGGTTGAGGCTGCAGTGAGCTGTGCTCGCACCCGCCTGGGCGAAAAAGTGAGACCTTGTCTCAAAAAACAAACAACAACAAAAAAAATCTTTTCTGTTCAAATTATTGTGTAGCTTCTGTCTAATCAGACGCTGAATATTTATATCCTTACTACAAATTGTGGCTTTCAGCAAGTCAATATATCATCTGTAAAATAAAGATAAAATATTACTCCTTGGGGTGCAAAGGCTTTGCAGGCTGGTAAAAGCTATTCAAGGTCTGGCACCATGGTTCATGCCTGTAATCCAGCATTTTTGGAGACCGAGACAGGAGGATTGCTTGAGGCCAGAAGTTCAAGACCAGCCTGGGCAACAGAGCAAGACCCTGTCTCTATAAAAAAAATAAGTTTAGGCCAGGCACAGTGGCTCACGCCTGTAATCCCAGCACTCTGGGAAGCCGAGGCAGGTGGATCACCTGAGGTCGGGAGTTCAAGACCAGCCTGACCAACGTGGAGAAACCCCGTGTCTACTAAAAATACAAAATTAGCCGGGCGTGGTGGTGCATGCCTGTAATCCCAGCTACTCGGGAGGCTGAGGCAGGATGATCGCTTGAACCTGAGAGGCGGAAGTTGTGGTGAACCGAGATTATGCCATTGCACTCCAGCCTGGGCAACAAGAGTGAAACTGTCTTAAAAAATAATAATAATAATAAAAAGAATAAGTTTAGGCCAGACACAGTGGCTCACACCTGTAGTCGCAGCACTTTGGAAGGCTGAGGCAGCCAGATCACTTGAGGTCAGGAGTGCGAGAGTAGCCTGGCCAACATAGTGAAACCCTGTCTCTACTAAAAATACAAAAATTAGCCAGGTGTGGAGGCGGGCGCCTGTAATCCCAGCTTCTCGAGAGGCTGAGGCAGGAGAATCGCTTCAGCCCAGGAGGCAGACGTTGCAGTGAGCCAAGATGGCGCCACTTCACTCTGGCTTGGGAAACAGGAAGACTCAAAAAAAAAAAAAAAAAAAAAAAAAGTTTAAAAAAACGTTCAGGAAGAGAGCTCTCCCCCACCCCTTTCCACCCACCTTTTTCTTCTTGGATGCCGTCTCCCAGCATGTAGTCACTACAAGTGCTTGGACATAAGTAGAGTGCCTGCCGAAGCTCCAAGTTGAGAAACCACACTTGAAGAAATGTGTTGACATAACAAGTGGCTCCAAGGTTAGTCAGGCCCACAAACGAGTTCTACAAAAATACAAAATTCATAATTATAAAACCCATTTTCCTTTAAACAACACAATTCTAAGCATTATTCTTAAATTTTCACATTAAAAATGTGTAAGACCGTCACAACCAACATGGTATAGCCACCTTAAGTTTCTCTTGGCTGGAGGTGGGGCATAATTTTCATGAAAGCCCCATTTTGGGTTGACCACAGGAGTGAAAAAGACTTCGGACAGCATCACTGCTCATCTCTAGCATATCGTCTTCTCCAGCCACTTAAATCTAAAATTAGAACAGTGGATTCTAGAAAAGATCGGTTTTGAACAAGCGTATATAGGTTTTATGTTTGCTGTTATTTCTAAACTGCCAGCATTCAGTAGAATGACAAAGTAAAACTTATGCAGAAAACTTCCTTTATATTCTAGAGATTTTAAAGATTGGGGGTGGTAGAGGGAACTGGCTGCAACTTTTTCCAAAGATAAGGTTGGGAATTCCTGACCTTACAAAGAATTATTATTTTATTAAAATATCTATATAACAAACTTGGCTATTTCGTGAATGTTAAGATTTATGTGTAGAAAATTTAATGTATATTTTTAAAAAGCAAAATTATATATAAAATGCAAGCCCTAGAAAGCAAAGTGCTATCATCATGAGTTTGTTCCCCTGAATTACCATCTCCTTTAAAGAGGCGTTAAGATTTCGAAATAAAACATGCAATGTTAAAGCAAACACAGAATCAGCATTCAAACTAAAACTATTATTTAAAGGCTTACTGAATTACGCAGCTGCCTGTTTTAAAGCATATCATTAAGAAGTGTTCCAATTCAAGTGGCTTAGAGTCTTAAGTTCTACTACTTATCTTAAAGCTGCACAGGTTACCTGAAATCAGTAGAGTTTTCTGATCACAGGCCCAAAACAAAAGCAAAAACAAAAACAAAAAATAGCATATAGCAATCGCTTAAAAAATTATGATTTACCTTTTTTCTCCTCTCACAGTTGGGATCATCGATGTTATGAAAACTATTTTCATCTATTTCTCCTAACCAAATATGCTCACCAATACCAACCAAGCAATTCGGATTTCCTTTGCAGTTTCGTCTAAGGAAAAAAAAAAAAACATTAATTTTTAAAAGACCATAGTTTCATGAGAGACAAACAAACTAAAACTATAATGAGATACCACTTTTCATCTATAAATTAGCAAAACTGAGAAAGTATAAGACACTCAGTTTGTGAGGGTGTGGAGAAGCAAGCATGCATATACTGCTGGTAGAAATGCAGTCGCTAACAAAACTACATAGACAACTACCTTTAGACCTAGCCATCTCACTTCTGAGGATTTACTGTTCCTTAGGCTATACCTCCAACAACGCAAAATCTCACTCATAAGGTTATTCATTACAGCACTGTCTGTTAATTGCAAAATACTGGAAGCCACCCAAATGCCCGAAAATAGACAATATGGTACATCTATATGGCAGAGTACTATGCAACTGTAAAACACACACACACACACACACACACACACACACAGCATGAAAAAGATATCTATGAACAGATAGGAAGTAATTTATAAATCCAGGACACATTATTAAAAAAGCAAAATGCAAAGGAGTATCTCTAGTATACTGTTATGTGTAAGAAATATATAAGGAAATATACATGTACATATATCTGCTCATTTTGGACAAAAAGAAATACAGAAAGGAAAAACAAGAGACTAATGAAATTGGTTACCTACAGAGCACGAGTGGGAATAAGGTTAAAAGAAAATGTACCTTTTCGGCCGGGCACAGTGGCTCACACCTGTAATCCCAGCACTTTGGGAGGCTGAGGGAGGCAGATAACAAGGTCAGGAGTTCGAGACCAGCCTGAAACCCTGTCTCTACTAAAAATACAAAACTCAGCCGGGCGTGGTGGTGCAGGCCTGTAATCCCAGCTACTTGGGAGGCTGTGGCAGAAGAATCACTTGAACCTGGGACACGGAGGTTGCAGGGAGCCGAGATTGCACCACTGCACTCTGGCCTGGGCGACAGAGCAAGACTCTGTCTCGGAAAAAATGAATGAATGAATGAATGAATGAATGAATGAAAAGGAAATGTACCTTTTCATATAATGCACAGTTTGGGACCATGTGACTGTTTCTCACACTACTTCATGCACACACACAAACAAAAATAAATCAACTGGCCAGGCGTGGTGGCTCACGCCTGTAATCCTAGCCCTTTGGGAGGCCAAGGCAGAAGGATCACTTGAGGTCAGGAGTTTGAGACCAGCCTGGCCAACATGGTGAAACCCTGTCTCTACTAGAAATACAAAAATTAGCCAGGCGTGGTAGTACACGTCTGTAACTCCAGGTACAGGCTGAAGACTGGAGGCTGATGCAGGAGAATTGCTTGAACCCAGGAGGTGGAGGTTGCAGTGAGCCGAGATCGTGCCACTGCACTCCAGCCTGGGCAACAGAGAGAGACTCCGTCTCAGAAAAAAAAAAAAAGGAATCAACAAGGATGACAGGAATCCTAAATTCAAAACAGAGAAAACATATTTCAACTAAATAAAAGATCCAGACTGAAGGGAAGGCAGGAGTGAGGGAGGGGGAGGGAGGTGGTGTGACTGACCAAAGCAACTTACACAGTCATCAAGCTCATTTAGTAGTACCCTCTGGCTAAAGACAAAGGGAACAAATAGCCAACTCTAATTAGTAGGCTTCTTTTCCATACAGACATGGGTTAATAATTCTGAAACACAGATCCCGACTTCTAAATGTTACCCACTAAAAGAATCCAGTGCTCCTTGGAGAAATAAATGGCTGATTCCAAGGCCAGGGCAGTGAAATTAGAAAATGAACCTACATCTTACTGTGCCCTAAAATGATGTACTGAAAGAGTGATGGAGACGTGTTAAAAGAGCACAAGTTGGCTGGAAGGGGAGGTCCCACTGGTCAAATCTGGCAATAAAATTTAGCAACAAAATGAGTAACAGGATTATAACCTACTGAATAAAGTAAGAATCCATCATTTCATGGTGAGATGGATAGAAGAAAAATCTCTTCCTTTTAGAAGAAAACCAACTATCAAAGTGGAAGGAATGACAGAATTAAAAATCTCCATTTGGCATACATCAGATTCAGAAAGAAATCAGGCAAGGATCATCACGGATGATCACGTAGGCAAGTTGGAGAAATCACAATATTTACAATGTCTCAAAGCATCTCAGAAAAAGTTAATTACAAAGGGAAAGATAATAACTTTCAGTGGAGAAACTTGACAGACACCACCTTAACTAAATGGTTAAATTTAACACACCCAGTAATGAATCTAATTGACACCACACACCTTCTGGTATAATGCACAACACAGAATCACTTCTGTGATGTTCTGGCCAAAAATGCATGGCCTTAATTGAATCATGAGGAAACATCAGACCAAACCAACTCAAGGGACTTTATACAAAATAAGTCAGTGTCATGAAATACAAAGGAAGATTCACTAACAGTTCTAGATTAAAGGAAACCGAAGAGACACAACTGAATGTAACATAAGCTTAGGTTTTCTTTTGCTATAAAGGAACATTACAGGACAAAGTTCTGCAGATTTCTGTAGGATACCCACTAAAGGATTACTGGTAACAGTAAAAGACTGGAAATTTATACGGAAGTAATAAAATAAATTACAATATAACCAAACAATAAAAACTACTGCTGTCAAAAAACAAAAAGGTAGGCTGGGCACAGTGGCTTAGGCCTGTAATCCCAGCATTTTGGGAGGCCTAGGCGGGCGGATCACAAAGTCAGGAGTTCGAGACCAGCCTGGCCAACATGGTAAAAACCCCATCTCTACTAAAAATACAAAAATTCGCCAGGCGTGGTGGTGGGTGCCTATAATCCTAGCTACCCAGGAGGATGAGGCAGGAGAAATCACTTGAAACTGGAAGGCGGAGGGTGCAGTGGGCCGAGATCGTGCCACTGCACTCCAGCCTGGGCAATAAGAGCAAAACTCTATCTCAAAAATAAATAAATAAATAAATAAAAATAAATAAATAAAAAGGTAGGGAAAGCTTTTAATGTTGTGATATATAATGATATCATTAGTTGAAAAAAGGAAGGTGGGCTAGGCACGGTGGCTCATGCCTGTAATCCCAGCACTTTGGGAGGCTGAGGCAGGCCGATCACCTGAGGTCGGGATTTCGAGACCAGCCTGACCAACATGGAGAAACCCTGTCTCTATAAAAATACAAAATTAGCCGGGCATGGTGGCGCATGCCTGTTAATCCCAGCTAGTTGGGAGGCTGAGGCAAGAGAATTGCTTGAGCTCGAGGGGTGAAGGTTGTGGTGAGCCAAGATCACGCCATCGCACTCCAGCCTGGGCAATAAGTGTGAAACTTTGCCTCAAAAAAAAAAAAAAAAAGGAAGGTACAAAACACTGCATATCATGTTGCCATTTTTTTTATTTACAAATGGGGTAAACATACCTGTTTGTTTAGATAGAAGAGTACACTATAAACTAGAAACAACCTTATCGGCAAAGATTATCTCTGTACTTGCCAGCTGCAAGTCAGAAGTAAACAACACTCTGAACTTCCCTCCTTTTTTTTTTTTGACTCCCACACTGAAGCGGCATGTTCATGGCTCACTGCAGCCTCTACATCCTGGACTCAAGTGATCCTCCAGCCTCAGCCTCTGGAGTAGCTGGGACCACAGGTGCATGCCACCATACTTGGATAATTTTTTAAGTTTTTTTTGTAAAAACAGGGTCTCGCCATGTTGCCCAGGCTAACCCCATCACTTTTTATACCTTTCAGACTTTGAACAATAAAATGTATTACATATTCCAAAAATAAGTAAATAATTGTTTTAATGTTCTGTTTAAACATACTGTCTTCCAAAATATAAAAATGAAGCTGGGTGTGGTGGCACATGCTTATAGTGCCAGCTATTCAGGAGGCTCAGGCAGAAGATGGCCTAAGCCAGGAGTTGGAGGCTGCAATGAACTATGATTGCACCCGTGAACAGCCACTGTAATACAGCCTGGGCAACAAAGTGAGACCCTGTCTCTATTTTAAAACTTTTGAAAAAATAAAAATGAAAACAAGTTCAACCAATTTCAGAACAGTTTTGTCAGCTTATGTCAAAGCTAGGAGGGAAAAAAGCTTACTAATGAAATAAAAGTAGAACCCATCTACTGTGGGGAGAAGAAGCCAGGGTTTTGCTTTAGTGCTTATAACTCATCTCTAATGGGAAAGGTCTACCATAAGAGAGTTAAAGAAACAAAACTGGCTGGGTACGGTGGCTCCTGCCTGTAATCCCAGCACTTTGGGAGACCGAGGCGGGCAGATTACTTGAGGTCAGGAGTTCAAGACCAGTCTGGCCAACATGGCAAAACCTCGTCTCTACTAAAAATACAAAAATGTGCCAAGCGTGGTGGCGTGTGCCTGTAATCCCAGCTACTTGGGAGGCTGAGGTGAGACAATCGCCTGAACCAGGAAGGCAGGGTTTACAGTGAGCTGTGATCGCACCACTGCATTCCAGCCAGGCTGCGCAACAAAGTGAGACTCGTCTCAAAAAAAAAAAAAGAAGAAACAAAACTGATTCTGAGACAGAAAAGTAACGTAAAATCTCTCCTGGGAACAGTGACAAGGATATATTAGGAAGGTTCTTTTCAAAGAAAATTACAGCTGCCAGGTGCAGTGGCTCAAGCCTGTAATCCCAGCACTTTGGGAGGCCGAGGCGGGCGGATCACGAGGTCAGGAGATCAAGACCATCCTGGCTAACACGGTGAAACCCTGTCTCTACTAAAAATACAAAAAATTAGCCGGGCATGTTGGCGGGCGCCCGTAGTCCCAGCTACTCGGGAGGCTGAGGCAGGAGAATGGCGTGAACCCGGGAGGTGGAGGTTGCGGTGAGCCAAGATCGCGCCACTGCACTCCAGCCTAGGGGACAGAGAAAGACTCCGTCTCAAAAAAAAAAAGAAAATTACAGCTAGTGGCAATGGACTCTCCCAGAGGTCTTTGGGAGATAGGAAAAAATAGTGTCAGTAACCATGGTGAAAACATACCTCTAAAACAAAGTAGGCACTTATTTTGTCAATTCTTTCAACTCTGCTTTTCAAAGGTGTAATATCAAGTCTTGTTTGTTCACTCCCTCCTCTTGGACAAGTGGGTGGTAAAAATTTTTCACACGGGCCGGGCACGGTGGCTCACACCTGTAATCCCAGCACTTTGGGAGGTGGAGGCAGGTGGATCATGAGGTCAGGGGTTCGAGACCAGCCTGACCAACATGGTGAAACCCCATCTCTACTAAAAATACAAAAATTAGCTGGGCGTGGTGGCGGGCGCCTGTAATCTCAGCTACTCGGGAGGCTGAGGCAGGAGAATTGCTTGAACCTGGGAGGCGGAGGTTGCAGTGAGCCAAGATCACACCACTGCACTCCAGCCTGGGCAACAGAGCGAGACTCCATCTCAAAAAAAAAAAAAAAAAAAATTCACACGACCTGGCTGGGGAGACAGATACTCCCATGGGTCAAACACAGACATCATTCTCAGAAAATAGTTCCAGTGGATCTGTTCAGATTTTAGTCTCCAGTTCCTGATAGCAAAATAATTCAGACAGTGAACAAAAAGTAGACTCTCCCTGTCCCCAACCAAAAATCATGCATACTCCACTGGTTCTAAAGCTGGCATCAAAAGGCAAACACAACCTATGGCCTAAATATTACCACAATAAGACTTTCAAAAGCTACTATGAGAAGCTGGGAGCAATCTGTATTATTAGGCCCCACAACGCTGGCATTGTTCTTTTTACATTTTCTTAAATTAATTGCTTGCTAGGTATTACTGAATACATCTTCAGTCGGCTAGACCACCATCACAGCAGAATGCCAAGTGCAGGTGACCTGTGATAGACTACTACCCCAGGCCAAACCTATGGCTTCCGAGCCTCAATGGCCACACTTCAGGTGGGAACCAAAAAGCCAATGGCAGTGCTTTGTATTAAAAGGGCTTGGGCTTTCTAAACTTCTAAATTGTTGCTAAGCCTTTCATACATAGCCCAATATGGTGGGAGGGAGGGTTATGTTTGTTCTCTTACTTGGAGAGGTAAAGAATCTACTTAACAAACACAAATAACGGCCGGGCACAGTGGCTCACGCCTAAAATTCCAACACTTTGGGAGGCCAAGGCGGGCAGATCACCAGCCTGGCCGACATGGAGAAACCTTGTCTCTACTAAAAATACAAAAAATTAGCCAGGCGTGGTGGCACATGCCTGTAATCTCAGCTACTCAGGAGGCTGAGGCAGAAAAATTCGTTGAACCCAGGAGGCAGAGGGTGCGGTGAGCTGAGATCATGCCATTGCACTCCAACCTTGGCAACCAGAAACTGTTTCAAGAGGAGGAAGGAAGGGAAGGAGGGAGGGAGGGAGGACGGATGGACAGGCAGACACAAATCACAGTTCTAATTATAAGCTGTTACTTCTAAAGCCAGCCTTAGCAGCCCAGCAGAATGCCAACTACAGAAGGCTTAGCCTCTCCCATTCGTCATTCTCCAATGCCCCTAACTCCACTTTATCCCTCATTAGGAGTAGGCCCCAGGGATCGAGGATCATTTATCATCATGTGTGTGCCAATTTCCTTACAGTAGAAAAACAGTTCTGTGTACCTGTGTCTATCAACTATCAAAACAGATCAAAGAGGTTGAATGTTTCACAAAATATGAGACAGTGTCCGGGAGCAGTGGTTCACACCTGTAGTCCCAGCAATTTGCAAGGCTGAGTGAGGCAGGCAGATCACTTGAGGCCAGGAATTTGACACCAGCCAGGCCAACATGGCGAAAACCCGTCTTTACTAAAAATACAAAAAGTTAGCCAGGTGTGGTGGCATATGCCTGTAGTCCCAGCTGCTCAGGAAGCTGAGACAAGAGAACTGCTTGAACCCGGGAGGCAGAGGCTGCAGTGAGCTGAGATCACGCCACTGCACTCCAGTCTGGACATCAGAGAGAGACCCTGTCTCCAAGAGAAAAAAAAAGCCTGGGCGCAGTGGCTCACGCCTGTAATCCCAGAACTTTGAGAGGCCGAAGCTGGTGGATTATGATGTCAGGAGTTCAAGACCAACCTGGCCAACATGGTGAAACCCTGACTCTGCTAAAAATACAAAACTTAGCCAGGTATGGTGGCAGGTGCTTGTAATCCCAGCTACTCTGGAGGCTGAGGCAGAGAACTGCTTGAACCTGGCAGGCGGAGGTTGCAGTGAGCCGAGACCATGCCACTGCACACCAGCCTGGGCAACAGAGCTGCACTCCATCTCAAAAAAAAAAAAAAAAAAAAGACGATTACATGGGCATGACTGATTGAATCACTGGCCACTGGAGATCAACAACCTTTAGCTCCTCTCCCCTCCCAGAGGTCAGACTAAAAAACTCTAACCTTCTCATCAAGTGGTTGGTTCTCCTGGCAACCAGCCCCTATCTGGAGGCTACCAAGAGCTCCCAGCCATCAGTCATTTCATTAGCATACAAAAAGACAGTCACTTCGGAGATTCCAAAGGTTTTAGGAGCTGTGCCAGAAGTAGTACAAAGACTAAGCATATATTTCTTATAAATCAAAATATCATATAATCCTGCAGGAAAAATAACTAAAGAAAACATCTCAAAAATGTTAAATGACACCAATGTTTTTGTTTCAATAATTCTACTTCTGGGCACAGGTCCACCAAACTTGAGTAATAACAGCACAATGGCAATGCCATAGTATGATAAGGAATTCAGATAACCCTAATGGGTACTTTGTTCCAAGACTGCACTGAGAACACCAAAGTGTTAGGCAAAGGATAGGTTCCAAAAGGTTTGGTTATGACGTGCTAAGCAGACATCTGCTGTGATTTTAGGCCAGAGACAAACTTTGGCAGCAGTAAAAAGGACAGACCGGGCCGGGTGCGGTGGCTCACACCTGTAATCCCAGCATTTTGGGAGGTCGAGGCGGGCGGATCACTTGAGGTCAGGAGTTCGAGACCAGCCTGGCCAATATGGTGAAATCCCGCTAAACTAAAAATTCAAAAATGTGCCAGGCGTGGTGGCACGTGCCTGTAGTCCCACCTACTCCAGAGACTGAGGCAGAAGACTCGCTTGAATCCAGGAGGTGGAGGTTGCAGTGAGGCGAGATCACGCCACTGCACTCAAGTCTGGGTGACAGAGCGAGACTCCGTCCAAAAAAAAAAAAAAAAAGGGACAGCCCGAAGCTGAACAAGGCATGAGACGTAACTCAGAAGCTAAACAAGGTGTGAGACATAACTAACAATTTTTCTAGTGGAAGATGAGGTCTTAAAAAGCCAATTTAGGCCGGGTGTGGTGGCTCACGCCTATAATCCTAGCCCTTTGGAAAGCTGAGGTGAGCGGATCACCTGAGACAGGAGAATAGTTCGAAACCAGGAAGCCAAGGTTGCAGTTAGCCGAGATACCACTGCACACCAGCCTGGGTGACAAAGTGAGACTCCATCTTCAAAAAAAAAAGCCAATTCAGTGGGAATAGGAATGGAGGAAGTTGGAAGTTCAAGCATATTGATGGGAAGAAATCAATAGAACCTGGGGACTAATAAGATGCCATAGGCAAGAAAGGAAAGGAGAAATCTGGAATGATGCCCAAAATTGTAACAAAACGATTTTCCAGGCTGGATGTGGTGGCTCACTCCCGTAGTCCCAGCACTTTGAAAGGCCGAGGCGGGAGGATCACTTGAGGCTAGGAGTTCAAGACCAGCCTGGCCAACGTGGCAAAACCCTACTAAACTTCTACTGAGAATATAAAAATTAGCTGGGTGTGGTGGTGAATACCTGTAATCCCAGCTACTCCACAGGCTGTCACGAGAATCACTTGAACCCAGGAGGCGGAGGTTGCAGTGAGCCGGGCTCATGGCACTGCACCCTAGCCTAGGTGACACAGCAAAAAAAAAAAAAAACAATGTTCCACAAGTCAAAAATTGTGTTGAGGGAGTAGAAAAGTAGTAGGCTAGGTATCAAAGGGATGAATGACTAAGTTCCTTCTATAATATATTGACTATAGGTAGGAGATACACTTTCAGTTCTGTTTTGGTAGATCTCCAATGATCTGTCATTTAAGAGTATGCACAATGAGTGGAAAATTTATAATCAAAGATTTCACAGTTGCTATGCAGTTCAAAGATTCATCCTTTGAATGGGAAAGGGGGTAGGGATTTCACTCCAAATGGTCATTTACAGAGGTTCTGCTTCTTCCTCATCACCTCTTAGTTTCTCAGTTTTTATTCATTTATTTATGAGATGGAGTCTCGTTCTGTTGCCCAGGCTGGAGTGCACTGCAACCTCTACCTAACGGGTTCAAGACATTCTCCTGCCCCAGCCTCCTGAGACTCATGCCTGTAACCCAGCACTTTGGGAAGCTGAGTGGGGCAGATAACTTGAGGTCAGGAGTTCGAGACCAGCCTGGCCAACATGGCAAAACCCCGTCTCTACCACAAATACAAAAATTAGCTGGCGTGGTGGCAGGCATCTATAAACCCAGCTACTTGGGAGGCTGAGGCGGGAGAATCGCCTGAACCCAGGAGGCGGAGGTTGCAGTGAGCCAAGATCATGCCATTGCACTCCAGCCTGGGTGACAGAGCAAGACTCTGCCTCAAAACAACAAAAAACGAAAAACAAAAAACAAAAAACAACAACAACAACACCACCAACAAACAAAATCCATGGCCTCCTGGGCACTCAGGGTGTATAATACTCTACACTCCCAGGCTCAGGTGATCTTCCCACCTCAGCCTTCCGAATAGCTGGAACCACAGGCATATGCCACCACACCCGGCTTTTTTTTTTTTTTTATCATTTGTAGAGATGGGGTTTAGCCTCATTGCGCAAGGTGGGCTGGAATTCCTTGACTCAAGTGATCCACCCACCTCAGCCTCCCAAAGTGCTGGGATTATAGGCATGAGCCACTGTGCCTGGGGCCTTTATTTATTTATTTTTTTTATTTTTTTTGAGACGGTGTCTCGCTCCGTTCCCCGGGCTAGAGTGCAGTGGTGCAGTGGCTCAATCTCAGCTCACTGCAACCTCCACCTCCCGGTTTCAAGCGATTCTCCTGCCTCAGCCTCCCTAGTAGCTGGGACTACAGGTGTGCGCCACCATGCCCAGCTAATTTTTGTATTTTTAGTCGAGATGGAGTTTCACTATGTTGGCCAGGCTGGTCTCGTTCTCCTGACCTCGTGACCTGCCCACCTTGGCCTCCAAAGTGCTGGGATTACAGGCATGAGCCACCGCGACTGGCCAGGACTTTTAGAGGTTTTTTTTTTTTTTTTTTTTTTTTCTAGAGACAGGGTCTATGTTGCCCACTTACAAATAAATTGTTTTTAAAGAAAAATTTTTTGAAAAGTCATTGAAGAAGGAAACTAGTTTACTTAAAACACTAAAGTACAGATTTTCCTGAAAGTGAAAATAAAGGAGAACCACGATAATATAAATTCTAGGTTCTAGTTACTAAAAACTTTACAGTGATTTTCATGTAATGCCTAATGGCATTACTGTATCAAGGTCTCATAAATTAGACATGCAAGAAATAAGCAAATCTAAAAACAGGTCAGGCATGGTGGCTCATGCCCGTAATCCCAGCACTTTGGGAGGCCAAGGCAGAAGGACTGCTTGAGCCCAGGAGTTCAAGGCCATCCTGGGCAACATGGTGACACCATATCTCTACAAAAAAAAAAAAAAAATTTTTTTTAATGAGCCAGGTGGAGTGACACATGCGGGTGGTCCCAGCTATTGGGGAGGCTAAGACAAGAGGACCTGTTTGAGCACAGGAGGTCAAGGCTACAGTGAGTTGTGTTCATGCCACCGAGCTCCAGCTAGGATGACAGAGCAAGACTCTCTCAAAAAAACAAACAATAAAAACAAAGCAACCACAAAGAGGTCACTTAGCACTTACGTCCCATTTTCCTAGAACTCCTCTGCCATATATGTGTAGAGAAGTCGGGCATAAAAGGTTTGGGAAGCAACTGACAAAGCAAATTAAATAAAACTCAACACCAAATTTACATAAAACATCAAAGATGGAAAGCTTCTTAAATTGTTGGCAATCCTTTAAATAACATAGTGAGTACTCAAAAAAAACCTAAATATATATTTTATTTTATTTTTTTGAGATAGAGTCTCACTCTATTGCCCACTGCTAGGGTGCAGTGGCATGATCTCGGCTCACCACAACCTCCGCCTCTCAAGTTCAAGAAACTCTCCTGCCTCAGCTTTCCGAATAGCTGGGATTACAAGTGTGCACCACCACGCCCGGCTAATTTTTGTATTTTTAGTAGAGATGGGGTTTCACCAGGTTGGTCAGGCTGGTTTCAAACTCCTGACCTGAAGTGATCTGCCCACCTCAGCCTCCCAAAGTGCTGAGATTACAGGTGTGACCCATCACACCTGGCTTAAATATACTTTAAAGCTTAAGAATCCAATTAACCTAGCAAACATGAAATAACTTCATTTTTTCCAAATCTCCAAAGTTAGGCCCCGCTAAACTGGGATTCAAAAACTATAGAAAAAGGAGAAATAGCGCTGGGCGCGGTGGCTCACGCCTGTAATCCCAGCACTTTGGGAGGCCGAGGCGGGTGGATCACGAGGTCAGGAGATCGAAATCATCCTGGCTAACACAGTGAAACCCTGTCTCTACTAAAAATACAAAAAAATTAGCCGGGCGTAGTGGCAGGCGCCTATAGTCCCAGCTACTTGGGAGGCTGAGGCAGGAGAATGGCGTGAACCCAGAGGCAGATCATGCAGTGAGCTGAGACCGTGCCACTGAACTCCAACCTGGGTGACAGAGAGAGACGCCGCCTCAAAAAAAAAAAAAAAAAAAGAGAACTAGCAAAGCAAAAAGGATTTTTAAGGTGACCCTACTTGGAAATACTAGAAATCTACTTTCTTTTTAAGATACAGGGTCTTGCTATATGTTGCACAGGCTGGACTCAAACTCTTGGGCTCCAGCAATTCTCCCACCTCAGCCTCCCAAATAGCTGAGACTGCAGGTGTGTACCACCATGCCCAGTTTATAATCTTTCTAAAAGGATACCTCCCAAATTGGTATTAAAGGAAAAACGTTCAGGGCAGGAGAGAACTAATTGGCAAGTCAAAAAGAGTTTTCCGATCTAAAGAGTAAAGATTATTTAGTTATTCAAACTATAACGATTTTTTTTTTCTTACAGTGGGACTTCTTGATTATCCAAGGATGATTTGAAATGTTTCTCAAGCTTTACACAATTTGGGAAACACTGGCCAAGCACTTGGAAACAAAACAAAACAGAACACCACAGTATCTTTCAATTTCACTGGAAATCAGGACACCATCATTCACTTATAAAATTCTTATTATCATTATTATTATTATTATTATTATTATTTTGAGAAGGAATCTCCCTCTGCTGCCCAGGCTGGAGTGCAGTGACGTGATCTCGGCTCACTGCAACCTCAGCCTCCAGGGTTCAAGCGATTCTCCTGCCTCAGCCCCCTGAGTAGCTGGGATTACAGTCATGCGCCACCATGCCCAGCTAATTTTTGTATTTTTAGTAGAGACGGAGTTTCACCACGTTGGGTCAGGCTGGTCTCGATCTCCCGACCTTGTGATCCGCCCACCTCGGCCTCCCAAAGTGCCGGGATTACAGGCGTGAGCCACTGCACCTGGCCAAAAAAGTTCAATTTAATACTCCGATGGCAAGAGCACAGAGACAGGAACGTTCGTATACTGCACACAGCTGGTGGGAGAAAACCCCGCAAAGGTAATATATATCAAAAGCCTTTTTGACACACGTTATGTTCATGCTATTTTCACAATGTTTTTCTAAGAAAATAATTAGATGGGCAGATAATATTTACTTATAAGGATGTTCTCAATATTAAAAAAGAGCCTCCCCTCCCCACCACAAAAAAGAAGAGGAAGTGGAGGAGGGGCGGGGAACATAAGAAGACAAAGGCAAGTAGACAAATGCCCAGCAGGAAAACAGTTAAATGGTTCTTTAGTGTATGTAAAATGGAATATTATACAATGATTTGACATTTCTGGGGGAGGCTGGATGCGGTGGCTCACAGCTGTAATCCCAGCACTTTGGGAGGCTAAGGAGGGAGCATTCCTTGAGGCTAGGAGTTCAAGGCAGCAGTGAGCTATGACCATCTCACTGCACTCCAGGCTGGGCAACAGAGTGAGACTGTCTCATAAATAAATAAATAAATAATTTTTTTCAAACACACAGAAAACATAAGAATGTTTAGATCCAATATGAAGCTTTTCTTCTACTGTACTTCTTTTTTACATTGTCCCAAATACAGGGTTATTTTTTTCTTACTGATTAGATCGCTACCTCAGGAAGCCAGGGGAAATGAATGAGGTATAAAGAGTTTGCAAAATACAAAAGTCTCAGCAGGTACCTCACTCAACTCCAACATGGAAAAAATCTCCAGCCCTACAGAGACTGAGCAGTGCATCAAGTCCCTGATTGCTGTTTTCCAGGAGGATGCTGGAGAGGATGTCACAACCACAGACTCTCCAAGAGCGGAGCCCCTCAGTTTCATGAATACAGAACTGGCTGCCCTCACACAGAACCACAAGGACCCTGGTGTCCTTGACCACATGATGAAGAAACTAGACCTCAACTGTGACACGCAGTTAGATTTCCAAGAATTGCTTTATCTTTTTTGTTTCCCTCATCTCAGACTGAAAAATTTCTTAATCTTATTGGCAGCATGGCCCTAGTTCATCATAAGCCATGACTATTTTATCACGGCTACCTATTCCCAGAAGCAAATCTAAGGAGGGTCTTGCCTTGGGTCTTGCCTTCAAGCCCCACCCCTGCTTTCCTTCTAGGATCTCAGTCACCATCTCCTCCTCATGGCTCCCACACACCCTAAGCCCAGCATACCCACCACCATGCAGGCCACTCCTGCTAGTAGTAATAAAACAGTATCGTTTTGGTTTTGGTTTGTGTTTTGAGGCAGGGCCTTGCTCTGTTGCCCAGGCTGTAGTGCAGCAGTAAAATCATAGCTCACTGCAGCCTGGTCTTCCTGGCCTCAAGTGATCCTCCCGTCTTTGCCTCCCAAACTGCTGGGATTACTGGCGTAAGCCACTGCACTTGGCCCAGTATCATTTTTTAAAACACACACACAGTCTCGTCATGTATTTAATTTTAAGTATTTGTGTTTGTTTTCCCCATGTATGTCTCCCTTTTGCTTTGAGTCGTTGCTTTTGCTAACATCAGACATGTTCA
The DNA here is from genome assembly GCF_009828535.3 of Hylobates moloch. Taxonomy (NCBI): domain Eukaryota; kingdom Metazoa; phylum Chordata; class Mammalia; order Primates; family Hylobatidae; genus Hylobates; species Hylobates moloch. Next base: position 20,215,211 of record NW_026652284.1, read on the forward strand.
TGATTAGCAGTCATTCAATCCTCTGCTACTTTATGCTAAAGTCATAGAGATCAAGTAACCTCAAATTATTCCATGATCTTACTTCCCAACTTCCCAACTGATGAGAATAATCAATTCCAGGTTGACTGTAGACCTAAGCATGAAAGATAAAGCAATACAACTTACAGAAAATAACACAGGAGAATATTTAGGACCCTGGGGAAGATAAATCTTTATCTTATGGGAGCTACATGATGAGAACTTCTGAACACAAAGAGAACTTATGAACACAAAGAAGAGAGCAATAGACATTGGGGTCTTACTTGGGGGTGGAGGGTGGGAGGAGGGAGGGGAGCAGAAAAGATTTTTTTTTTTGAGGCAGGGTCTCGCTGTCACCCAGGCTAGAGTACAGTGCCAAGATCTCAGCTCACTGCAACCTCCGCCTCCTGGGTTCAAGCAATTCTCCCACCTCAGCTTCCCAAGTAGCTGGGATTACAGGCATGCACCACCACGTCTGGCTAATTTTTGTGTATTTGTACAGATGGGTTTTCACCATGTTCCCCAGGCTGGTCTCAAACTCCTGGCCTCAAGTGTCCACCTACCTCAGCCTCCCAAAATGGCTGGGATTAAAGGCGTAAGCCACTGTGCCAGGCCTACAAAAAACTTTTGAATTAGCCAAACATGGTGGTGAGTGTCTGCAGTCTCAGCTACTGGGGAAGCTTAAGTGGAAGGACCACTTAGACAGACCCCAGAGGTCGAGGCTGCAGTGAACTGTGATCACACCATGTACTCCAGCCTGGGTGATGAAGTGAAATCCTGTATCAAAAAAAAAAGAAAAAAAAAAGACACTAAAATATATACGCAGAATGTTCACTGCAGCTTTATTCATAATGACCAAATACATGGAAAAATCAAAATGACCATCACTAGTAGAAAGGAATATAATATACAGTATATACTCACACGCTGAAATAATGTACAGCACTGTTGGTCCCACTGGCTCATGCTTATAATCCCAGCACCTTGGGAGGCCGAGGTGAGCAGACTGCTTGAGCCCAGGAGTTCCAGACCGGCCTGGGCAACATATTGAGACCTCGTCCCCCACCAAAAAAAAAAAAATTGTACAGCACTAAAAGTGAACACACTACTGCTTACACATAAATTAATCTTATAAAGTTGAGTGAAAGAAAGCAGAGGCAGAAGAAACAACAATGTATGCATATACATGAAGTTTAACATAGGCAAAATAATCTGCTCAATTCAAAGTAAGCATAAGGGGTTTCCTTCAAGGAAGAGAGGCAGAAGTAACTGGTAGTAGAAAAATGGAAGATAAGGGTGTCTTGAAGTGTTAGTAATGTTTTGATCTTGGTGGTAGATACGGGACAGATAAATTTCTTTCCTGATAATTAGTCAATCAAGTGTTACTTTTTTTTTTTTTTTTGAGACAGAGCTCACTCTGTCGCCCAGGAGTGCAGAGGCATGATCTTGGCTCACTGCAACCTCCGCCTCCCATGTTCAAGCGATTCTCCTGCCTCACAGCCTTCTGAGTAGCTGGGACTACAGGGGTGCACCACCATGCCCGGCTAACTTTTTGTATTTCTAGTACAGACAGGGTTTCACCATATTGGCCAGACTGGTCTTGAACTCCTGACCTCAGGTGACCCGCCTGCGTCGGCCTCCCAAAGTGCTGAGATTACAGGCATGAGCCACCGCACCCGGCCAATCAAGTGTTATTCTTATGATTTGTGTGCTTTTCTGTATGTAAAAAAATAAACTTTCAAGCTGGGTACAGTGGCTCACGCCTGTAATCCCAGCATTATGGGACACCGAGGCAGGCAGATCACTTGAGGCCCGGAGTTGAAGACCAGCCTGGCAAAGATGGTGAAACCCCACCTCTACTAAAAAATACAAAAAAATTAGCCAGGCATGATGGCACATGCCTGTCATCCAAGCTACTCAGATGGCTGAGGCACAAGAATCACTTGAACCCAGGAGGTAGAGGGTGCAGTGAGCTAAGATTGTGGCACTGCACTCCAGCCTAGGTGACAGAGCAAGACTGCCTCAAAAAACAACTAAAAGGCCGGGCGCGGTGGCTCACGCTTGTAATCCCAGCACTTTGGAAGGCCAAGGCGGGCGGATCACGAGGTCAGGAGATCAAGACCACAGTGAAACCCTGTCTCTACTAAAAATACAAAAAAATTAGACGGGCGTGGTGGCGGGCGCCTGTAGTCCCAGCTACTCGGAGAGGCTGAGGCAGGAGAATGGTGTGAACCCGGGAGGTGGAGCTTGCAGTGAGCCAAGATTGTGCCACTGCACTCCAGCCTGGGCGACACAGCGAGACTCCATCTCAAAAAAAAAAAAAAACCTAAAATACAAATAATTTTTTAAATAAATTTTCGAAATCAAGACCAACCCGGCCAACATGGTGAAACCCCATCTCTACTAATACAAAAAGTAGCCGGGAGTGGTGGTGCACGCCTGTAGTCCCAGCTAGTTGGGAGGCTGAGGCAGGAGAATCGCCTGAACCCGGGAGGTGGAGGCTGAAGTGAGCAAAGATCGCGCCACTGCAATCCAGCCTGGGCCATAGAGTGAGACTCTGTCTCAAAAAATAAATAAATAAATAAATAAATTCTTATTAATTATTAATATATTAATTATAATTTATAATTATTTTTATAATTTTATAATTATAAATTATAACGATCAATTATAAATTGTTTATTTATTTATTTTTCATGAGAACCATGAGAAAAATTCTAAAAGGAATTAAGGTCTTGCCTTATCAGATATTTTTTAAGTATTATAAAATAATTAGAATAGTGGTATCAGTACAGAGTTACTCAACGAAATTAATCAATGGCAAAAAAAACAGGGTTGAGAGGCTGGGCACGGTAGCTTACACCTATAATCCCAACACTTTGGGAGGCCAAGGCAGGCAGATCACCTGAGGTCGACAGTTCAAGAACAGCCTGACCAACACGGAGAAACCCCGTCTCTACTAAAAATACAAAGTTAGCCGGGCATGGTGGCACATGCCTGTAATCCCAGCTACTCAGGGGGATGAGACAGGAGAATCGCTTGAACCCAGGAGGTGGAAGTTGCAGTGAGCTGAGATTGCGCCATTTAACTCCAGCCTGGGCAACAAGAGCGAAACTCCATCTCAAAAAAAAAAAAAAGGGGGCTGAGAAATAAACCCAAGTAAATATGGGAATGTGCCATGTAATAAAGGTGGCTTTTTAACTGGTGAGGAAAAAGACTGAATTGTTCAACAAATGGTTTAAGACAACTGAGTAGCCATTTGGTAAAAAACAAAATAAAATATTGATGGATCCCTACCTCAATCCATAAATCAAATTAAATTATAAAAACATAAAGGTTGCATAAAAGTAAACCATCAGTACTAAAACACAACATGAGTGGATATTTTTATAACCTCAGAATTGGGAAATCCAGAAACCATAAAAAAAAGCATTCATAAATTTTACCACATAAAAAAATCAAAAACTAACGTACCAAAAGGAAAAAAAGCCCACAAAGCCCAAAAATACCACAGAAAATATCTTCGACAGAAATATTCAATAAACTAGGCCGGGCCGGGCACGGTGGCTCACGCCTGTAATCCCCGCACTTTGGGAGGCCGAGGCGGGCAGATCACGAGGTCAGGAGATCGAGACCATCCTGGCTAACACAGTGAAACCCCGTCTCTACTAAAAATACAAAAAATTCGCCGGGCGTCATGGTGGGCGCCTGTAGTCCCAGCTACTTGGGAGGCTGAGGCAGGAGAATGGCGTGAACCTGGGAGGCAGAGCTTGCAGTGAGCAGAGATCACGCCACTGCACTCTAGCCTGGGCGACAGAGCAAGACTCCATCTCAAAAAAAAAAAAAAGGAAATATTCAATAAGCTCTTGAAAATCAGTAAGAAAATGACCAACAATCCGGAACACACAATTCACAGGAGAAATACAAATGGCAAGTAAATATAAAAAGGAGACGGGATGCAGTGGCTCAAGCCTGTAATCCCAGCAGTTTGGGAGGCCAAGGCTGAGGATCTCTTGGGCCCAGGAGTTCAAGACCAGCCTGGCCAACACGAGATCCTATCTCTATAAAACTAAAAAATAAAATTAAAAAGATGCTCAATGTCACCAGCAAAATATGGCAAATGAAAATAAGATGCTATTTTTCGCTAATCAGATGGAAGTTGGGAATAGGAATGCTTTGAATAAGGTAATAGGCACACTCACTCCAGAGGACCAGGAAAAATGGTACGAACTTTTGGCATCTATCAAAATTCTAAACGGTCCCTTTACCTCAGCAATTTCTCATCTAGCAACCTAAGTGAAAACACTCACTCAACACTCAAGATCGATGCAGAGGGCTGGCTAGGGCGGCATGGGTTGTATTATCAAAGACCAGAAACCCCAAAGTCCATCAACAGGAAACTGGTTAAATAAATTATAATGCAGGTTAGGCACAGTGGCTCACACCTGTAATCCCAGCACTTTGGGAGGGCAAGGTGGAAGGACTGCTTGAAGCCAGGAATTCAAGACCAGTCAGGGCAGCATAGCAAGACCCCATCTCTATTTTTAAAAAACTATGTAACTGGCTGGGTGCGGTGGCTCTACTAAAAATACAATAATTAGGTGGGTATGGTGGCATGCGCCTGTAATCCCAGCTACTCGGGAGGCCGGGGCAGGAGAATCGCTTGAACCCAGGAGGTGGAGGTTGCAGTGAGAGCAGATAGCGCCACTGCACTCCAGCCTGGGTGACAGAGCAAGACTCCATCTCAAAATAATAATAATAATAATAATGAGGCAGGTATGTATTTGGGGTTCCTGCTAAATGAGATTTTAGCTTCTCTTGCCACACACAAAATTTGTTAACTGTGAGATAATAGATGTCAATCTGCTTCACTACAGTTACCATTTCACTGTATGTATGTATGCTATGTTATATACCATAAACATACGTAAGAATATGTTTTTAAAAAGAATAGGACCAGTCGCAGTGGCTCAAACCTGTAATCCCAGCACTTTGGGAGGCCAAGGTGGGCAGATCGCGAGGTCAGGAGATCGAGACCATCCTGGCCAACACGGTGAAACCAGATCTCTACTAAAAATACAAAAATTAGCCGGGTGTAGTGGGGCGCCCCTGTAGTCCCAGCTAGTCAGGAGGCTAAGGCAGGAGAATCGCTTGAACCCAGGAGGTGGAGGTTGCAGTGAGACGAGATCGCGCCACTGTACTCCAGCCTGGCAACAGAGCAAGATTCTGTCTCAAAACAAACAAACAAACAAACAAAAAAAGAATAGCCAGGTGCGGTGGCTCACGCCTGTAATCCCAACACTTCGGGACGCTGAGGCGGGCAGATCACCTGAAGTCAGGAGTTTGAGACCAGCCTGGCCAACATGGTGAAACCCCGTCTCTACTAAACTACAAAAATTAGCCAAGCATGGTGGCCCATGCCTGTAGTCCCAGCTACTCAGGAGGCTGAGGCCCAAGAATCACTTGAACCTGGGAGGCGGAGGTTGCAGTGAGCCAAAATCACGCACTGCACTCCAGCCTGGGCAACAAAGCGAGACTCTCTCAAAAATAAATAAATAAATAAGGCAGATCTACATGCATGAATAATAGAAACAAGTTGCAACAAAGTATGTATTGTGACTCCCTTTTGTTCTTTTTCCTTTGAGACAGGGTCTTGCTCTGTCGCCCAAGCTGGAGTGCAGTGGCATGGTCTTGGCTCACTGCAACCTCCACCTCCCAAGCTTAAGCCATCCTCCCACCTCAGTCTCCAGTGTAGCTGGAACTATGGGTCCTCATTAGGGTTATTTTGTTTGGTTGGTTGGTTTTTATCAAGACAGAGTCTCACTCTGTCACCCAGGTTGGAGTGCAGTGGCTCAATCTCGGCTCACTGCAACCTACCCCTCCTGGGTTCAAGCAATTCTTGCGCCTCAGCCTCCTGAGTAGCTGGAATTACAGGTGTATGCCACCACCATGCCCGGCTAATTTAGTAGAAATGGGTTTTTGCCATGTTGACCAGACTGGTCTCAAACTCCTGACCTCAAGTAATCCTCCTACCTCGGCCTAACAAAGTGTTGGGATTACAGGCGTGAGCCACCGTGCATGGCCCTCATTAGGGTTTTGGGACTAGAGCTACAAAGCCACTGAAGAAAGATGGCATGACACTGGCTTTCTAGAGTGCTTCACACATTTCTGTAATGTTTTAATTTGGTAATAGTCATATGATGTTTCCCTAATGAGAACAAAACAGACACTGTACTCCGTATACACGGCTGGAAGCATAAGTAAATCCAGTCTTTGAAAATTCATATCAAGGCTGGGCATGATGACATGCACTTGTAATCTCAGCTATTCAGGAAGCTGAGGAAGGAAGATGCCTTGAGCCCAGGAGTTTGAGACCAGCCTAAGCAACACAGTAAGACCCTGCCTCAAAAACAAAACAAAACAAATTTCACATCGAAAGGCTAACTATAACAAAAAGACATTGTAACAAAAGAAATACATATTAAACATATGAAACCCTTTGCACTTAGATCAAAAAGTGTGACTAACACATTATGTTGGTGAGGGTATGATGTAAATGTAAGATACTCTTACACATTGACAGGGAAATGTAAAGAGAAACCCTCATTCTGAGGGGCAATTTAGCAATATGGATCAAAATGAAAAACACACATCCCTTAGCCAACAATTTTACTTCCAGGAACTTACTTGACCACCAACCTCACTGTTAACAAACAAGTCTGCCTTCAAGACACACAATATTTGCAGAATTCTGTGGACAGAGGATTTAGTACACACTGCTTTCATCCTGTGATTGTCCTAAGGACTTTCAGAAATGTAAACAGTCCTGACACATGTAGTCTTTGAATATGGTCAAACACCTCATTCTTCAGCTTTGGTATCTCATAACAAATTGTTGCATAAAGTATGAAAAATACATATTGGTGATACTGTTTATTTATTTAATCTCTTCTTGCAAAGAGAAGAAATAAACAAAAGGAGAAAGGTTCATGCCTGGAATCCCAGCAATTTAGGAGGCTGAGGAGAGAGGACTGCTAGAGCCCAGGAGTTTGAGACCAGCCTGGGCAACGTGACAAGACTCTGTCTCTATAAAAAAGGAGAAAGTGAATACTGTCTTGTCTCAAAAAAAAAAGAAGAAAGTGAGTAGAAAGAGAGATTTTTGGATATCTAAATAAAAGCTGACAGGGCCAGGCACAGTGGCTCATGCCTGTAATCCCACCACTTTGGGAGGCCAAGGCAGGGGGACCACCTGAGGTCAGGAGTTCGAGACCAGCCTGGCCTACATGGCAAAACCCCATCTCTACTAAAAATACAAAAATTAGCCGGGCATGGTGCCTGCAATCCCAGCTACTCAGGAGGCTGAGGCAGGAGAACTGCTTGAACTCAGGAGGCGGAGGTTGCAGCGAGCCAAGTTTGCACTGCTGCACTCCAGCCTGGGCAACAAGAGTGAAATTCTGTCTCAAAGAAGAAAAAAAAATTAGCCAGCTGTGGTGGTGCATGCCTGTAATCCCAGCTACTCAGGAGGCTGAGGCAGGAGAATCGCTTGAACCTGGGAGGCAGAGGTTGCAGTGAGCCAAGATTGCACCACTACACTCAGCCTGGACAACAGAGCCAGACTCCATCTGGGAAAAAAAAACACCAAAAATTAGCCGAGCGTGGTGGAGCATGCTTGTAGTCACAGCTACTCGGGAGGCTGAAGTAGGAGGATGGCTTGAGCCCCTGGGAGGCAGAGGTTGCATTGAGCCAAGGCTGTACCACTGTACTCCAGCCTGGGCAACACAGCCAGACCTTGTCTCATAAAATTAACTAATTCATTAATTGAAACTGCTCAAACCTTGGGTGAGGTGTGGCTTCTTACAAGACCAAAAGCATCAAAAAAAAATAGTACAATGTTGGGGCCAGGTGGTTCACACCTGTAATCCCAGTACTCTGGGAAGCTGAAGCAGGACTGCTTGAGGCTAAAGGTTCAAGGTCAGCCTGGGTAACATAGCAAGACCCCGACTCTACAAAAATACCAAAAAAATCAGCTGGGTGTGGTGGTGCAATCTGCAGTTGTACCTACTGGGGATGTTGCAAAAAGATCACTTGAGCCCAGGAGTTGAAGGCTACAGTGAGCTACAATCACACCACTGCACTCCAGGCTGGGCAACAAAGCAAGAACCCTGCTTCGTTAATAAGAATAAGAAGAGGAGAAGAAGAAATTGGACTACATCAACATTAAAAGCTTTTGTACTGAAAATGATACCACCAATAAAATTAAAAGCCATAGAAATTAGAAAAATATTTGCAAATCATATATCTAATAAGGGACTTATATGCAGTATATATAAAGAACACAACTCGGCTGGATGCAGTGGCTCACGCCTGTAATCCTAGCACTTTGGGAGACTGAGGTGGGCGTATCACAAGGTCAGGAGTTTGAGACCAGCCTGGCCAGCATGGTGAAACCCCGTCTCTACTAAATACACCAAAAAAAAAAATTAGCTAGGCGTGATGGTGTGCGCCTGTAGTCCCAGCTACTCGGGAGGCTGAGGCAGGAGAATCACTTAAACCTGGGAGGCAGAGGTTGCAGAGAGCCGAGATGGCATCACTGCACTCCAGCCTGGGTCAGAGCGAGACTCCGTCTCAAAAAAAAAAAAAAAAACAAAAAAAAACAAAACAGAAACAAGACCAAAAAAAGATCACAACTCAATAATAAAAAGGCAACTCAATTTAAAAGCACGCAAAGGATTTAAACAGACATTTCTCCAAAAAAGATATATGATTGGCCAATAAGTACACAAAAAGATGTTTAACATGATTAGTCATCAATGAAACACAAATCAAAACATAATACACCACTTCACACCCACTAGGATGGCTAAAAGAAAAAAGGCAGTAACAAGTATAGGGACGTAGAGCAACTGGAATCCTCATATACTGCTTGTGAATATGTAAAATAGTGCAGCCACTCTGGAAAGTGACCTGACAATTCCTCAAAACATTAAACACAGACATGATGGTTCATGCCTATAGTCCCAGCTACCAGGGAAGCAGAGGCAGGAGGATCGATTAAGCCCAGGAGTTCAAGGACAGCCTACACAACATAGCAAGACCCTCATCTTATAAAAAAAAAAAAAAAAAAAAAAGCCAAAAAAAGGCCATGAACAGCTTCATTCATGCAATACAAGCATTTTAGGGGGCCAAGGCAGGGGGATCACTTGAAGCAAGGAGTTCAAGACCAGCTTGGGCACCAAAGTGGGACTCCATTTCCACAAATGTTTTTTTTTTTTTTTGGAGACGGAGTCTGGTTCTGTCACCCAGGCTGGAGTGCAGTGGCGCAATCTCGGCTCATTGCAAGCTCTGCCTCCGGGTTTATGCCATTCTCCTGCCTCAGCCTCCCGAGTAGCTGGGACTGCAGGCATCCGCCACTATGCCCGGCTAATTTTTTGTATTTTTAGTAGAGACGGAGTTTCACCATGTTAGCCAGGATGGTCTCAATCTCCTAACCTCGTGATCCGCCAGCCTCAGCTTCCCACAGTGCTGAGATTACAGGCGTGAGCCACCACGCCCGGCAAAAAAATTTGTTTAATTAGCCTCGTGTTGTGGCATGTGCCTGTAGTGGCAGGAGGCTGAGGCGGAAGGATTGCTTGAGCCCAGGAGTTCAAGGCTGCAGTGAGCCATGATTGCACTGCAATCCAGTCTGGGTTACAGAGTGAGACCTCATTAAAAATAAACAAATAAACAAAAGTTAAAAGAGCTGGGTGCGGTGGCTCAAGCCTGCAATCCCAGCACTTTGGGAGGCCGAGGCAGGTGCATCACCTGAGGTCAGGAGTTCAAGACCAGCCTGGCCAACTTGGCGAAACCCAGTCTCTACTAAAAAATACAAAAAATTAGCTGGGTGTGGTGGTGGGCGCCTGTAATCCCAGCGACTTGGGAGGCTGAGGCACAAGAATCGCTTGAACCTAGGAAGCAGAGGTTGCAGTGAGCCGAGATGGCGCCACTGCACTCCAGCCTGGGCAACACAGAGAGACTCCGTCTCAAAAAAATAATAATAATTAAAAAAAAAAGTTAAAAGTTACCATGCAACCCAACAATCCCACTTCTATAACCACGAGAAATAAAAACAAATGCCCACAAAAACTACTACACGAATGTTCATAGCAACATTGTAACAACCAAAAAGTAGAAATGACCCAAATGTCTATCAGCAGATGAATGCAAATAAAAAATGTGGTATATACAGAGATATGATGGCATATTATTGATTAATAAAAGGAAAAGAGGCAGGAAGCACATGAAAAGACACTGAACTCATTAGTCACTAGAAAAATGCAAATCAAAACCACAAAGATATATCACTTTACACCCAACTAGGAGGGCCTAATCAGAAAAACAGAAAATAGTACCTGTTTATGAGGATGATGAGGCATTTGAACCCTCATACATCACTGGTGGGAATGTAAATCGGTACAACCACTGTGGAAAAGTTTCGCGGTTCAGTAAGTTAAACACAGAATTGACTGTGTATGACCCAGTAATTCCACTCCCAGGTAAAGAACTGAAATCAGATGTTCAGACCAAAACTTGTATGCAAATGTTCAGAGTACTACTCAAAATAACCAAAAGGCGGAAATAATCAAAATGTCCCTCAACTGATGAATAGATACATAAAATGTGGTATTATCCATAAAATGGAATACTACTCAGCCGTAAGGAATAAAGTACTGACACATGCGCAGCAGGGATAACCCTTGGAAACATTATGCTAAGTAAAACCAGACACAAATGGCCACGTACTATATAATTCCATTGCTATGAAATATTAATAGGGAAATCCAGAGACAGAAAGTAGATTATCAGTTGCCAGGGGCTGGGCGAGGGGGGAAAATGGGAAGTGACTAACAGATGCTCAGTTTCCTTTTAGGATAATGAAAAGTTCTGGAACCAGACAGTGGTGATGTTTGTACAACACTATAAAGGTACTGAAATCCACCGAATTGTGCACTTTAAGATGGTAAACACTGTTACATGTATTTCCCAGGTATTTTTTTAATGAAATGAAGTGCTGAAACATGCTACAACATGGATGACCCTTAAATACATAAGTAAAGGAAATCAGTCACAAAAGTCCACGTAGTTTAGGATTCCATTTATATGAAATGTCCAGAATAGGGAAATTTAGAGGCAGAAAATACAGTGCATACAGAGCTAAGATAGATAACTTTTTTTTTTTTTTTTTTTTTGAGACGGAGTCTCACCCTGTTGCCCAAGCTGGAGTGCAGTGGCGTGATCTCGGCTCACTGCAACCTCCACCTCCCGGGTTCCAGCGATTCTCCTGCCTCAGCCACCCCAGTAGCTGGGATTACAGGCGCCCGCCACAACCCCCGGCTAATTTTTGTATTTTTAGTAGAAAACGGGGTTTCACCATGCTGGCCAGGCTGGTCTCGAACTCCTGACCTCGTGATCTGCCCGACTCGGCCTCCCAAAGTGCTGGGATTACAGGCAGGAGCCACCGCGCTTGGCCTATTCTTTTTTTCTTTTAAAAATTTTATTTTAAAAATTTATTTTTTAAAATTTATCCAGCGTCTCACGACGCTGTCTCGAAAAAAAAAAAAAGAAAAGTATTGGCCCGGCGGGCGATGGCTCACGCCTGTAATCTCAGCACTTTGGGAGGCCAAGGCAGTCAAATTATCTGAGGTCAGGAGTTCGAGACCAGCCTGACCAACATGGAGAAACCCTGTCTCTACTAAAAATACAAAAAAAAAAAAAAATTAACCAGGCATGATGGTGCATGCCTGTAATCCCAGCTATTCAGGAGGCTGAGGCAGGAGAATCGCTTGAACCAAGGAGGCGGAGGTTGCGGTGAGCCGAGATCGTGCCATTGCACTCCAGCCTGGGCAATAAGAGCGAAACACCGTCTCAAAAAATAAATAAATAAATAATCAGAAACTGGCCCAGCATGGTGGCTCACGCCTGTAATCCCAGAAGAGGTGGGCAGACCGCTTGAGCCCAGAGCTCGAGAGCAGCCTGGCCAACATGGCGAAAACCTGTCTCTACTAAAAACACAAAACTGAGTCGGGCGTGGTGGCCCGTGCCTCTAATCCCAGCTACTCCGGAGGCTGAGGTGGGAGGATCGCTTGAGCCTGGGAAACGGAGGTTGCAGTGAGCTGAGCTCGTGCCACTGCACTCCAGCCTGGGTGACAGAGTGAGACCCTGTCTCAAAAACCACCAGAACTATTAACAGTTTACATTATTTGGTTAGTCTGGAAACTAATTACGTTGAGAAACTGACTGAAGCTTGATTATTTCTATTATACACAGACTTCAATCATTCCAGAACTTACTGTTAAAGTCAGATTTACCCTCCTTGTGAGACAGACGCCCAGAGCTTGGACTTATTCGTTTGCTTTATAGAAACTCCCTAACTTATTTCACTTCTCAGACTAGACTATAAGCTCCAAAGCCAGAGACCAGGACTTCCATTCCTTCCGGATCCCCCAGCGGAATGTAAAAACTCCAGAAAGCATTTCCTAAATGCCTGCCGAAAGACGGCTACTGAGCATGCCCGGCTTGGCCAAGTCAATTTCAACAACATTCTGAAACAAAAACTATAGTTCCCGCGTTACAAGGTGGTAAAAAGGGAATAAACGGGAGCAAAGCCTAAGGATTCAATCTACAGGAGGGGGTTAAGGAAAGGCAAGGTTCAAGGGCGGGGCAGACGTGAAGGACAGCACTATCACAGCTCAAACTTGGTACTCGGTAAAGTGGTGTCGAACCAGAACGACCAAAGAAAGGCTTAAAAAAAAAAAAATACTAGATTAACGAGTGAGGGAAGGTCAATGGGGGTGCAGGGTATCGATGACGTAGGCTGACCACAGTTTTTTCTAAAGCTACCCTCTCCAAAAATAATACTAAGATGATCAGGCCTTCGGTGTCAACACCAACAAGATACACTGTGATGAAGCTCACTTCCAAAAAGTTCCTTTTTACAAACGAAAGAGCCGTGCTGTGGCCAAGATACCCCAGCCATCAACGCTTGCTAAGCTCTCGGCTCCTGCCTTCATCTCCACCGCCATCTTCTGGATGGGAACCCAAACCTTCCTAAAGTGCTTTGGCCAGCATCACCTCCGCGCACAGCCCAGGAAGGCTGCGTTTCCCAGGTCGCGCAGACGGCGCAAAGGGGGAAACCACCTCGCTCGGCTCCGCGCCTCCCAAATGCATGCAAAGGGCTGCCGTCTTCCTTTCCTCCACCCCGCCCGGGCTTTCCAAGGTCCGGCGCCAGGGACCCGCAAGGCGCCGTTCGCGGGCCTCACCTGCACACGCCGCGAATGCAGGGCTCCAGCCAAATGCGGTAAGCGGTCTCGATGTGCTCCTGCGACACCTCCTCGGGCCGCACCGTCTCCGCCCAGCGCCAGGCCGCCTTCTCCAGCTGCAGCCGCGGGGCCATGGCCTTGGCCCCAGGAACGCGTCTCGAGCCAGACGGCCGCAGCCGCCGCCGCCGCCGCGGTCTGCACCGCTGCCCCAATGGGCTCCGCCACCTGCCAGCAAGGAGGACCCGGCGCTCCTTCAGGCAGCTGGCCAGTCAATCACCTGTGCGCGCCACTGCCGCCGCGCCCGCCCGCGCCCGACCCGCACGACCGGCCGCAAAGCGCCGCCGTCGACACCCGACACACCCCGCGCCCGCGGACGTTAAAGGTGGACTCCCCGCAGCGCTGGGCGCATGCGCGTTCCCGGCAGCCTCTGCGCCTCCCGCGCCTCTAACCCGACGGGCTGAGGAAGAGGAAGCGCACGTCCGAGGCAGTCTTGCCACGTCCTCACTGGCGCTGCTGGAAAAGCAGCGTCTCAGCCCCCGTTCAGGGCGGCGCACTACGTACCACTACTCTAACAAACCAGTGCCTCGAAAGCTATTTCTTGCCTCCGGTACTTCCCTTTTAACCATGAAGTTTTCACGCTAGAGGCTACTCAACGCACACCACAGGCCCGCCCAGACTGTGGAGCGGGACCTGTTTAGAGTAGAAACCGAGTCGCCAAAGAAACCAGAGTCGGCTGTTTAGAGGGAGATTTAACTTGAGCCTGGACCGGTTCCGAACTCCTTTCCCGAGCCCTCCTGACGTCATGGGACGTTCCGGCCTGTTCCCGTGCCAGGGTGGGACTACGTGTCCCGGCATGCCCTGCGCCCTGCCACTCACTGTGAGGCATGCTGGGATTTGTAGTCTTCGAGGTGGGAGGGCTCGGTGCGCCGCAGACCGTGCGGGCGGGTGTCCGAGGTGCCAGGGTGGAGTTTTTCTGGTGAGCAGGGTCAGGTTTGCTGTTGGCTCCCTTCTCAAGACTGTTACCCCTATGCCAGGATTTTCTAGTTCCTCTCTAGCTCCTGGTTTAAAACATTTCCTTTCTGCGACTCCTGCCCCAGGACTTAAAGAGTAGCTTTATGAGAATTGTTTTGCAAACTGTAAAGAACTCTGCTAAAGTGAGGATATTTAAGAATTTTGCATTTGAATTAGAGCCCTGCCAGAATCTAAGCGCTAATTTCTGACTCAACTGCTTGCCCGCTGGAAAACCTTAGGCTGAATTCTTCAGATAAACATTCACTGGACCGAGCACGGTGGCTCAAGGATCCAATCCCAGCACTTTGGGAGGCCGAGGTGGGCGGATCACCTGAGGTCAGGAGTTCGAGACCAGCCTGACCAAAATGGAGAAACCCCGTCTCTACTAAAAATACAAGATTAGCAAGGCGTGGTCGCGCATGCCTGTAATCCCAGCTACTCGGGAGGCTGAGGCAGGAGAACCGCTTGAACCCGGGAGGCGGAGGTTATGGTTAGCCGAGATCACGCCATTGCACTCCAGCCTGGGCAACAAGAGTAAAACTCCGTCTCAAAAAAAACATTCACTGAAGGCAGAAGAAAGTAAGATGTGGTCCCTGCCCTTGGAAGTGGGTTAGGGAGTGAGCGGTAGAAATACAAAGATCCCCATCCCAGTCTTGGGAGGCTTTGGGGTACTTGAGAAAAGGCTTCCCAGAAGTAATTCCGAAGCCCACTTTTAACAGATGAGTTGCACTTAGCCAGGATAGAAAAAAGACACCATTCCAGAAAAAAAACCACAAGGAGCAAAGGCACAGAAGAGAAAAGCTTGGCGTGAGAGGGCCACAATTTCTGAGACAGGGACAGGTGAGAGTTATGGCTTGAAAGGAAGACCTCGCCGCCGGGCGCGGTGGCTCACGCCTGTAATCCCAGCACTTTGGGAGGCCAAGGCGGGCGGATCACGAGGTCAGGAGATCCAGACCATCCTGGCTAACGCGGTGAAACCCCATCTCTACTAAAAATACAAAAAAAAAAAATAGCCGGGCGTAGTGGCGGGCGTCTGTAGTCCCAGCTACTCCGGAGGCTGAGGCAGGAGAAAGGCGTGAACCCAGGAGGCGGAGCTTACAGTGAGCCGAGATCTTGCCACTACACTCCAGCCTGGGCAACAGAGCGAGATTCCATCTCAAAAAAAAAGAAAAAAAAATCAGGT
Organism: Hylobates moloch; assembly: GCF_009828535.3. Lineage (NCBI taxonomy): Eukaryota > Metazoa > Chordata > Mammalia > Primates > Hylobatidae > Hylobates > Hylobates moloch. The sequence goes on from NW_026652284.1 coordinate 20,230,718, forward strand.
GTGAAAGTGAATGTTTATTTAGAATGAGAAAAAAATCCCAATAAGTTTCAAAATGTAAAAAAAGGACAAATAAGACAAATAATATAAAATCCAAAATAATAACAAATTTTTATTAACTGCTGAACATTCTTCTATAATACTTTTTTTTTTCTTTAAATAGAGACAGGTTCTCACAATGCTGCCCAGGCTGATCTCAAACTTCTGGGCTCAAGCAATCCTCCCACCTCAGCCTCCCGAAGCACTGAGATTACAGGTGTGAGCCTCAGCACCTGGCCTTTTTTGCGTACTTTTTTTTTTTTTTTTTTTGGCTGCACACTTTTTGATTCTTTATGTGACAGCAACTGTGTGATATTTTGTATTTTTTTTTTGCTAGATGGAGTCTTGCTCTGTTGCCCAGAGCGGAGTGCAGTGGAATGATCATAGCTCACTGCAGCCTTGAACTCCTGGGCTCAAGCAATCTTCCTGCTGCAGCCTCCCAAGTAGCTGGGACTACAGATGCATATGCCACCACTCTTGGTTAATTTTTATGTTTTTTGTAGAGATGGGGTTTGGTCCCTGTGTTGCCCAGGCTGGTGCAGAACTCCTAGCCTCAAGCGGTCCTCCCACTTCCACCTCCCAAAGTGCTGGGATTACAAGCATGAACCACTGTGCCTGGGCAGGAGGATTTTTTTGTTTAGTTTTGTTTTTGAGAGGGAGTCTTGCCCTGTTGCCCAGGCTGGAGTGCAATGGCGCGATCTTGGCTTTACTGCAACTTCCGTCTCCTGGGTTCAAACGATTCTCCTGCCTCAGCTTCCTGAGTTGCTGGGATTACAGGCGCCCGCCACCATGCCCAGCTATTTTTTTGTATTTTTAGTAAAGACGGGGTTTCATCATGTTGGCTAGGCTGGTCTCGAACTCCTGACCTTGTGATCCGCCCACCTCGGCCTCCCAAAGTGCTGGGATTATAGATGTGAGCCACCGCGCCTGACCAGGATATTTTTATAGCAGAACTGGAAAGATAATTCAGTCTTTCCTCTACCATGATTGATCAAAATTAGTTTTTTGTTTTGTTTTGTTTTGTTTTTGAGACGGAGTCTTGCTCTGTCGCCCAGGCTGGAGTGCAGTGGTGTGATCTCGGCTCACTGCAAGCTCCACCTCCGGGGCTCACACCATTCTCCGGCCTCAGCCTCCGGAGTAGCTGGGACTACAGGCACCCGCCACCATGCCCGGAGAATTTTTTATATTTTTAGTGGAGACAGGGTTTCACCGTGTTAGCCAGGACGATCTCAATCTCCTGACCTTGTGATCCGCCCGCCTCGGCCTCCCAAAGTACTGGGATTACAGGCGTGAGCCACCGCGCCCGGCCCAAAATTAGTTTTTTATTAGTGATAGTTTAGGAATTTTTTTCCTTCAGTTTTGTAATTCATTGTTGGTAAGATTATTTAACTCTTAATGATTGTTGTTAAATTTGGAGCAACTGCTATAAAATGTCTTACACATGTGAGCCGTGTATTTGGAAGGATTTTCCACACACGATTTCTGGCTTCGTGCATTTCAAATTTTATTTATGCCCTTGTACTCCTGGGATTCGGCACCTTCAGATCACAACACTCAGGAAGACAGCACAGTGGCATTAGGAATATTCCTGAATGCAATCTGGGGCACCTAGCAATAACATAACTATACCCGCAAGGGGCCAGAATCCCATAAATATACTCACCCCCAGCCCTAAACCCAAATCAGCCTCTCCCTAGCCAGATTTCAAAACACCTGTGGCCACCTGAGATGAAGTGAGGTGTGATGAAGGAGAGGTTGGGAGTGGAAAGAGAAAAAAGTCTGAACTAACTGTGGTTAAAATATCTTATGTTTGCAAAATTTTAATTTTAATTTTATTTATTTTTATTTTTTTGAGACAGAGTCTCACTGTCGCCTAGGCTGGAGCACAATGGTGCAACCTCGGCTCACTGCAACCTCCGCCTCCTGGATTCAAGCAATTCTCCTGCCTCAGCCTCCCAGGTAGCTGGGAATCCAGGCGCACACCACCACACTTGCTAATTTTTGTGTTTTTAGTAGAGATAGGGTTTTGCCACGTTGTCCAGGCTTGTCTTAAACTCCTGACCTCAGGTGATCTGCCTGTCTCAGCTTCCTAAAGTGCTGGGATTACAGGTGTGAGCCACTGTACACGGCCTATTTTTATTTTTTTAATTTTTTAATTAATTAATTAATTAATTTTTTTGAGTCTCGCTTTATCGTCTAGGCTGGAGTGCAGTGGCGCCATCTTGGCTCACTGCAACCTCTACCTCCTGGGTTCAAGTGATTCTCTTGCCTCAGCCTCCCAAGTAGCTGGGATTACAGGCGCCTGCCACCACACCCAGCTAATTTTTTTTTTCAGATGGAGTCTCGCTCTGTCGCCCAGGTTGGAGTGCAATGACCCAGTCTCAGCTCACCACAACATCTGCCTCCTGGGTTCAAGCAATTCTCCTGCCTCAGCCTCCTGAGTAGCTGGGATTACAGGTGCCCACCAGCACACCTGGCTAATTTTTGTATTTTTAGTAGAGATGAGGTTTCACCATGTTGGTCAGGCTGGTCTCAAACTCTTGACCTCTGGCAATCCACCTGCCTCGGCTTCCCAAAGTTCTGGGATTACAGGCGTGAGCCACTGCGCCCAGACACACCCAGCTAATTTTTGTATTTTTAGTAGAGATAGGGTTTCGCCAGGCTGGTCTTGAATTCCTGACCTTAGATGATCCACCCACCTTGGCCTCCCAAAGTCCTGGGATTACAGGCATGAACCACCACTTCCAACCCTATTTTTATTTTTGAAAAATTTTATTTGGCTTGAGGCACAGTATCAAGAGGTCCTGAGAATATGTACCCCTTGTGTTTGCAAAATTTTAAAAAATTATGGCAAGAAAATACATAACAAAACTTACTATCTTAACCTTTTTTTTTGAGATGGATCTGCTCTGTTGCCTAGGCTGGAGTGGAGTGTCATGATCATAGCTCATTTGTAACCTCAAGCTTCTGGGCTCAAGTGATCTTTTGCCTTAGCCTCCTGAGTAGCTATACTATAGCTAGGAGTACAGGCACCACCTAATTTTTTAATTTTAACTTTAATTTTTTGTAGAGACAGGATTTCACTCTGTTGCCCAGGTTAGTCTTTTTGTTTTTTTTTGTTTTTTTTTGAGATGGAGTCTCACTCTGTTGCCTGGGCTGGAGTGCAGTGGTGTGATCTTGGCTCACTGCCTCCTGGGTTCAAGGGATTCTCCTGCCTCAGCCTCCCGAGTAGCTGGGATTATAGGTGCGTGCCACCATGCCTGGCTAATTTTTGTATTTTTTGTAGAGGCCAGGTTTCGCCATGTTGGCTAGGCTGCTGTCGAACTCCTGACCTCAGGTGACCTGCCTGCCTTGGCTTCCCAAAGTGCTGGGATTACAGGCCCAGGTTGGTCTTGAACTCCTGGCTTCAAGTGATCCTCTCAACTCAGGCTCCCAAAGTGTTGAGATTAAAGGTGTGAGACTTGCACTTGGCCTGTCTTAGCCATTCTAAGTGTACAGTTCAGTAGTGTTAAATATTTTCACAGTAGTGTGCAACAGATCTCTAAAACATTTTCATCTTGCAAAACTGAAAGTTTATAACCATTCTTACTTTTGCAAATTTTATAAAAACATATAATCCTGGCTGGGCAGGGTGGCTCACTCCTGTAATCCCAGAACTCTGGGAGGCCGAGGTGGGCAGATCACCTGAGGTCAGGAGTTTGAGACCAGCCTGACCAACATGCTGAAACCCCGTCTCTACTAAAAATAAAAAATTAGCTGGGCATGGTGGTGCATGCCTGTAGTCCCAGCTACTTGGGAGGCTGAGGCAGGAGAATCTCTTGAACCTGGGAAGCGGAGGTTGCAGTGAGCTGATATTGTGCCACTGCACTCCAGCCTGGGAGGTTGCAGTGAGCTGAGATCATGCCACTGCACTCCAGCTTGGGCAACAGTGAGACTCCGTCTCAAAAAAAAAAAAAAAAAAAAAAGGTCAGGTGCGGTGGCTCACGCCTGTAATCCCAGCACTTTGGGAGGCCGAGGCGGGCGGATCACGAGGTCAGGAGATCAAGACCAGCCTGGCTAACACGGTGAAACCCCATCTGTACTAAAAGTACAAAAAATTAGCCAAGTGTTATGGCGGGTGCCTGTAATCCCAGCTACTTGGGAGGCTGAGGCAGGAGAATGGCGTGAACCCAGGAAGGGGAGCTTGCGGTGAGCCGAGATTGTGCCACTGCACTCCAGCCTGGGTGACAGAGCGAGACTGAGTCTCAAAAAAAACAAAAACAAAAACAAAACAAAACAAAACCCATATAATCCCATGCAAGTGATGAGTTCTAAAGTCTAAGCTTCAGTGGGCTTCACGATAAATTCATTCTTGCTGAGGGAAGATTTGAGTCTTCTTAGAGTCCCCCAGGGTACAGATTTGGACATCATACACTGTAGGAAATCAAGGTTGCATCAAATGACTGCTCCAGGAGGGAGAGCTTTTAGAGAATAATAGGTCCAGAGGTGTTTGTTTTTTTTTTTTTTTTTACTTTATCGCCCAGGTTGGAGTGCAGTGGTGCAATCTCAGCTCACTGCAACCTCCACCTCCCAGGTTCAAGTGATTCTTGTGCCTCAGCCTCCGGAGTAGCTGGGATTACTGGCATGTGCGACAACACCCAGCTAATATTTGTATTTATATTAGAGATGGGGTTTCACCATGTTGGCCAGGCTGCTCTCGAATTCCCAACCTCAGGTGATCGCCTGCCTTGGCCTCCCAAAGTGATGGGATTACAGGTGTGAGCCACTGTGCCTGGCCAGGTCCAGAGGTCTTCACCTTCTCATAGATTCCTGGGATTTTGAGGTGGTGTCTCAGGCACTGCCAATTTGGGCTGCTTAGCTCCTCCCCTCCCCCCACACTTGAAACATCTGCTTAAATAATAATGATGACATTAATGATCGTCATTCAAGCTGACATACATTGGTTACTTTACTACATGATAGACACTATTCCAAGTACCCCACTTGTATTAAGTTACTTAATTCTTTTTTTTTTTGAGATGAAGTCTCACTCTGTTGCTCAAGCTGGAGTGCAGCGGCACAATCTCGGCTCACTGCAACCTCCACCTCCCGGATTCAAGCGATTCTCCTGCCTCAGCCTCCCGAGTAGCTGAGACTACAGGCATGCACTACCATGCCTGGCTAATTTTTTTTGTATTTTTAGTAGAGATGGGGTTTCACTATGTTGGCCAGGCTGGCCTTGAACTCCTGACCTTGTGATCCACCCACCTCAGCCTCCCAAAGTGCTGGGATTACAGGCATGAGCCACCACGCCAGGCCAAGTTACTTAATTCTTACAATGTAACTATGTGGTTGGAATTATCATTATCCCATTTTCCAGAGAAGGATACCAGGGCTTGAAAAGCTTCAGTTTTATAGATTAAGGTTCCTTGTAAGATACTTTTTGAAAAAAAATTGTTCTACTAACAACATGTTTTGAAAAAGTCTGAATTAGTCCAGGGCATTTATTTTACACATGGGGAAGTAAAATCCAGAAAAAGGGGTCATTTGTTCAATGCCACACACTTATTCTTTCATTATTTCCTGGATGCCTGCCTTGTGCCAGTGACTGTGCTATGACATAAGGGTTCAGAGGTAAACAAGATACTCGTGGAATATAATTTTAGTGGAGGCCAGTGGACAATATATACAACAAGAAATGAATAGGCAAAATAATTCCAGGGAGTGCTGGGATGATACATTTGAGATGTGATTGAGTGACAAAGAGAGAGAGGGTTAATTTAGATGGAGAGGTGGTCAGGAGAGTGTGGTCTGTGGAGGTGACATGTGAGCCACAACCTGATGACCTGAAGAAGTCAGCCGTGCACTGCTATGGGGGGAGAACACTCCAGACAGAGGGATCTATGAGTGCAAAGGCCCTGAGGCAGGAATGGCTTGTTAGTAATAGAGCAGACTACTGGTCTAGTGCTCCTTCTCTGCCTGCTGCTCTCTAGGCCCTCAGAGGGGCTCCTTTGGTGTCCTGGACCTCCCTCAAGCTCAGTCCCTAAGGTGCCAACTGATCTAGGAAGGTAGCAGATCTGGCTTCCTGCGGGTCCTCCTCCCAGAAGCCCTGTGGCTGAACCAGATCTGAGTTTCCTGGTTCCTGTCTGGCAGAAGGGGAGCAGATCTCCTCCCTGCCTCCTCTCCCCAGGCTCTAGCCCTTGCTCCAAATCTCCATGGCAACCCCTGGACACAGTTCTGAACCAAATGAGGAGGATCTGGAAGGCAAAGCACAAAGATCATAGTGAAGAGACCAGGGGGCTGGAGGACTTGCCTCCCCCTTCTCCTTGTGTCCCACCAGCCTCCCTGCTGGCCTGACCAGGCCCCATACTCCAGTCTCCCCAGAGACCCCGAGCTGAAGATTCTGTGGGTCTGCCCCATTGCTGGGCACAGCAGAGCCTGGATGGAGGCTTGTCTTCTGCAGTTGCCCCAAAGGTTGCTCTTGCTGGGGGCAGCCGCCCTGACTGCAACTGCTTTGGAGACAGGTAAGTATCAGGGGGCTTGGTTGGGGCACCCAGAAGACTTGGGCCCCCACCATCCTTAGAGACTATGTCTCCCCAGTCAGCACTCATCCTGCTGGGCTGAGACCTTTTGAGTTGGGGGAGGCTGGGAAACTGTGTCTGGTCTTGCTTGGCATCCCCAAATCCAACCCAAAGCCTTCTGGAAGGCTGGACCTCCCAGTCACCTAGAAGCAGGAGTCTGGGAATGGGCAGGACAGCCCTCAGGGCCTGCTTTGCAAAACTCTGTAGGCTTCGGATTCAGAGAAGCTGCATTTACACACTCTGCCACTTCTTATGTTTGTACCTTTGAGATCATTGTTTCAACTCTGTCTGAATTTCTTTGGCAGTAAAATGAAAATAATAGGCCCTTGCCCCTTAAGGGACTATGATTATTGTGCATATAAGATGAGATAAGTCATGCAAGGCACTTCACAATACCTGGCACATAAAAGGTGCCAAATTCCCGGCTGGGCATGGTGGCTCACGCCTGTAATCCCAGCACTTTGTGATGCCGAGGCAGGCGGATCACGAGGTCAGGAGATCAAGACCATCCTGGCCAACATGATGAAACCACATCTCTACTAAAAATACAAAAATTAGCTGGGCATGGTGGCACGTGCCTGTAATCCCAGCTACTTGGGAGGCTGAGGCAGGAGAATCTCTTGAACCAGGGAGTCGGAGGCTGCAGTGAGCCAAGATTGTGCCACCGCACTCCAGCCTGGCAACAGAGAGACTCCGTCTCAAAAAAATAAAAATAAAAAAAAAAGGGTGCCCAATTCCCTTACTCTCTAAACTCCATGCCTGCCCTGTGTACCTTCAGGGTGGGCTCCGGCTTTAGCAGAGAAATACCAAATATTGGAAAGTGCTCCCACATCCTGAGCTCTGATGAAGGATTTTTTCCTCGAAGACCCACATCCTGGCTGGTCCTCAAGTACCCACTGGTCCCTATCTTGCACCAGAAAACCCACCTCCTCTTTTCTCTCTGTGCTTACAGAAATCAGGGCTACTTTGAGTACTTGCACATCATCTCATTTAATCCTCACAACAGCCCTGTACCGGTGAGGATATTTTGGGCTGTAAGTAACAGATAACAAACTAAATGGGGCTTAAATGGTAGGATATTTGCTATTTCAGTTAAGAGTGGTCATAGGTGATTCCAGAGATGGTTAACTCAACAGCTCAACAATGTCACTGTTCTTCTGAAATGCTCTGACCTCATTGCAAAATGGCTGCTGCAGCTCTGGACATTCCACCCTCATCCTCAGTCAGCAGCTTTCAAAAGCAGGAAGAAAAGGGGCTCCTTATCACACAGCTCTCCCCCCCCCCTTTTTTTTTTGGTGACAGAGTCTCGCTGTGTTACCCAGGCTGGAGTGCAGTGGCTTGATCTCAGCTCACTGCAACCTCCGCCTCCAGAGTTCAAGCGATTCTCAGCCTCAGCCTCTCGAGTAGTTGGGATTACAGATGCGTGCCACCAAGCCCGGCCAATTTTTTGTATTTTAGTAGAGATGGGGTTTCACCATGTTGGCCAGGCTGGTCTCGAACTCCTGACCTCAGGTGATCTACCCGCCTTGGCCTCCAAAGTGCTGGGATTACAGGCGTGAGCCACTGTGCTCGGCCCCGCATTTTAGGGTTTTGAATAAGGGATTGTAGGTTTGAATTAAATTAAATTAAATCATTTAATCCTTACACTCATTCTGAGATTGATTAATCATCCCCATTTTACCGATGAGGAAACTGAGGCTCAGAGAGGGCGAGTAACTCGCTTGAGATCACACAGCGGGCAGGGGACAGAGTAGAGTTCGGGGTCGCGCCGCGCGGCTCCAGGGTCCGTGCCTTCCGCTGCAGCCGACCTGGCGGACCTGTGCGGGCAGACGTGGCAGGGGGACGGGCTGCTGCTGCGCTCGCACGCCGCGTCGCGCAGGTTCTACTTCGTGGCTCCGGACACCGACTGCGGGCTCTGGGTGCAGGGGGCGGCCCCCGGCGACCGGATCCTCTTCCAGTTCCGCTTCTTCCTGGTCTACAGCCTGACCCCCGCGCCCCCGGCGCTGAACACCTCCTCCCCGGCCCCGGCAGACCCGTGCGCCCCCGGCTCCTACCTGCAGTTCTACGAGGGCCCGCCGGGGGCGCCCCGGCCCCTAGGGTCCCCCCTGTGCGGCCTGACCATCCCGGTGCCTGTGGCATCCTCCGGACCCTTCCTAGGCCTGCGCCTGGTTACGAGAGGCCGCCAGCCCCGCGTGGACTTCGTGGGCGAAGTCACCTCTTTCCGTCTGGGTGAGCTGGGGCTGAAGGCCGGGACGGGACCCTATGCAGAGGCCATGCGGGACTGGGGCCACAGTGGGGGCCCCGGTGAGGGCCGCTGCCGACAGGGGAATGGCGGGGGGTGCCCGAAGCACAAGATGGCAGGGACTGGGTCCAAAGGGAGGGAAGAAGGTGGTGGCTAGTGGCAGAGTCACAATAAGGGACCTCCCGGATCCTAAGAGCCAACCATATAAATCTGGCTACAGTGGATGTGTGCGCCAGACTGTCCTACCAGCCCCAGTGCACACACACATACACACACATCCACACACAACTTCCTCCCCACACACATTCACACACAACTCCCACACACGTTCACACCTCACACTCTGACATCCACACCCACGTCACGTACGCACAACCCATGCACCTCATCGCCCCCACACACTCCACACTCATGCCCCTCACTGCAGCACACGCCTCACACTGCGCACTCACCATAATCACACACCTCATATGCACACAGTACACTTACACTTGCACACTTACACACAGCTCACATACTGTCATGCCACATGCTGGCTGCTCTGCGCTGGCTCAGCCCTTCAGATGTTTGCAGAAGGGTGTGCTTAGGACTCGCCAGGCCTGTAGGCAGCAGAAACCAACTCAAGCCAGGAAAGGGGCCTCTTGGAACTGAAATTAATAATACTCGCCCAGCTGGGCGCCGTGGCTTTCGCCTGTAATCTGAGCACTTTGGGAGGCCAAGGCATGAGGACCACTTGAGCTCAGGAATTCAAGACCAGCCTGGGTGACAGAGAGAGACCTGCCTAAAACAACAAAAAATAATTTAAAAATATAATAATAAAAAATAATAAAATTAATAACAGTATTTGCCCCATAGGGGTATTGTGAGGCCTCAATGGGCCAGGATGTGAAGTATTTACAGCTGTGCCTGGCACAGAAGAGGAAGTCAGTACATGTTAGCTGCCGTCCTCCACCCTTCTCCCCATGAAACACTCATCCATGCTCTCATCCGCATGCATGAGGGAGCTCTCTCCTGCCCACACCCCCACACTGTCATCATGGGGCCACACATCCTGCTGTGTCGTGGGCCGGACCAGGATCCTCGCCTCAGGCTTCTGCTTCTGGCCTCAGGACCTTGTGGTGCCTACTTCCGCTGTCAGAATGGCAGGTGCATCCCATCAAGCCTCGTGTGTGACCCCTGGGGCATGGACAACTGTGGCGACGGCAGTGACCAGGGCTCCTGGTCACCAGCTGACTGCAGAGGTCGGTGCGGGGTGTGGACTGGGCCCTACTGAACAGCTGGAGGGAAGCCTGGCCCTAACTCCCCTTCCCTAGGGCAGGGCCCCGGTGGGGAGGCAGGAGAGAGGAAAGCGGAAGTGTGGAATCGGCTTAGGCCAAGGGCTGGAGGGGCAGAGCAGTCAGGGCCAGAACTATGCTGCAGATGAATCTCATCTAGCGGATTCCAAATGATGCTTTAGTGGTGGAAACTTTTGCTAAATGGGACCTGGCACGGAGGCCCAAGACATTCAAAGGAGATATCCTCTGCTTAACTGGATGGTGGGCCTGGGGCCCTGGCTGCTTGATGTCTCTCTGAGGGCCCTGAGTGTCACCCTCAAGACATACTTTGAAAACCATCAATCCAGTCTGATTCCCACACTTTACAGATCAGGAAACTGAGGCCTAGAGAGAAGTGACTTGCCCAAGGTCATAAAGCCAGTGAGTAAAATGAGCAGGAATGATCTCTGTAGACAGGGGAGTGGGATAGGAGGGCTAGGGTTGGTGGAAGGGGCCAGAATAAATCACCCAGGAATAACATTCCTGGGGATCTAGAGATGTCCCACCTGCCCACCACACCCAATTAGGAGTGGGATGGAGGTAGGGCTGCCATGTACTGTTGAACAGGGGTGAAACGCAGTTTCCCAGAACCCCACACACGTACCTTCCCCATCCCCTGCTCAGCCTTCTTTGCAGGTTCCTGGTCGTTTCCCTGATGCTGTATGCTTTGTGCCATGAGACCCAGGTCCTATGTCCCCTTGTCCTCCATCCAGGCTCATCACCTTGTGGGTCTCGTTTATATTGTATCACCTGCGGGACTTGTCTTTGAACTTCAGCCGCATAACCTCCTCCCTGCTCAGCATCTCTGCGTGGATGTATAGGCGAAATCTCAAACTTAACTTGCCCCACACTGGACTCCTTGTCCACAGCCCTCCCTGCATCCTGCTTCCCTCTCGCTGAGCAGTGACTCCACATTCCAGCTGCCCAGGCCTCACACTGAGTCATCTTTTACTGCCCGCTTAACCCATAGCCTATAACCCATAACCAAGCCAGCGACAAGGCCTTCCAAAGCTTTCCAGACTCTGACCCTTCTCACACCTGCTCTGCCATCACCTGGTCTGAGCCACCACCAGCTCTCCTCTGGGTTGTTCTAATAACTTCTGAACTGGTCTCCCTCCTTCTGTCCTTTGCCTCTGACAACACGGGAAGAACATGCTATGTTCTTCCTGTGGAAGCCTGGGGGAGCCTTCTTTTTCTTTTCCTTTTTTTCAAATGAACTTACTATTTATTGTTTTGAGATAGGTTCTCATTCTGTTATCCAGGCTGGAGTGCAGTGGTGCCATCTCGGCTCACTGCAACCTCTGCTTCCTGGGCTCAGGTGATCCTCCCACTTCAGCCCCCAGAGTAGCTGGGACTACACATGCGCCACCATGCCCAGCTAATTTTTGTGTTTTTTGTAGAGATGAGGTCTCACTGTATTGCAAGAGCTAGTCTCGAACCGCTGGACTCAAGATCTTCCCGTCTTGGCTTCCCAAAGTGCTGGGATTGCATGAACTTCATTTTTTAGGGCAGTTTTAGATTTACAAAAAAATTGAGAAGATAGTACAGAAAATTCTCATATACCCAGCACTCAGTTTGGGTGCTATTACTGACAATTTTACATTAGTATGAGACATTTGTTTTAATTAATGAAGTAATATTATTAACTAAAGTCCACAGTTTATTCGGTTTTCCCTAGTTTTTACCTAATGTCCTTTTTCTGTCCCAGGATCCCATTCAGCATCTCATGTTACATTGATTTATTTATTTATTTATTTTATTACTTTTTTTCAGATGGAGTCTTGCTCTGTCGCCTGGGCTAGATAGACTGCAATGGCGCGATCTCGGCTCACTGCAACCTCTGCCTCCCTGGTTCAAGCGATTCTCCTGCCTCAGCCGCCCGTGTAGCTGGGATTACAGGTGCCCACCACCACGCCGAGCTAATTTTTGTATTTTTAGTAGAGACGGGATTGCTCCATGTTGGCCAGGCTGGTCTCAAACTCCTGACCTCAAGTGATCCACCCGCCTTGGCCTCCCAAAGTGCTGGGATTACAGGCGTGAGCCTCCGCGCGCCTGGACTCGTTACATTCATTAATAGTCATCATGCCTCTTTAGGCTCCCCTTGGCTGTGGCAGTTTTTCAGGATTTCCTTGTTTTTAATGACCGTGACAGTTGAGAGTACTGCTCAGGGATTTTGTAGGATGTCCCACTATTGGGATTTATTTGATATTTTTCTCATGAAAAGACTAGAGTTACAGTTCACAGAGGTGAAATGCCGTCTTCATCACGTCACATCACACCAAACATGACTTTGGTGTTGGGTGTTTGGTGTTGGATGGTGGTTGACGCTGACCTTGACCGCCTGGCTGATGTCTGCCTCGTTTCTCCACTGTTACTTTTGGCCCCATCTTTCCCCACTGTATTCTTGGGAAGTCATTACGTATAGCCCACTTGAGTGGGGAGTTATGCTTCCCTGCCAGAGGTACCTTTTAAAACAGTAAATCAGGTTATGTCACTCTCCTGCTCAAAACCCTCATCACATTCAGCAAAGGCAAAGCCTCCCCGGGGCTCAAAGGCCCTGCACGATCTGGCCCTGCCCCTTCTTTCCTGGCCCCGCCTCTTCCTTCCTGGCCCCGCCTCTTCCTTCCTGGCCCCACCTCCTCCCCGTCCCCACCCCCTCTCTGGCCCCGCCTCCCCTCCACACTCCAGCTTTGTTCTGGCCTTTGCAGTAGCTGTGTCCTCTACCAGAAGACTTTTCTTCCGAGATCTGCATTGCAAGCTCATTCCTTTGCTTCCTGGTGGGTCTATTTAAGTTCTTCCCTGACTCCTTTATATAAAAATAGCAACCCTGGCCAGGTGCGGTGGCTCACACCTGTAATCCCAGCACTTTGGGAGGCTGAGATGGGCGGATCACCTGTAGTCGGGAGTTCGAGACCAGCCTGACCAACATGGAGAAACCCCATCTGTACTAAAAATACAAAATTAGCTGGGCGTGGTGGCACATGCCTGTAGTCCCAGCTACTCAGGAGGCTGAGGCAGGAGAATCGCTTGAACCCAGGAGGCATAGGTTGCAGTGAGCCGAGATCGCACCATTGCACTCCAGCTTGAGCAACAAGAGCAAAACTCTGTCTCAAAAAAAAAGTTATTATTAGTAACTGTTAATATATTATTATATTCTAATATGTATATTAGAATAGTCAAAATCACAGAGGCAGGAAGTACAGCCATGGTCACTGGGGCTGGGGGGTGGGGACAAGGAGGATATGGAGTTAATGGAACTGACGGAGTTGATGGAGTTTCAGTTTGGGCAGATACAAAGTTCTGGAGATGGATGGCGGTGATGGCTGCACAATGTGAATGCGTATTAGTCCGTTCTCGCATTGCTATAAAAAAACACCTGAGACTGGGTAATTTATAAAGAAAAGAGGTTTAATTGTCTCACAGTTCTGCAGGCTGTACAGGAAGCATGATACTGGCATCTGCTCAGCTTCTGGGGATGCCTCAGGAAACTTACAATCTTGGCAGAAGGCGAGAGGGGAGCAGGCACAGCCAGAGTAGGAGCAAGAGAGAGAGAGTGAGTGGGGAGGCACTGCACACTTTTAAACAACCAGATCTTGCGAGAACTCACTATCTTGAGAACAGCACCAAGGGAATGGTGCTAAACTATTCATGAGAAATCCACCCCCATGATCTAAGCACCTCCCACCAGGCCCCGCCTCCAACACTGGGAATTACAATTTGACCTGAGATTTGGGTGGGAACAGAGATCCAAACTCTATCAGAATATATTTAATGCCACTGAACTGTACCCCTAACCATGGTTAAATGGTAAATGTTATGTGCTTTGCCACAGTAAGAAAAGCGGCAGCCCTGCCCCCACCAACATGTGTAATTTTTCTCACTAGCACCTGTCTCCTTTGGACATAAATTCTATTCACGTGTTTTGTTTCTCCACACACTAAACTCCCAGTTCCATGAAGACATATTTGTCATGTGCTCATAGTGGTTGTATCCCCCAGTTGCTAGAGCCATGCCTGGGGGCATAGGAGATGCTCAAGAAATACTAGTCAAATGAATGGAAGAATGAACCTCTATGCCTCAGTTTCCTTACCTGTGAAATGGGGATAAACCTCACCCTTCAGAGTTGTTGTAAACTGTAAGTGGCATACATAGGTAAAGGGCCCAGCCCAGAGTGTGGTGCTTGATGCACAGAAAATGCTCATGGCCGGGCATGGTGGCTCACGCCTGGAATCCCAGCATTTTGGGAGGCTGAGGCAGGTGGACTGCTTGAGCTCAGGAGTCGAGACCAGCTTGTGCAACATAGTGAGATCCCGTCTCTACAAAAAATACAAAAATTAGCCAGGCGTGGTGGCACGTGCTGGTAGTCCCAGCTACTCGGGAGGCTGAGGTGGGAGGATCGCTTGAGCCTGGGGAGGCAGAAGTTGCAGCAAGTGGTGATTGTGCCACTGGACTCCAGCCTGGGCGACAGAGTGAGACCCTGCCTCAATGCTCAGTACACGTACACCCTCTTCCTTGAGAAGTAGCTCCACTCATAGACTTAGGCCCTGGAGCCAGACTGTGTGAGTTCAAGTCCTCCTATCACTTCCAGCTAATTGAACTTGGCAAGTGACAACCTCTCTGTAAAATGGAAACACAAAGAGTGACAAACTCAGAGAAGTCTTGTGAGGATTGAATGAAACACACAAGTGCCCCAGAAAGGACAGTTCTCGGTGTGCTAGTTCTGTTCTTTCCCATGCAGGTCCCTCTCCGGTGCCCAGCCAGACAGGAAGCACAGATGCCCATACCTCCAGACCCCCGACTCCCTCCCCAGCTCTCGGGTCTGCAGGATCCCTCCGGATTGCAGCTGAGAGGAGTCCCCTGGCAGGCAGGGACCCCACGAGACAAGATGCAGCTTTGGAAGGTTACTCCCTGCTCCTACTCGTCCCACCAAAATCACACCTGTCCCTCTCTAGGTGATGGAGACGGGGCAGTGGGCCCAGGCTGAGGCCTGAGTGGACTTTCTCCTCCCACAGGCCCCCAGCTCCGAGGGGTGGCGCTGGCCTCCTTGATGCTCCTGGCCTCTGCTGGCCTCCTCGTGGGCCTCCTCTGGTGCTGTTGCTCTCCCAGCTGGCTGGCCTGGCAACCTGGTGCCCATGGCCTCTGCCTCCGCTGCAGCACAGCCTGTACCATGTGCTACCCATGTCCCAGCCAGGTCTCCCCAAGGGGCTGCAGTTGAGTGGCCCAGCCTTCCAGGATGAGGGAGGCCATCCCTAGAGGGGCTTCAGGCACACAGGAATGAGACTAAGCTCTGGGGTCAGACTCTGGGTTGTAACTCCCTGGCTCTCTGTCTGATGTTGGACAGGCTCCCTAACCCTCTGAGACTCAGCTGCCCCTCTAGAAAATAGGACAATTCCTGCCTCACAGGGTTGGGGGCCTGGGGGCCTCGCTGATCCAAAGCCAGCTTGCTTCACCCCCAGATCTCACCTGCCCTGCTCTGCCCCATCCACGGGCTCCACTGAGTGAAGCCCTCATCAAAGACACGGGAGGCCCCTGGCGGGGATAGCACCGTTTATTAAGAAAAATCAAGACAAAGACCACAGGAGGGTCCCTTCTAGGACACAGAGGCCAGGCGTCCCAACCCCACAGTCTGGGGGCCACTGGCAGGATGGCACTCGAGCTGGATCTTCAGGCTCCCGCAGATGGGGCAGGGTGGTCATATCCCCCTCCTGTCTCTCTCAGTCGTGAGTCCTGCCTTCCCCCACCTAAGGCACTAGCTCTTCCTGAGCACCAGCGGCGTCCGTCCCTCGGAGGAGTCCCTGGGCCTTCACTTCCAGATGGGTGGGGATGTGGCCTGGGGTGGGTGGGGCCCGGTGGGCGGGGCCTTATCAGTGCTGGACTCTGCCTGTAGCAGCTCCTGGTAAGAGTTGGGGTGGGCCTTCCCTTACAGCCCCTGAGGGAGGGACCCCAGGCTGTGTGCTGGCAGGAGGGGGTGGGAATGCAGGCCAGGAGGGCGTGGTAGGAGGGGGAGGCTGCCAGAGGAGGTGCCAGGGGCTGGGTGGAGGTGGGTGGGGGTGCTGAAAAACCAGCTGGTGGGGATGGGGACTGCCTGCCCAGGGGTGAGCTGCCTTTTGCTCCACAGCCGGCACTAAAGACAATTCCCAATCCTGAGTGGGTGGCAGAGACTCCTGCGATGCCCATCTCAGGTAGCTGTGGGGCACCAGCCCACAAGCCGAGGTTGGCTCTCCTAGGAGTGAGAACTGCCCAAAGGCTGCAGAAACAGGCCACCCAGCTCTATCTGGGGGCTCCATCGGTGGGTAGGGGGACAGTGGGGGCAGTTCTGGGCCCACCCAGCCACCGCTCCTGACCCCAAGTCCTGGTGGCTTTCTGAGGCGCCCACTCCCATCCAACCTGCCTTGCCGGCCAGCCTTGTGGCTTTGCCCAGCTGTGTGTGTGGGGGTGGCATGCCCACCTCCAGTCCAGCCCAGGGCGGTAGCAGCAAAGCGTGGCATCGCCTCAGTTTCTTACAAAAATTCATAATAATATTAATAATAATATACTCGACACTGTCGGGCTGGGGCGCGGCCCGGGAGTCCGTGTGGGGCAGGCAGGTGCCTACGAGGGGCAGGGGCGTGTGTTGGCCCCGGCCTGGGCGCGGTGCTGCAGGTCCAGGGGCTGTGGGGGCGGGGCGCCGGGTCGGGCCGAGTGCAGCACCAGGTTCTTGACACAGCCTGTGATGCCCGAGGAGAACCTGCCGCCGGTCAGCGTGGCCACGTCAGGGGCTCCGCCTGCCGGGAGGTGAGAGGACAGGGCCTGTGGGCTCCAGTGGCCCAGGAGGCGAGGAAGGCCGGGCGAGCTCCAGCCACAAGGGAGTGCCGTTCCTGCCCCTGCCCTGAGAAGGAGCCCCAGACTTACCGATGTAGATGCTGCCCTTGGCGTTGACTGCCACGTTGGGACCTGGGGACCGGCCGCTGACCAGCTCCTCACCGTCGACTTGGATGGAACCTCTGCGGCCCTCCCTGCAGTGGAACAGGGTCAGGCCCCTTCCCACAAACTCCCCGGTCCTCCCCGGCCCCAGGACAGAGTCCCCTCCCTCTGGCACCGAAACTCCAGACTCAGAAGTCTGTCCCTGTTCCCCAAACTCTTTCTTTCCCCGCTGAACGAGAGATCGGGCCCCACAAACACAGCTTCCTCGTTTCTGCGCCCAGGTTTCCTCCCACTCCTGGGGCACTCGCCTGCCCCCAGCGGAGTTCAGTCCGAGATGGAAGCCCGAACCCTGGCTGGTGGGTTCTCCCCTCCCCTGGCTTCAAGTTCTGTCTCCACAGAGCTCAATGCCTGCCTCTCTGCCCATGGTGGGGGGCGTCCTGCCCCACTCCAGAATGCTGGGCCCCATCCTGAGTGCCCGGCAGGGTCCCTTACCGCAGCGCTGTCACCCGGTGCCACTCTCCGTCATTGATGGGGTCCTCAGAGACCAGGCGGGCCTCCCCACTACCCAGTTGGTACCTGTAGTCATCCAGGCCCAAGAAGTATGAGCTGGGGCAGGACCGGGGGGTGGGGTGCTGGGACCAGGGAAGGGAGAGGAAGGGCCAGGTGCCAGGACCCACCTGAAGACAAGGTGCCCGTCCTGAAGCCCGAGGCTGATGAAGTCCTTGCCTCGGCCGGCCTCTCCCACCTCCTGCCAGGGAAGCATAGGGTCTCTGGGGTCCCCAGCCTGGAAAGCAGAGGCTGCCGAGGCCAGGAGGCTCCGCTTTCCCCTCTTCCCACCACTCTGGCCACCAGGAAGCCAGCTTCCTTCCCCAGGAGCCCCAAGAGCCTGGCCGGATGCCCACACTCACCACACCCTGCCAGAGCAGGAGGCCATTGGCCGTGCTGGTCCGAACCTCCAGCTCGATGGTCTCGGGCACCTCAGGCAGGCTGCGGAGGAAGAGTGGGTGAGGGGACAGAAGTCCCAGATTCCCGTCCTCCCCATTAGGCCCATGGGCCCTTCCAGTGCCAGTCTCACCTCCTGGAGAACATACGGCCAGGGAAGGCGAGGAAGCCATCATCGTGGAAATAGGCTCCGTACTGCCCAGGGGCATCTGTGGGAGAGAGGAGGATGGTGCCACACCTGCTGCATCAGGCATCAAAATGCCCTGTCAGTTCCCCTGACTCCCACCTCCATGCCAACATGCAGGACTAGGGGGCTCTGAGGCTGCAGTCCCTGGGGACCCAACGGGGCTGTCGACAGAATTCGGGGAGCCTATGACCTTGGATGGGAAAGCATTACACCTCAATTTCACTCACTTGTCTCTGAAATTGAGCAGTTCTTTCAATGAAATGTAGGCAAGAAACCAAAGTAGTAGTGGTAGGACCTGCAACTTTGTTACTAGTATTTGCTTATCACATTAGAGTAGCTGCAAATATTTCAAAATATCATTTATACATATTGCTGCTTTGAAATTGTGGTAGCTACTGAGACCACCAGATCTTGTTATTTGATGTGTTAATAAAGAAGCACGTACACAGCAAGTCAGGAAACTTAAAAAATGGTTTGATTACTTTACTTCAGCATAATTGCTTTCCTTAAATCAATGTATTTTATTTTATTTTGTGTAGTCAACAGGATCCGTGTCGGGTGACCCACCATTCTACTTGCCAAGTTCTGTCTGGCTTTAGCCCTGAAAGTCCCACATCCCAAGAAACCCCTCAGTCCGGAGCTACTGGGACCGTTGGTCACCTTGGACCGTGGCGATAAACGGTTCCGAGCCTTGGTGTTCTCTCCATCTTACAGATGGGCAGGCAGGCTCGGGCGAGTGACTGGCCCAGGATGTCCATACTATGTGTGGCTCCACACCGCCCCCAGCCCTATCTGCTCATGACCCATCCTACAGGCTGGCACCGGCCACAGTAGCTCTCGCAGGGGACAAGAGTAGGGAACCCTCTGCTACCCTCCACCAAATGATGAGGAGAATGGCTGACATTTACCTGGCACCTATGATGTGCCTGTGCGGGGAGTGTCCCATCCAGCTACAGACACCATTGCATTTAACTCAATCCTTACAACAACCCTATGAATGAATATTATAGATAGATAATTTTTATTTTATTTATTTATTTTTGAGATGGAGTCTCGCTCCGTGGCCCAGGCTGGAGTGCAGTGGCACAATCTTGGTTCACTACAACCTCTGCCTTCCAGGTTCAAGCAATTCTCCTGCCTTGGCCTCCCGAGTAGCTGGGACTACAGGTACGCACCACCACGCCTGGCTAATTTTTGTATTTTTAGTAGAGATGGGGTTTCTCCATGTTGGTCAGGCTGGTCTCAAATTCCCGACCTCAGGTGATCTGCCCGCTTCAGCCTCCTAAAGTGCTGGGATTACAGGCGTGAGCCAGTGCGCCCGGCCAGCTGAATATAATATTAACAACAGCTAACATTCCGTACTGACTCCGTACCAGACATTGTTCTAGGCATTTAAAATGCACTAAGTGGCCGGGCGCGGTGGCTTATGCCTGTAATCCAGCACTTTAGGACGGTGGCTTATGCCTGTAATCCAGCACTTTAGGAAGCCAAGGGGGGGCGGATCACCTGAGGTCAGAGACAGGCCTGGCCAACATGGTGAAACCCCGTCTCTACAAAAAATACAAAAATTAGCTGGGTGTGGTGGCAGGCACCTGTAATCCCAGTTACTCAGGAAGCTGAGGCAGCAGAATCGCTTGAGTCTGGGAGGCGGAGGTTGCAGTGAGCCGAGATCGTGCCACTGCACTCCAGCCTGGGCGAAAGAGCAAGACTCTACCTTAAAAAAAAATGTACTAAGTAATTTTACTCTCACATAAAATTGTATCCAAATCCTTAGGGAAAGATGTTACTCATCTCCATTTTATATGGGGCACAGAGAGGTTAAGTGACTCACCCAAAGTTCCACAGCTAGTAAGTGGGAGAGCTAGGATTTGAACCCAAGCAGCCTGGCTCCAAGTCTATACTCTTAACCACTACACCACTGCCTTGCCTATCATATTAGTGATATGCAAGAAGAGATGTGTCTGTAAAGGGGTTAGCATAGTGTCCGTAAACATTCAATCAGCATTCACTCTTCACTGTTTCCTTAGCTTTTCAGCAGATGGTAGAATTCTTGGGAATGAGGGTCTTGCTTTATGCATCTTATATTTACTGCTCCCAGGGCAAGGATGGGCAACAATAGTTTGTTGACTGAATACATGAATACAGAGGAGGAAACTGAGGTCAGAGTGGTTTCAAAGGCCTGCCCAAGGTCACCCAGCCAGTAAGTGTGGGGCAGGCCCTAGCTCCACATGGCTGTGGTCTTCATTCTGTCTCTCTGCCCAGCAAGCTCCTCATGTAAAGCTGTTTTGCTTGCAGGCCAGAACTGAGGGTGTGGGGTCACTGGAAGAGTGAGCTGAGCTGAAGCCGGGGAGGAGGCCACGGCAAGTACTCACCATTGCCCCCGCTGCCTTCAAGATGCCAGTCGGACTCTGCTATGCCATGTCCAGAGCCTAGGGAGAAGGGCAGGGTCCAGTTGGTGGGCACAGACACCCGTGGGTACTATGTCGAGCCCCGGGGCCCCAAGACAGAGATGAAGTGGAGAGAAGCCAGGCCTGGGTACCTTGTTGGCAGCGTGGGCCAGAGAAGCCAGGGAGGCAGAGGCAGCGGGTGCCCTGGCAGGTGCCCCCATGCAGACAGGGTTCACGGAGCTGGCAGGGGTTCTCCTCATGCTCACACAGGTCTCCTGCGGGCCAGGGCAGAGGCGAGTGGGTGGGTGGGCATGGGCTGGAGGTGTCGCTGACCACCTGTGCCCCTCCCCTCCGGTGCCCTGGGCAGGCTTTCCCACCTTTGAATCCATCTCGACACAGGCACTGGAACTCATACTCGCCAGCAGGCATGCACGTGGCACCATGTTGGCATGGCTGGCGCTCACATGGGGAGCTGTCATAGCACTGCCCGATGCCCTGGCTGCCTAGGAAACTGTAGGTGAGGTCCAGCCGTTTGCCATTCACTGACACCTGTGGGGACAGGGACACCGAGGGACTAAAGGGGCCTGGGAGGCAGAGGCCTCCCAGCAGGGAGAAGAATGCAGCAGAGGGCAGCTGGGAGCCCACATTGGGCCTAAGTGGCAGCATGGATTCTCGGTGTGGGGAGAGAGGCACAGGAGTTGAGTGCTGCCTACTGTGTGCTAGAAACATTCATCCGTCAGTGCAGACAATCCTCTGCACAACCCATCAAAGTAGGTGTGATCATGCCCATTTTACAGAGGAGGAAACTGAGGCTCAGAGGTAGAGCATCCTGGCCCAGGGCTCGTGGGTGGCTGCAGGTGGAGGGGCCCAGTGCCAAGGTGCTTGGAGAGCTGAGGGGGGCACAAGGCTTGGCACCCCTCCCCTCCCGCTTGTCCGGAGGAGGCTGCTCTTACCTCGCCCACACAGCCGCGGAAGTGAGCGCTCATGTTGGTGGCTGGGGACAGTGGCACGGAAGGCTCCACACCCCCCAGGTAGAGCAGGGTGTGCAGGTTAAGGCCCTGGCTCTTGCCGGGCGAGGAGCGCAGCACAGGGCGTCCACCATTCACCCGCAGGCTGCCGTCCTTGTTGAGACGCTCTGCAGACACGCGGTGCCAGCGGCCCAGTGCCAGCGGCTCGGTGCTCCGCAGAACGGCCAGCCCTGCAGAGGATGCCAGGCAGGGTTGGGCACATGGGGGCACACGGGGCTCCCTGCCCTCTCCACCACAAACAGGGCCCTGAGCAGATGGGGAATGCCCTACAGCCTTCTGTATTCCAGATGAGGAGACCACGGCTCAGAGAGGGCCAGGGACTGGCCTCAAATGACACAGAGATGAAATGCACAGGAAGAGGGGACTTGGCCGGATCCCTGCATTTATCCTCCCACGCCTCCCTGGGGCTTGGAGAGCCGAGGGGGGCACAAGGCTTGGCGTGCAGAGCCCCGCATTTGGTGCTGGGTGCTTACCTGACCCCAACTCGTAGCGGAACTCCAGGTGGCCGCCCACCATCGCCAGGGACACGAAGTCCTCCACAGGCCCGCTCTTCCCCCCGCTGAACAGCAGGACCCCGTCAGGGGCAAGTGGCTTGAACTCCACATCCAGGCGTAGCTCGTGGTGTGTGTTGGTGAGGGCGGGCAGCGCCAGGTAGGAGCCAGCACCCGACAGCGAGGGGGTGGTCACTGTCACACCTGCAGCAGCCACAGCTCAGCTGAGGCACCCCCTCGGGTGGGGTCCAGCTACTCTGCCTTCCTCTGGGACCCTTGCCTGCCTCACTCTCCAGGCCCAGAGGCTCAGGACCAGTTGGCACCAGCTGCAGTGGCTCAGGAGCCCCCCTGCCCTTGCACACTGGGCTGGGAGGAGCTCCAGTATGACAGAGGTCCTCTTTGGGGGCCCTCACTCAATAAGGGGCTCAGGCTGGGCAGACACGTGGCCAGGTGACTTTGAGATCCTCTGGCTTGGGAATCGTTTTATCATCCGTAGGGCCCATCACGGCCTCAGAGTGCCCCACCCAGCCTCCCCAGCTGACCCTGGGATCCTGGGGGTCTCAGGCCGGGCTCCACTCACCTTCTTCACACCGCAACCCCGAGCGGCCCAGGTGGCAGCGGCAGGTGTAGCCCCGACCGTCAGGCCGGTTCACACAGGTGGCGTCGGGCCCACAGGCCTCTGGGGGGCACATAGGCCAATGAAAAGGACATGGAGGTGACTCTGGAGGGAGGGGGTCCCTGATGCCAGAGCCCTGCCCATCACACCCCGGGGGGCTGGGCTAGTGAGGGCCAGGCCAGCCTCCTGGGAGGCCTTGGACTGCCTGGGAGGCCTTGGAGTAGGGAACTGAGCACAGCAAGGCGGGAGCCAGAAGAGGCCACAGGGAGGACCGCAGGGGAAGCAGTCGAGGGACTCTGTGTGTCTGCAGGTTCTTCAGAGACTGGACCTGGATAACAGTGTGGGAGTGGGGAGCACCTGGTGGCAGGTAATGGGGTGGGCACCTGGGTAATAAGATGGGACTGGGGGCCCGGCGTGCAGGCTCATGCCTGTAATCCCAGCACTTTGGGAGGCTGAGGCGGGTGGATCACCTGAGGTCAGGAGTTCAAGACCAGCCATGACCAACGTAGTGAAACCCCACCTCTACTAAAAATACAAAAAATTAGCCAGGGGTGGTGGTGGACACTTGTAATCCAAGCTACTCAGGAGGCTGAGGCAGGAGAATTGCTTGAACCCGGGAGGTGGAAGTTGCACTGAGCTGAGATTGTGCCACTGCACTCCAGGCCAGGCAACAAGAGCGAAACTTCGTCACACACACACACACACACACACACACACACACACAAAAGACAGGGGCTGGGGCTGGAGAAGTGCCTGGGTGGCGGGGTAGTGGTAAGAATTTGGTCAGCAGGGATGGAGGAGGGGAAGCAG
The DNA here is from genome assembly GCF_009828535.3 of Hylobates moloch. NCBI lineage: Eukaryota > Metazoa > Chordata > Mammalia > Primates > Hylobatidae > Hylobates > Hylobates moloch. The sequence goes on from NW_026652284.1 coordinate 20,254,233, forward strand.
CAGTGATGGGGCGAGGGCCCCTGGGTAGCAGAGATGGGGGATGGGTACACGGGAGGAGTGGAGAGTGCTCAGGTAAGAGTGGGGGGTGTGGAAGTACCCCAGTGGCTGAGATGGTGGTGGATATGGGGAGGCAGCAAAGGGAAGAGGCAGACCCTGGGGCGACAGTGACTGGCGGCTGGGGGTGCGTACCTGGATGGCAGTGCAGGGCCTGCGAGTGCTCACAGCGGCTCCCGGTGAAGCCGGCCGGGCAGACACACACGTAGCTGCTGCTCTCGGAGTCATGGCACTGACCGCCATTCTGCAAAGCAGCCCCCAGAAGTAAGGCCGAGAACATTCAGTGCCCCCCATAATCCCCACAGGGGCCAGCCAGGGCTGGGGGCAGAGGCCACGGCAGCCAGATGGTATGTGGGGTGTGGGGTCACCTGGCAGGGCCGGTCCCGACAGGTGGGGCAGTGGGAGATGCCGTGCGCCGTGAGGTTGAGGTCATGGAAGATGATCTCCTCGCCCTGGATGCGCAGCTCCCGGACACAGCCTGGGAGGTGAGTGGGCAGGATAAGCACAGGGCAGGGTGTCCCAGCCCACACCCTGCGGTGCCCTCCCAGGCTCTCCGGGGCTCTTCCAGCCAGCCAGGTAAGGCCCAGCCTCAGCTGGAGGTGGGGAGGGGGCTCACCTATGAAGCCGCTGCTCAGCCCCGCCTTGGGGATGGCACCATAGTCAGGGTAGCCGCCCAGGTAGAGTTCCTCGTTCAGGTCCAGGCCCTGGAACTTGCCCTGGGGAGATGGGGAAGTCAGGAATGGCAACACAGGCTGGGCAGGGGCGGGATGAGGGCTGGAAGTAGCAGGATGGGGTTGGCTCTCACCTGGGAGGTCCCGTTGACTGGGGCCAGGTCACCCACAATCAGGGAGCCCTGGGTGAGGCTGCGCAGCAGGGTCACGGTGTGGAAATGGCCCAGGGCCAGTGGTGTGGGGTGGCGGATGGTGGCCATGCCTGAGCCCGCATCGAACCTGCTCCGTGGGGCAGGCCGGGACAGGAGAGAGTGGATAGGGGGTTCGTAAGAAGGGCTAGGGGCCCAGTCGGGCAAAGGGGCCCCAGAGAAGGGATGTCACCACTTCCTGCAGTCCTAGCCCTGGGGCTGTTCCAGTTCCTGTCCCTGTCTTGTCCTCCCTCCCCGTGACCCATCCCCTGGATCTTCTCTCCCCACATCCTTTCGCTGGGAGCTTTCCCAGAGCAGCCCACAGGGACCCCAGGCTCAGGGCCCTGCAGCCTAGCACCTGGCCTCCCTGTTCCTCTGAGGACTCCTCTCTCCCTGTGATCACCTTGTTTCTCTGTTCATGGCTTGTTTATTCTTCCCCAGTGAGGATACACCTCTTCCCACAAGAGCCAGAATTTGGTCTGTTTTGTTTTACCTGTATCAGTGCCTGGCACACATAGGGTGTTCAGCAAGTAACTGATGCATGAATGAATGAATGAATCCTGGCCTGCAGCAGTCCCAAGTCTGAGGTTGCACCCTCCTCCACCTGACTGGCATACTATTCCTACTCCAGCAGATTGGGTGGTCACCAAGGGTAACGGCCACATTTTCTCCGTCCTCCAGATCTCGTTTGTATAATGGAGCCCACGGTAGCGCTTGCCAGACCAAAACCCTGTGACCAGTCCCCCTATAGGTGGGGAGGCTGGGGGTCTCACCGGAACTCGGGCCTTCCCCCCACGAGGCCGAAGGAGATGAAGTCGGGCTGCCGGTTGGCCAGGTTGGTGGGGCTCCCTGGGACTCGCTTCTGCCCATTGTACAGCAGCATCCCTGGGTGGACACCACTGTGTAAGGGGCCTCCCATCCAGCCACAGGCTCCCTGTCCTCCCCCACCCTAGAAATGACCCAAGCTCTTGAGCCTGTCCACTCTTGGAACCTGTCCCTCCCTTTGGCACTCCTCACACAGCCAGGGCCTTCTCACTATCTCAGGACTGGTGCCCCAAACGCAAGAGACTTACTGAGTGCCCCTAGAAAGAAACCGAATTTGCTTCACACACACTGGAGTCTCCCTCAAGGTGGAGAGGGAGGCAGAGACTCACCCGAGTAGAGAAGGAGGCCTGGACAGTGAAAGTCAGAGACCCGTAAGAGACGAGAGAAAGAGAGGAGGAAAGGGTGAGATGGAGGCAGGGGAGGGAGGGAGGAGCAGAGATGGGGAGAGGAAGCTGGGACAGGAGGACTGGGGGTGATGCCCTAGTGGCAGAGGAGCCACGGGGAGGCTGGAGATATCACAGAGGCAGGGATGGAGAAGCGGGGAGGCACGAGAGAAGGCACGCCAGGGTGGAGGCTCAGAGATCTGGGGCCTTCTGGAGAGGGAGGGCTGAGGGATTGGGGCAGGACTGGGGGCAGCCAGGGCTCAAGCCATGATGGCAGTTACTCCACGAGGTCCCTCAACCCAGGCCAGCCCACCCCGCAAATTAACCCTCCTGCTCACCATCAGCTGAGTCAGGCCGGAAGGTGATCTTGATCTCGAACTTCCTGTAGGCATCCTTGATGGTGGGCAGTGGTAGGAAGGAGTAGGGGGTCTGCGTGAAGTAGGGCACCACCCGCTCTGCCGGCAGAGAGCACAGTTGGAGACCCTGCCAGTCAGGGAGTGGGCAAGGCACTGCCAATTCTTGGGAGTGGTGTCTTACCTGGCACCTGCAGGTGGGCAAAGGCTTTGACCTTGCCCTGGCGGTTAGTGGCAGTGCAGACATAGGTGCCCGCATCCTGGGGTCGGACTGAGGGCAGCATCAGCATGTTGTTCTCCAGGCGGCTGTCGGGTGGCAGGGTGCCATCCAGCTGCAAACGCACTGGCACTGAGGGCCCTGGCCTTGGCCCACAGCTCCAGGGGCCTGCCTCCCATCTGTGCCTCAGGCCCACCTTCCAACATTGAGCGTTTACTCTTGGCCAAGCCTGTGCCACATCCTGGGGACACTGAGATGCTTCAGACCTGGTCCCAGCCCCTCAGGCATGCCTGCTGGTTCCCTCTCCAGCACTTACCTTGGTCCAGCTGATGTCAGGAGTAGGGTAGCCTGAGGCTATGCAGGGGAAGACAGCTGCAGAACCGGCAGGCACACGGACTTCTTGGGGCATTGAGATCTGGGGCAAGGCTGAGAGGCATGGAAGAGACATAGGCCATCAACATGACAGACACAGATATGTGCCCAGCCTGCACCCTGATTCATTTCATCTTCACACCACCCCTTGAAGGGAGCCACTACATTCCATTTCACAGATGAGGAAATTATGGCTTAGAGGGGAAAAGTGGCTGTTTGCTCCTGGTTGGGCAGAGTCAGGGTTCAGGGCCAGATCCATTTCACTCCACAGCCTGAGACCTCTTCAACATGCCTGGGCAAAAAATTGTGCAGCCCTTTGGGGACGTGAGAAGTGCGTACTAGGGGCAGTATAGGTAAGAAAGTGTGGAGGCAAGTCACAGGGCTTGGGGTAAAAAGGAAGTGCCTTTAAAGAACACACAGTGGGCCGGGCGCGGTGGCTCACGCCTGTAATCCCAGCACTTTGGGAGGCCAAGGCGGGCGGATCACGAGGTCAGGAGATCGAGACCATCCTGGCTAACACGGTGAAACCCCGTCTCTACTAAAAATACAAAAATTAGCCGGGCGTGGTGGTGGGCGCCTGTAGTCCCAACTACTCAGGAGGCTGAGGCAGGAGAATGGCATGAACCCGGGAGGCGGAGCTTGCAGTGAGCCGAGATCACACCACTGCACTCCAGCCTGGGTGACAGCGAGACTCCGTCTCAAAAAAAAAAAAAAAAAAAAAAAAAGAACACAGTGTTTGTGTCTGCCCTGCATCTGTTGTCCTTGTTTTACTCTCTATTAGGTCTGTTTGTTGTCTGGGTTATGTCTCTGCCCTCAGACTATGCTGCAGGTCTCTCCCAGCAGAGCAGGCACTCCCTGCAGATGAGGACAAGGTTTCTTTTTTCTTCTTCATGCTCTATGGCCTAGCTCTCTCCCTGTACATTCCAGGCTGCCCTGGGGGAATCTCACTTTTATACCCTGCTGCTGCCACCTGTTATGAAACCTGCCCCTAAAATACACACAATGGAAAAGATCCCAAGCGAACAGAAAGGAATAGCAGAGCGGGCAGACAGAAGATGGCAGCAGCAGAAGCCCCTGCCCCACTCACTGTCCCCCAACAAAGTCCCCACTGGCCTTCACCTTGCACAAGCAGCAGCACGTGGGATTGTGTGGTGCCGGCTGCATTGGTGGCAGTACAGCGATACTGTCCTGCATCAGCCAGCTCTACGTGGGCGATCCTGACGACGCCTCCGCTCTGCACAATGCCTGGCCGCAGGTGCCCTCCAACTTTGCTCCATGTCACCTGAGGCTTGGGGTCACCCAGTGCCAGGCATTCGAACTCCACGGCGTGGCCGACCACCACGGTCTGCACAGAGGTCCGGATGTTGATGAGCACCGAGGGCAGGGCTGGGGAGGAGGGAGGTGGAGGTCCAGTGAGATCAGTCACTGCGGGCCTGGTCCGAGGGAGGCCATAGACTGCCCAAGGAAAGGTGAGCACTGAAGCTCCAGCATTCATTCATTCCTCATTCACTTTTTCATGCATTCACTCACAAACACACTCACTTGTCAGGTCTTATGCATTTACTCACTCACGTGTCCACTTCTTTTTTTTTTTAGACAAAGGGTCTTGGCTGTATTCACAGGTGTGATCATGGCTCACTGCAGCCTATAGAACTCATGCGCTCAAGCAATGCTCCCAGCTTAGCTTCCTGAGTAGCTGGGACTACAGGTGTGTTCCATCATGCCCGGTTCACACTGATTCAATCTTCATCGGTTCATCTGAGCACTCACACACTCCACCTGTATCCTTCTTCCCTCCCTTGAAATATTTATCAAGCCCCTTTTACTCTATGCTAGACACAAGCAAGGCAAAATAGAATAATCCTTTTTATTCTGACACATTTAGGGGGATTCCTGGGGAACAGGGTCTGGGCCCTGTGCCTCTCTCCCTTTCTCATCTCTGTTCCCTGCTCTTAGCAGAGGCCTGAAGCCACCCTCCTACCTTGGACAACCAGCTGGGCACTGGCCTGGGCCTTCCCCCAAGGTCCATGGGCTTGGCAAATATACATCCCTTGGCAGCTCTGGTCCAAGTTCTGGATTCTATAAAGAAAAAATAATAAGACCTCAGGGAGTTGAAAACAACTGATAGAATGCTTTGCAACTGGGCTAGGCGTGGTGGCTCACGCCTGTAATCCCAGCACTTTGGGAGGCTGAGGCAGGCGGATCACTTGAGATCAGGATCTCGAGACCAGCCTGGCCAACATGGTGAAACCCTGTCTCTACTAAAAATACAAAAATTAGCCAGGCGTGGTGGCACATGCCTGTAATCCCAGATACTCGGGAGACTGGGGCACGAGAATCGCTTGAACCTGGGAGGCAGAGGGTTGCAGTGAGCCGAGATCGCACCACTGCACTCCAGCCTTGGGTGACAGAGTAAGACTCTGTCTCAAAAAGAAAAAAAAAAAGAATGCTTTGCGATTGTGTGGGTGTTAAAAACTGATGTAGAACGACACGCAGTGTTGCATTCTAGTTTCCCATTAACCACTAGAGGTAGGCAGGCAGGTTGGGGGGCACCACACCCATTTTAGACAAAGACCTTATGGTCTAGGGCTCAAGATTACACAGTTGTCAAATAGCAGAGCTGAGATCTGGGGTCATTTGTGTATTTCTGGCCCCAGGGCCTGTTCTCTTTCCTCCACTAATAATAAATATGAATGGGCCACTGTTTACTGAAGGCCTTCCAAGCACCAAGCACTGTGCAAGTGCTTTAGATAATCTCCTTTCAGTCTTTTTTCTTTTTGAGATGGAGATTTGCTCTTGTGGCCCAGGCTGGAGTGCAATGGTGCGATCTTGGCTCACTGCAACTTCCACCTCCTGGGTTCAAGCGATTCTCCTGCCTCAGCCTCCCGCGTAGTTGGGATTACAGGTGCCCGCCACCACGCCCAGGTAATTTTTTGTATTTTTAGTAGAGGCAGGGGTTCACCATGTTGGCCAGGCTGGTCTCAAACTCCTGACCTCAGGTGATCTGCCCACCTCAGCCTCCCAAAGTGCTGGGATTACAGGCGTGAGCCACCGTGCCTGGACCTCATTCAGTCTTATATAACCCATTGTACAGCTGAGAACACTGAGGCTCAGAAAGGTAAAGTGATGTGTCCAAGGACAGTGCTTCATGCTGCGCCCCTTGGGGCAGGTGCTTTAACTCTGCTCACTGTGAACCTTGGGCTATGCTGCCCAAGTCCAGTCCTGCCCCTGGCCCCACTCACCGGAGCACCCCATCTTGCACGCTGTGACCCGGAGGCAGCTGACCCCCTTCCTTGAACCAACGGAGCTGGGTACCCGGGTCGCTGGGCACAGCACAGTGGAACTCAACGCTGGCCCCAATGCTCTTGGTCTCTAGCTGAGGCGTGACCTGCACGGTGGGCGTGGACCCTGCTGGGATGGAGGTGGCAGGGAGAGAGCCGGGAGGGCCTGCGGGGACATGTATGAGTTCGGCAGGTATATGTGTGTGTGATGTCCCTGATGCCCCTCCAGGGACCCAGGAAACCCCCAGCCCAACATTCAAGGAATATTCTCCTGACAGCCTCTCTGACCAGGGAAAAAAGACCCTTCAGTGGCAGATTCATTCATCTGCACACACAGCTGCCATTCCGCCAACACAGATAAGGGCCTGTGGAGTGCTGGGCTCTGTCTCCACAGCTCCTTGCTTCTGGATGGGGAGGGCAGGCCACGAAAAGAGTGGGAGGGACTCAAGACTTTTTTTTTTTTTTTTTTTTGAGACGGAGGTTTGCTCTGTCCCCAGGCTGGAGTGCAGTGGCACAATCTCAGCTCACTGCTACCCCCACCTCCCGGGTTCAAGCGATTCTCCTGCCTCAGCCTCCTGAGTAGCTGGGACTACAGGTGTGCCACCACGCCCGGCTAATTTTTTTTTTTTTTTGTATTTTAGTAGAGACAGGGTTTCACCATGTAGCCCAGGCTGGTCTCGAACTCCTGAGCTCAGGCAATCCGCCTGCCTCGGCCTCCCAAGGTGCTAGGATTACAGGCGTGAGCCACCGCGCCCGGCCAGACTCAGACATTTTAAGGAAGGACAGCAAAGCCTATTCTGCCTGCAGTTTAAATAAGAAAATCCAGGGACTTGGCCATGGCAAAGATACCTACACGTGCAGGGGACAGATGGGAGGCGGGGGCTGATGCATATTGTCCCCATTTACTAAGTGCCTACTGTGAGCCACAGTTTTACATCTGTGTTTACCTCTGTGTACCTTTCCAACTCGGCCTACGTGGTTGACATTGTTCTCTCCACTTTATAGATAAAGAAACTGAGGCTCAGACTGAGCACAGTGGCTCACGTCTGTAATCCCAGCACTTTGGGAGGCTGAGGTGGGTGGATCACTTGAGGTCAGGAGTTCGAGACCAGCCTGGCCAACATGGCGAACCCCTTCTCTACTAAAAACACAAAAATTAGCCAAGCGTGGTGGCGCGTGCCTGTAGTGCCAGCTACTCAGGAGGCTGAGGCACGAGAAAGGCTTGAACCCGGGAGGTGGAGGTTGCAGTGATCCGAGATCATCCCACTGCACTCCAGCCTGGGTGACAGAGTGAGATTCTGTCTCAAAAAAAAAGAAACTGAGGCTCAAAAAGGTTCAGTGACTTGGCCAAGGGTGCACAGCCAGCAAATGGCTGAGCTGTGCTTTGAACCCAGGTCTGAGTCCACAGTCCAGGCCCTTGACCAGTGGGCTACATGCTGTGCTGCTTTAAGAGTTTGTGGTCCAAATCCCAGCACTTTGGGAGGCCGAGGCGGGCGGATCACAAGGTCAGGAGATCGAGACCACGGTGAAACCCCGTCTCTACTAAAAATACAAAAAAATTAGCCGGGCGTGGTGGCGGGCGCCTGTAGTCCCAGCTACTCGGAGAGGCTGAGGCAGGAGAATGGCGTGAACCTGGGAGGCGGAGCTTGCAGTGAGCCGAGATCGCGCCACTGCACTACAGCCTGGGTGACGGAGTGAGACTCCGTCTCAAAAAAAAAAAAAAAAAAGAAGAGTTTGTGGTCCAAAAGCCCTCATTTGTACCATTGATGCAGGAGGCCATGGAAATGCTGGGCTCTCTGAAGATTCACCCAGCACACACAGCCCCGGGTGTGCTGGGGTGGGCGCTCCTGTCACTCATTCACTGTTGTCCCTGTCAAGCATTTACCCAGCCCATCCTGGGCCTTATTGCCCTCAATTAAGCCCAGGGCTGCTGAGATGCCTGGGTCCAGGCCCTGCCCTGAGCATTCTCACTGCCTGGCACGGGAGGCAGGCTGGGGTGCTTATGTACACAGAATGGTTTCCTTTGGCAGTGCCAGGGCTGTGCCAAAGGTGGGGAGCAGCCGTGAGAGCTAGAGGAGCTGAGCACACGTGATGGAGGGCTTCCTGGAGGAGGCAAGCCTGCCTCAGGCCCAGATGAGGGCATTCCAGGTGGGTTATGGAGGGAGGCCTTCCCACCCGAGTCTGCCTAGCTGGGTCATCGAAGGGCCAAGAGGAAAGGTGACCCCCTTCCACCCTGAGCCGGGGCTGCTTACCTTGGACGAGCAGCTGGGCAAAGGCCTCGGCTGAGCCCACCTTGTTGGTGACCCGGCAGCGGTAGCGGCCTGAGTCCTCAGGGACTGCACGCTCAAAGTGCAGCAGCTCGTTCCTGGCGGTCGCCCTCCCAGGAAGGCTGCTGCCCACGCGGCTCCACTGGAAGGTGAGTGGGGGTGTGCCGTGAGCCAGGCACTGGAGCTGCACCGTCTCCCCTGCCTGCACCGAAGCGTGCTCTGGGACCGTGGTGGCATACGGTGGGCCTGGGTGGGGGGACACAGAGGTCAGGATGGGGGAGGGCAAAGGTCACAATGGCAGCAGGTCATTGGATCCAGGTGTCCAGGGAAGCTGAATGGTGAGCCCAGAGGACTGGGGATAAGGAAAGCAAAGATCCTAGTTGGGGGTGTGTGTCGGGCAGGGCAGGCTCCGGGACCCTGCAGCGCCTGGAGACCTCTGGATGGGGTTCCTGGGGTTCTGTGTGGGGTGGAGCCTAGTCGGAGGGCTCAGATCTCCATTTGGTGCAGACAAAGAAGGGATGAGGCCTTACTCTCCACGTGCAGGATGATGGTGGCCTCAGCGTGCCCGGCAGGGCTAGTGGCATTGCAGATGTACTGGCCCGAGTCCTGCTGGGCTACCCGGGGTATGATGAGTGTGTCACCTTCCAGCCGGTGCTGCCAGGGCAGTGGGGAACGCAGCTTGGACCAGTGGATGGTGGGTGCGGGGCTGCCTGTGGAGTCGAGTGGAAGATGACAGAAGTCACTGGGCTACCTCAGGGACCCGCAGAGGGTGGCTGTGGTGAGGAAGGGCCCTGGGTGATGCTGTCCCTCTATGGGGACCCCAACTGGGTTCCTCGGCCATCAATGGAGGATGCTAGCAACACAGTCTCCCCGTACTCCCCACCCCTGGGCATGACATCATCTCTAGATCACATGTGTCTACATTTCAGACCCCAGGGCATCCCTGCCCTGCCAGCCCTATATGCCTGCCCCTGGCCACACCTGTGGCTGAGCAGCGCAAGGTGGCCGTGTGTCCAGCCTCCACAGTCAGCTCAGCTTCTTCAGCTTGGACCTGAGGGGCCCCTGGGGCCATGGCGCCCGTGTCCACGATCACCTCCACCTTCTTCTGTGCTGTGCCCAGTGCATTCTGAGCAAGGCACACGTAAGTGCCCGCATCTGATGGTTTAGCTGATGAAATCTGGGAGAAAGCAAGGAGGCTGGTTATGCGGGGACCGAGTGGGGACTCTGATGTCAGCCCCAGCTCTGGCTTGGTCTTCCCTATTTCCTCTACCCTGCCTTGGTATTTATCTATTTATTTATTTTTTGAGATAGGGTCTTACTCTGTTGCCCAGGTTGGAGTGCAGTGGCACCATCTGGCTCATTGCAACCTCTGCCTCCTGGGCTCAAGCAATCCTCTCGCCTCAGCCTCCTGAATAGCTGGGACTACAGGTATGTGCTGCCATACCTGGCTAATTTTTTATTTTCTTTTAATTAATTTATTTATTTTGAGATGGAGTCTTGCTCTGTCTCGTCCAGGCTGGAGTGCAGTGGCGCTATCTCGGCTCACTGCAGCCTCTGCCTCCCTGTTTCAAGCAATTCTCCTGCCTCAGCCTCCCGAGTAGCTGGGACTACAGGCGTGTGCCACCACACCGGCTAATTTTGTTTGTTTGTTTTTCTGAGGGTCTCGCTCTGTCGCCCAGGCTGGAGTGCAATGGCATGATCTCTGCTCACTGAAAGCTCCACCTCCCAGGTTCACACCATTCTCCTGCCTCAGCCTCCTGAGTAGCTGGGACTACAGGCACCCGCCACCACACCTGGCTAATTTTTTTCTATTTTTAGTAGAGACGGGGTTTCACCATGTTAGCCAGGATGGTCTCGATCTCCTGACCTCGTGATCCGCCCGCCTCAGCCTCCCAAATTGCTGGGATTACAAGTGTGAGCCACTGCGTCCAGCCTAATTTTGTATTTTTAGTAGAGACGGGGTTTCACCATGTTGGCCAGGGTGGTCTCGAACTCCTGGCCTCAGGTGATCCACCCATTTAGGCCTCCCAGGCTGGTCTCAAACTCTTGGGCTCAAGTGATCTTCCTGCACATGCCACCATGCCTGGCCCTTTCCTTGGTTTTTAGCTCTCCCATCTGGTTGCTTGAGGGCTCACCCTCATGACACCCCATTAGTCCATCCATCCACTTGGCCTCCGACCCACCCTCCCACTCATTCTTTCCTCCTTCTCCCACCTTCCTTCTCTCTTCCCTCTCATCTTCCAGTCTATTCGCCATCCACCCATCCCATCCCACCCCATTCCTCCCTTCCTCTCTCCATCCACTCATCACCACCTGCCCATCCACTACTATCTCCTCCAAGCACCCGCTCAAGGCTGGGCCCTGGACTGGGCCTCAGACCCAGAGAGGCACCAGCCCCGGCTTCACCTGCAGCACCGCGTGGCTGTCCATGAGCCCATATGTCCGCTGCTCCAACTTGGCAGGGGTGCTGCTGATCCGGGTCCAACGAGCAGAGGAGCGGGGCTCCCCGGCACTGACACACTCCAGGGTGACAGCCTTTCCCACTTTCACCCACACAGGGCCCTCGGGGAGCACGGACACTGTAGGGGGACCTGTGCGGAGGAATGACAACCACTGACACACAGGCAGGGCTGTGCTGGTCACCCACACTGCCATGGCCTCCAGCTTAGTAACTGCTGGGTGGGCACCCGTCTCCCCACTGCACTGAGATGGAAACTGAGGCTCAGAGAGGGAGAATGCCCAAGACAGACTCAGTGGTGGAAGGCGGATTTAAACTTGGAGGCTCTGAGCTGAGAATCAGGGCTGGAAACAGGGCAGAGCCCCACAGGGTCACTGTCCCCTCACCTTGCACACTGAGGTTCACCACACTCTGGGCCACACCGTAGGCATTGGAGGCCACGCAGCGGTAGGTACCGTGGTTGCTGGGCCGGGTGCCCACAATGGTGATGATGGAGCCATTGGGACTGATGTGGACGTTGTCTGTGAGGTTGCATGGGGGAGGGTGAGAGAGGATTGACCTGGTCCTTCTCGTGTCTTGGTGCTGCCAGCCTGTGCCCCTGGGCGCACGCCCCCAACCCCTCCGGCCTGGGTGTGTCCAGCTCATGGAGTCCCAGATAGCAGAAGGTAACAAAGGCCTTGGAAACTCCTGGGTCCAGTGCTCTTGCCATACAGAGATGGGAAGGGCCTTACTCAGGGCCACACCATGAATGTGGGGCGTCCAGACTTCTGCCCCACCCTTGCACAGTGGGGATGACAGCACCCCCATGCCTGCCCCCAGCTTGCCCACCCGCCCACCAGCCTGGCTCACCCTCCAGCTCCTGGTTCCGGGTCTTCCACTCGAGGCTGATGGGGGCTGCCCCATCGTGGATGAGGCACTTGAAGCTGGCATCCTGGCCCTGCTGCACGGTGCTGCCGGGCGGGTCGATGGAGATGACCGGGCTCCTAAGGCCTGGGGCCAAAGGGGCAGAGGGCTGGGCTCAGCAGGGGTGGGCTCAGCTTCAGGGCCCTCCCCTTCCCCCCCTGCCCATGGCATCTGCCATACTCACGGTAGGAAGACCCCTCGCTGGGTGGGACGGTGACTGTGAAGGAGGCCTCTTGCTCAGGGCCTGGGCCGCCGGCTGCACGACACACATACTCGCCTGAGTCGGCAGGGGAGACGTGGTGGAGCCGCAGCTGGGAGCCATGGGTCTGTCAGAGCAGCGAGCGGACAGCTATCAGGGCAAAGTCCCCGAGACAAGGAATGTCCCCAAGCCTAACTGTGCCGGTACCCGAGAGTTCTCTGGGAAGCTCAGGGTCCCAGCTGGTAGGGCTGGTGGAAGCTTCATTCACAGAATTCTAGAGATCCGACCCACTAACTTTACAGTGGAGGAAACTGAGGCCCAGGAAAGGATTCAGCTGCAGAGCCAGGAGAAAAACCCAGGTCTCCTGATTTGCAGGCTGGTGAACTCGTCCCCCAAAAGTATTTTATCCCCTGGGGTCCCCAAGCAGGCTGGCGTTTGCATGAGGTTTGGGTGCAGAAAGCAACTGCAGGTCTAACCTTGCCTGACCTGGAATCCTCCCCATCCTGGCCCCTGTACCTGGTGCCGGGCGGGGAGGCTGCCCCCGCGCTTGTACCACGTGACCTGGGCATGGGCCTGCCTGGGCACCACACAGTTCAGATCCAGAGTCTGCCCTTCAGTCACGTGTGAAGAGGAGGCCTCGATGTAGATGGGCTGGGCCAGTCCTGGAGCTGTGGGCACAGGGGGTGGGTGAGAGAGGCCAGGCTCTGGGGATCAAGGCAGGGGCTGAAGGTGGTGGCAGTGAAGACCAGCTCCAGTTGGTCCTGGGGGTGCAGTGGCTTGAGAGTGGCTGATAGAACCTAAGAAGGGTCTCCTTTCCCTGGGGACTCAAGGGTCCTCCTGAAACCCAGGGCTGGGGACCCCCTGGTGGAGGGGATGGGACCATCGTCAGACTTGGGAACACCTGGGTTGGCTTGATCCTCTGCGGTAGGAAACCCCACCCGCAGGCAACAATAAGTGCCCGCTGGGAGAGAGGAGAGGAGCAGAGCCGGGAAGGGGCCCCACGCCTGTGCTCCGGCAATGCCCACTGCTCCCTATCACTCACCAGGAATGGGTCCTGGGCTGGAGGGCTCAATTGTGACCAGGACAGATGCCTCCAGGGTGCCTGAGCTTCCGGTCACTTGGCACGAGTACTCGCCAGAGTCAGCTGGGGACACCTGGTTCAGCCTCAGCAGTGGGCCGTGGACCTGGCCAAGGTGGGGTGAGAGTGGGGAGGGTGAGCTGGGAGCCTTCAGATGCCCAGGCCTCTGGTACCCACACCCTGGGACTGCCATGCACAGATATGTAGGTGCGTCCTGTTGGAGGGGCCCCTTCGACAGTCTGCATTGTGGAGGGCGTGTTTATTATGATGGTTTTTCTGGTAGGAGGAAGTCAAGAGCCTTGAGTAACAGGTGTCCTTGTCTTTCTTTTTTGAGACAGTGTCTCGCTCTGTCATCCAGGCTGGAGTGCAGTGGTGCAATCTCGGCTCACTGCAACCTCTGCCTCCTGGGTTCAAGTGATTCTCCTGCCTCAGCCTCCTGAGTAGCTGGGATTACAGGCGTCTGCCACCATGCCTGGCCAATTTTTGTATTTTTCGTTTCGCCATGTTGGCCAGGCTGGCTTTGAACTCCTGACCTCAAGTGATCCACCTGCCTCGGCTTCCCAAAGTGCTGGCATGAGCCACCGCGCCCGGCCAGAGATGTCCTTTTCTATTTTGCACCAAGGTGCTGTGGGGCCGGTGGTGGCCCTGCTGTGTCCAGCCTGCTCTCAACTTCCTGACTCCAGTGACCTCCTGCTGCCGTTCCCCACAAGCCCCGGTTGCTGAGGCCACTTTCCCTTCAGCGCTGGATTCACACAGGACCGCTGTGGGTGTGGAGGACACATGCATCCTTCTCCAGCTCCTTTACCTGGTGCCGGGCAGGGAGGTTTCCTCCACGCTTGTGCCACATGACCTGGGCGTGGGCCTGCCCGGGCACCACGCACTTCAGATCCAGGGTCTGCCCTTCGGCCACTCGGGAGGAGGAAGTCTCGATGCGGATGGGTGGGGCTCCGCCTGGGGCTGGGGCACAGGGGAGAGGTCATTGAGCTGAGATGCCCACCCTGATGCCCTCAGCCCTTACCCTGGGACCCAGATGTTAGGACCAGAGGCCATTTGGGACATGGCTTCTTTCCGTTCCCATTCCATTGAGGCCTGGAGCAGCTGGGCTAGCCTGGGAGGTGGAGGCACTTCTCATTCCCCCAGCCCCGCCCCCAGGCAATGGCCCCACCATCTCCTCCTCCCATGCTCCCAGCACCAGTGGGGCCAGGGCTCAGGTCTAGACACCTCCACACAGACCACTAGACCACTAATGTTTGGCAAACTCAGATAGAATGTGGCTAAGAACCCAGACTCTGGGGCCACACTGCCTGGGTTCAAATCCCAGCTCTGCCATTGATTGGTTGTATGACCTCTGGAAAACAACTTCACCTCTCTGAGTCTCAGTTTCCCTATCTGTAAAATGGAGAGAACAATGCCATCTACCTCAAAGGGCTGTTGTGAGGATAAAATGAACTAATGTGTGTAAATATGATAGGGTCCAACACCTAAGAAGTGCTGGATCATGTTTACTACTTAGCAATCCGTGTCCCCTTATCATGATTTCTGCATAGCATGTGTCCCCTGTGCTATTAATTACTGGACATTTTCCTTTCAACTGATTCACTTTAAAAAAAAACCTTAACTACACGCTGGGCGTGGTGGCTCATGCCTGTAATCCTAGCACTTTGGGAGGCCGAGCCGGGCGGATCACTAGGTCAGGAGTTCGAGACCAGCCTGAACAACACGGTGAAACCCCATCTCTACTAAAAATATAAAAATTAGCTGGGTGTGGTGGAGCACGCCTGTAGTCCCAGCTACTCAGGAGGCTGAGGCAGGAGAATCGCTTGAACCCCAGAGGCGGAGATTGCAGTGAGCCGAGGTCGCGCCACTGCACTCCAGCCTGGGTGACAGAGCGAGACTCTGTGTCAAAACAAAACAAAACAAAAAATACCTTAACTACTTAGCCCCATCATAAGCAAAGATTTCCAAGAAATAAGGACAGGCTTGATGTGTTTTTTTGTCCCTTATATGCCACCAGTACTAATAAAGATGTTTGTTTGTTTATTTATTTATTTATTTATTTTTGGAAACAGAGTCTCACTTTGTCGCCCAGGCTGGAATGCAGTGGTGCAATCTCGGCTCACTGCAACCTCCGCCTCCTGGGTTCAAGTGATTCTCATGCTTCAGCCTCTCAAGTAGCTAGGACTAACGGTACGTGCCACCATGCCCAGGTAATTTTTTGTATTTTTAGTAGACATGGGGTTTCACCATGTTACCCAGACTGGTCTCGAACTCATGAGCTCAGGCAATCTGCCCACCTCGGCCTCCCAAAGTGCTGGGATTCAGGTGTGAGCTACCACACCGGCCCTGATAAAGATGTGTAAATCATCCTCCGATACTCGCAGAGGTGCAGTCTCAGGCTTTTGGGGACTCTATAATTAGATAGTAGAGTACAAGAGCACTACTACCCCTTCTTTACAGATAAGGGACAGTGACACGTGGAAAGCTGAGGTCCCTTGTGCAACATCTCCCAGTGTGGCCAGAGGAGCTGGGACTCATGCACAGATGCCAGACTCCAAAGCCTGTGCTCACAAGCTGTGGAGAGGGACAGGAGCCACTCCACCTGAGCCAGCTCCTTGGTCCTGGGACCGTGCGGGTGGCAGGAGGTGAAGTCTGGAATCAGAGGGGCAATTCTCGCCAAGTGCCAGAAAGTGTTTCCTTCTCCCAGTTCTGCCCACTGGTCTCTGTCCCTTCCTCCCTCCTCCGGCCTCCCAGTCCCACTGCAGGGACCCTCACCGGGCACGTGGACAGCACTTGAGCCAGAGGCTTCAATGGTGACCAGGACTGAGGCCTCCAGGGGGCTGGAGCTGCCCATCACCCGGCACACGTATTCACCCGAGTCGGCCGGGGACACCTGGTGCAGCCGCAGCCGTGAGCCGTGGGTCTGAACAGGGGATGGGACAGAGGAACAGAGTCAGGTGCCAGTCCGGAACCATTGAAGGCCTGGCGCCAGAGTCTAACCTCTGACACAGGTGGGTACTGCACCCCACGGGGGCGCCTAGGTCTCCCTCCTGGCAGAGCTAGCCAGGGCCCCCACATCCAGCGGCCCTCCCACCATTTCCTGCTGGCTGCATACCTGATGGTGACTGGGGAGGCTGCCCCCACGCTTGTGCCAAGTGACCTGGGCATGGGCCTGCCCAGGGACCACGCAGTTCAGATCCAGGGTCTGCCCTTCAGCCACGTGTGAGGATGATGACTCAATTCTGATGGGCATGGAACTGCCAGGGGCTGGGGGAACAGAGATCAGTGAGTTGGCTCCGCCACTGTCAGATTTGGGAACACGGTTGGCGGGACCCTCTGCCATAGAAAATCTCACCCCCTAGAGTAATACTAATAGTTAACACTTGGCCGGGCATGGTGGCTCATGCCTGTAATCCCAGCACTTTGGGCGGCTGAGGTGGGTGGATGACCTGAGGTTAGGAGTTTGAGACTAGCCTGACCAATACGGTGAAATCCTGTCTCTACTAAAAATGCAAAAATTAGCCGGCCATGGTGGCACGTGCCTGTAGTCCCAGCTACTCGGGATGCTGAGACAGGAGAATCGCTTGAACCTGGAAGGCGGAAGTTGCAGTGAGTTGAGATCGCATCACTGCACTCCAGCCTGGGTAACAGAGCAAGACTCCCTCTCAAAAAAAAAGAAAAATGATAATAATAGTTAACACTTATAAAGCACTTATGGCATGCCAGGCACCGCTCTAAGCACATTACATGCACTAACTCACTTAACCCTCACAAAATTCATAAACTTCCTGGGATGATGGAAATGTTTTTTATCTGCACAGGCCAAGACAGTGGCTGCAAGCCACATGTGGCTACTGAGAACTTGAAATGTTAGAAATGGGGTAGCCGTAGCCACTGAACCCACTCATCTTTCCGCTGGCCCTTGCCTGAGTACCACCAGGTCTGAGGACTCTGACCCGAAAGTTCCTTCTCCCCAGGGAACACTGTTGCCTGCATCCCTCGTCCCTTTCCTGGGCAGACTCACCGGAGGGGCTGCCGGCGCCAGGGGAGACGGAGATGACGATGGAGGCCTCCAGGGCATCAATGTTGTTGTTGGCCCGGCACACATACTCGCCCGAGTCAGCCACAGACATTTGGTGCAACCGCAGGTGGGAGCCATGGGTCTGGGTGTGCGGATGGGGAAGGAGAGGGAGAGGGAGTGGAGGGACCCTGGGGTCACCAGCTGGCTCAGGCCTTCCTGCTCAGCCTGTTGAGGCGGCTGTCGGTCTACCCAGGGCCCAGTCCGTGAGATAGGGAACCTGCTCTGCTCACCCCAGGAGACCAGGGTTCCACCCCCGCTGCCGTGGCTCCACTCTGTACCTGGTGTCGGGAGGGAAGGCTGCCCCCACGCTTGTACCATGTGATGATAGCCTGGGGCTGCCTGGCGACCACGCAGTTCAGATCCAAGGTCTGCCCTTCCACCACCGTGGGGGAAGAGGACTCGATCCTGATTGGTGGGGAGATGCTGGGCACTGGGGACAGAGGGGTGTGGACCACGCAGCCAGAGTGAGGTAACAGTGATGGCACCGGGGACCTCTCTGCCACCCCCTGTGCCACTTGTCTGGACCCCCTGCCCTCTGTGCTCTCACCGTGGGAGGAGCCGCTGCCCTGGATGGTGACGATGAGCGAGGTCTCCCGGGAGCCTGCACCGTTACTGACGTGACACACGTACTCGCCCGAGTCTGCCGGAGTCACCTGAGGGATCCGCAGCCGGGAGCCCACGATCTGCAGGAAGCAGGTGGCAGGAGGTGTGGCAGTAGGTGTGGGCAGCTCCTCCACGTCTTGGGCACTGCTGCCACTGCCCCTGGACTCTGGGAGCCTCCCTGCCTTGCCTCCTCAGTGGCCTTCGTGAAGCTCCCAGCATGGCATGTGGCCTGTCTCTGGGCTGGGGTGGATGTCTAGCCTTTCATCACCCCTCCAGAAAGCCTGTTAAGCCCCTCCGCAGTGTTGACACAGTATCCTGCTGGGGCTCCCATAGCCTGCGAGCTGCCTGAGAGCAGGCACCTGTCTTATTCCATCCGGAATCTTCAGTGTCAGACACAGGACATGGCCCGGAGCAGCCTTTCAGTGAGATTCGGTGCATAAGTGGATCTCCCTGAGGTCAGGGAGCCTTATTTCTGTATTGTCAGCACCAGTCTAGGACCCATCCAGCAAGGATACTCAATGTTTGCTGAATGACTGAATGAGCACAGAGTGAGGTGCTGAGAGTCCCCCCTCTTCCCATTGGGGGCTGGTGTGCCCTGCTTTTGCCCTCCCCACCTGCTGGCCCTGTACCTGGTGCCGGCTGGGTAAGCTGCCTCCACGCTTATACCAGGTGATGGTGTGGGGAGCCTGGCTGGCAACCAGGCAGTTGAGGTCCAGAGTGTGTCCATTGGCCAGTGAGGCTGAGGAGGACTCGATGCGGACGGGGTACGCCACGCCCTGGGCTGGGAGGGCGAGACGGAAGGCAGGGTGTGGGAGCTGCTGAGGGTGCAGTCGAGGTCCCCCAGCCCTCCACCATTTGCATGACCCCCGAGACACTCACAGTGGGAGCCACTACGGTGCTGCTGGATGGTGACAAGGACCGAGGCTTCCTGGGTGCCTGAGCTGCCGACCACACGGCATACGTACTCTCCTGAGTCAGCTGGGGTCACCTGGAGCAGCCGTAGCCTCGAGCCATGAACCTGGGAGGGTCAGGAGGGAGGAGGCAGGCTCAGAGCTGGGCACTGTGGCTCACGCCAAGCTCCTGTTCCCTTCCCTGGTGCCACTCCCAGCCCAGCCAGCTGGAACTCGATGGAAACTCTTTCAGGGGAAACCACCTTCTCCCTTGCTATCTCCCGCCCCAGTGTCAGGACTGGGTCTAGCCTCCCACCTCACCCATGCCAGGGACGACTGACACTTGGCACCAGAGACAAATGGAGACCAGTGTTTGTTGACATGCTACAGGGGAGATGAGGTAGGCAGCATGAGCCCATTTGGCAGACGAGGACACTGAAGGTCAGGGAATCAAGTGGCAAGTGACTGGCCTAAAGTCACACAGCATGCAAGTGGCGGAACAGTGTCTGAACTCGAACATGCCTGAGTTCAAAGCCTACGCTCTTTTTTTTTTTTTTTTTTTGAGATGGAGTCTTGCTCTGTCGCCCAGGCTGGAGTGCAATGGCACAATCTTGGCTCACTGCAACCTCCGCCTCCCGGGTTCAAGCGATTCTCCTGCCTCAGCCTCCTGAGTAGCTGGGATTACAGGTGCACACCACCACGCCCAGCTAATTTGTGTGTTTTTAGTAGAGATGGGGGTTTTATTATGTTGGTCAGGCTGGTCTCGAACTCCTGACCTCGTGATCCTCCCGCCTTGGCCTCCCAAAGTGCTGGGATTATAGGCATGAGCCACCGCGCCTGGTCAAGCCTATGCTCTTGTACTGCAGCTACAGGGTCCTTCAGGCCTCCTTAGCTCCTGCCTCCTACCTGGTGCCGGGCCGGGAGGCTGCCCCCGCGCTTGTGCCATGTAACCTGGGCATGGGCCTGACCAGCAACGAGGCAGTTCAGATCCAGGGTCTGCCCTTCAGCCACATGAGAAGATGATGACTCGATCCGGACTGTGGGGGTGACCCCAAGTGCTGGGGACAGAGGGCAAAGGGTCAATAGCCGGCTGGGAGGTGAGATGAGACGGAGCTTCTGCTCTCTAGGCAGGTGCAGTCTGCGGCTTGGCCTCCTGATCCCGCCAGTGCAAGACTGGGGAGCCTCCCGCCCCGGGCCCCCAGCCCTGCCCTCCCTGAGAGCTACTCACCAGGCACTGAGCCCGCAGGCTCAATGGTGACCAGGACAGAGGCTTCTAGGGGCACGGAGCTGCCCAACACTCGGCACACGTACTCGCCTGAGTCGGCGGGGGACACTTGATAGAGTCTCAGCAGGGAGCCGTGGGTCTGGCCAGAATGGGGGTGAGTCAGAGGGAGCCCTCAGGAGACCCCTGTTCCTATAACCTGCAACCCTGCCTCACTCTGACCCCCAAGGCCTGGCCATCAGCTCTGGATCACTTTCCCTGTCCTTCACATGGGAAAGGGGGACTCTTGTCCAGGAGCGGGGTGGTCGACCAGAGGAGCCCCAGTGAGCTGGGTACACACTCACACCACATCCCATCAATTCTAGACACACATTTCAATGTCTCCAAAATCAAGATGCATCTACAATGAATAACCTTACAAATGGAAGCTTTTTCTTAGAGGTACGTCAAATCATAGTGGATCTTGTAATCAGTGGTATCCTAAATTCTACAAAATACGGTAACAACAATAGCTAATGGTATTATAGTAACATTAACAGCTTAGAGTACTTTCTGTGAGCCTAGGCTCTGAGAATTTTGCATATATTTTAATCTCTAAGACAATTCTGTAAGGTACGTACTTTTTTTTTTTTTTTTTTAGACTGAGTCTCGCTCTGTTGCCCGGGCTGGAGTGCAATGGCATGATCTTGGCTCACTGCTGCCTCCGCCTCCCGGGTTCAAGCAATTCTCCTGCCTCAGCTTCCCGAGTAGCTGGGATTACAGGTGCCTGCCACCACGCCCGGATAATTTTTATATTTTTAATAGAGATGAGGTTTCACCATACTGGCCAGGCTGGTCTTGAACTCCCGACCTCAGGCAATCTGCCCACCTCAGCCTCCCAAAGTGCTGGGATTACAGGTGTGAGCCACCGCGCCTGGCTGGTACGTACTATTATTACCACTTTATAGACCCTGAAACTATAGCACAGAGAGGTTAAGTAACTTGTCTGAGGTCACAAGCTAAGTGGTGGAGCCAGAATTCACACCCAGGTTAGTCAGTCCTAGATCCTGGGTTCTAACCACTGCACTATACATCCGTGCAATAGGGTCCAGGGCTTCCTGATCTCAGGGGAGCCTCTAGCCCTCCCCCAATAACCTCCGCCACCCAGGGACCTGCTTCCTCTTCTTGGCCTGTCTGTCCTCCAGTCCCATACCTGGTGCCGGACAGGGAGGCTGCCCCCACGCTTGTGCCATGTGACCTGGGCATGGGACTGCCCGGGCACCACGCAGTTCAGATCCAGGGTCTGCCCTTCGGCCACTTGTGAGGAGGAGGGCTCAATGCGGATGGGCTGAGTGCTGCCGGCAGCTGAGGATAAGATGGTCAGCGTTCACCCCTGTTCTCTGAAGCTGCCCCAGCCTGTCTTCTGCATCCCAGCCCAGCCTGGTGACCCCACTCACGGTAGGCTAAGTTGGCCCCCTGGGTCCCAGTTACTGTGACCGTGATGGAGGCCTCCATGCCATTGCTGGCCCGGCAGACGTACTGTCCCGCATCAGCAGGTGAGGCCTGGAAGATGTACAGGCGGGAGCCACGAACCTGGGCAGCCGTGGGCAGAGGTGTGAGACGGGGGCTTCCTGGAGGCCAGCAGATGCCCCACCCCTGTCCCCCCGATCTAGGAAGTGCCAGCCCCTCAGCCTAGGGGCCAGGATCCTACCACCCACTGTCCATGGCCCCGTCCCACATTCCTGGTGCCTTGTACCTGGTGACGGGCAGGGAGGCTGCCCCCACGCTTGTACCATGTGACCTGGGCATGGGCCTGCCCTGCCACCACACAGCTCAGATCCAGGGTCTGCCCCTCGGCCACTGTGGAGGATGAAGACTCGATCCTGACAGGTGGGACAGGTCCTGCCGCAGTGGGGATGGGAGTGAGAGTTGTAGATGCTCCTGAGATGAGAGGGCAGGGGTTGCCCACCCTGCAGCTAGCTCAGCCCAGGGTTCCAAGGCCAGGTCCAGGTTTTCAGGCATCTGGGGGCCTGGACTGGATGCCCTCAGCTCAGCAACCCTGATGGGAGGACCAGGGCATGGGCCACGCCTTGCAGAGGGGAGTGAGGAAGTGAGAGAGATGAGGGTAGTGGAGGCTTGGAGAGAGGAAGAGGAGGTGGGAGGGGACGCCTGAGGAGTCACGTGGCCAAGGCGAAGTGTGATGGGAAGGCGGTGGTTACTCCGACAGGTGGAGTCTGCCTGGGCAGGGCCCTGCAGCCAGCTCCAGTGTGGGCCTCCTGCCCCATCGGCAACAGGGGTCCCTTGGATCTCACCACCCTGGAGGGCTCTCTGCCTCCTCCAGCTTTCCATGTCACTGGGAGTCACTCACCAGGGATGACAGAGGCTTCGATGGTGACCAGGACTGAGGCCTCCAGGGGGCCGGAGGTGCCCACCACACGGCACACATACTCGCCTGAGTCGGCGGGGGTCACCTGGTGCAGTCGCAGCAGCGAGCCGTGGGTCTGTGTGCAAATGGGGTGGGTCGGGAGGGGGTTGAACAGTCCCATCCAGCCCCTCCAGCAAGGTGGTCCTGGGGGGCTGCCATACCTGGTGCCGGGCAGGGAGGCTGCCCCCACGCTTGTGCCACGTGACCTGGGCGTGGGCCTGCCCAGGCACCACGCAGTTCAGATCCAGGGTCTGCCCTTCAGCCACGTGTGAGGAGGAGGGCTCGATGCGGATGGGATGGGCGCTGCCAGGCACTGGACACAGAGGGGCTGCTCAGAGGCCTGAACTCTTGGGCTGTAACCTGTAGCCCCGGGGCAGAAGGCTCTGGGCGGTGACCAGGCCCTAGTGGGGACAGCCAACAGGTGGCCTCTCTGGGACTACGGCCACACCCTTCTGCCTCCACATGGCCAGCCGAATATGGCTTCTTCCCTTCTCAACCTCTAACCACAAGCTGGAGGCCCGTTGACCCACCCATGACTTCTTGATGATGAGCTCCTCTGGCCTGTAGGGAACCAGCAAGCTTTACTACCCAGGCTGTGCCCAACGATGCGGATGACAATGAGACACCTCCCTTCTACAGGGCGTCTTCCGTGTGCTCACAAGTACTTTCCATAGACACTGTCTCATTTAAACCACACCATGACCGGCCGGGCGCGGTGGCTCATGCCTGTAATCCCAGCACTTTGGGAGGCCGAGACGGGTGGATCACGAGGTCAGGAGATCGAGACCATCCTGGCTAACATGGTGAAACCCCGTCTCTACTAAAAAAAATACAAAAAATTAGCCGGCCTGGTGGCGGGCGTGCCTGTAGTCCCAGCTACTCGGAAGGCTGAGGCAGAAGAATGGTGTGAACCCAGAAGGTGGAGCTTGCAGTGAGCCGAGATTGTGCGCCACTGCACTCCAGCCTGGGTGACAGAGCGAGACTCCCTCTCAAAAAAAAAAAAAATAAATAAATAAATAAAAATAAAAATAAACCACACCATGACCAAGCAGGTGAGTGGTACTGCTCCATTTCGTAGATGAATCTGAGGCCCCAAAAGGTAAAAGCTAGTTCAAGGTTGCTAAGGGGCAGATCTGGGATTTGAACCAGTTCAGATGACTCCCAGCTTCGTGTTCAACCCGGACACTCTGCTGCTTCCTGACAAATTCTGAAACAGTCACTCACAGGGAGTCCAGGTAAGCTGGACCAGCCTTAACCTCCCTCCCGTCCACTCAACCCCCTCCTCTCTCTGAGCAGGCACCGAAGGGTCAAAGCCTGCCTGGAATGCCCCTCTGTCCTGGTCCCACTGAAGAAGCCACAGGCATCTTCCTTGGGAGCTTCTAGGGCTCAGCCCCAGCCCAGCCGCACCTGGCTCCTCACCTGGGGTGTAGCTGGGGCCAGAATGGGAGCCGTGGAGGACAGAGACAGTAATGGAGGCCTCCTTGGGGCCCGATCCATTCTCCACACGACACACATATTCTCCAGAATCAGCTGGTGAGACCTGGGGGAGCCGCAGACGGGAGCCGTGGACCTGGGTCAGGAGGAGCCAGAGGTACATGAGGACAGGGACGGGGGCTGTTGTCACCACTCCCTCAGCCTCAGTGATTCATTCAAACTCTCACTGGCTTTGCTTTGAGCCATCCCATGCTAGAAGCTGGCGGGGAGGGAGACGAGGCCTGGCTTCTGCTGGTGGAACGTGTAGGGCAGTGGGCTGCCTCCCCCGCCCTGCGTACAGGCCCCGCCTCCGCCACAGCCCCTGCACCCTGGGTCCCCTGCCATAGGCTCAGGGCCCACATACCTGAGTGTGGGGAGGCAGGCTACCCCCTCGCCTGTACCAGGTGACCTGGGCATGGGCTGACCCTGCCACCACACAGTTGAGGTCGAGCGTCTGCCCTTCTGTCACAGAAGGCGATGAGGACTCAATCTTCACGGGCGGTGGGCTGGCATCTGAGGCTGGGGCCAGAGGAGGGGTCAGCAGGCCCCAGGGGAGCCCTGGCTTGCCCTCCCCACCCCTCCATTCCCAGAGGGCCCGCACCTGAAAGGACAACCACTTGGATCCGGGCCTGGGCAGTGCCTGCGGGGCTGGTGGCCACGCAGAGGTAGAAGCCAGCGTCAGCAGTCGTGATGGCTGGGATGAGCAGTGTTGCGATGTCTGTGCGCTCCGACCGGGCCTGCCATGGGTGAGAAGGGTCAGCTGCCCCAGAGGCAGCTGGACAATGGCTGGCCAGGGGGACAGATGGGGCATAAAAGGGAGAGGCAGGTGCAGGGCCAATATTAGGGCCCAGTGGGGCATGAAGGAGGACAAATGCCAGGCAGCCAAGAAGACGGCAGGGGCTCCCTGCTGGGATGCAGGGGCAGGAGGCCACCGTCTTGGAGATGAAGGGAGCCACAGAGGAGGAGGTGGGGTGGGGCGTGGAGGGGGAGGGAAGGTGGCTGGCACTCTTTGCAGAGCCTGTGGGCCTCCTCCTCCCGGGTGGGCCCATCTCCTCACCTGTGGTGGGAGGCTGCCCCCTTCCTTCCTCCAGGTGATGGTGGCACTGGGCACGCCTGCAGCCCTGCAGTACAGCCTGACGGTGCGGCCTTCGTGGACCTGGGTCCTCTCTGGGCTCACTTGGACTCTGGGCCCACCGCCCCCTGCAGACAAGAGTCCCGTGAGGACGCGCCCTTGGCTGAGCACACTCCCGGCCCCCACCCTGAGCCTGGCCTCTCACCATGCACGTGGAGCACAGCCCTGGCCACCTGCTGCCCAGCGCTGTTGTGGGCTCGGCACAAGTACTGGGCCTGATCCGTGGGCTCGACGGCTGGCAGGCGCAGGATGCCGCCGTGGATTTGTGCCTTCGCAGGGAGCTGGCCGCCGGGGCCCCCTGACGAGTAGACGCGGGGTCAGCACCCACCAAGCCTGCTCAGAGTCCTGCCCCTCCCCTCCCACACCCAGGAGAGTCAGGCCCTGAATGTCATTCCCATCATGGCCTCACCTGTCCACTCGAGGGTGGGCGTGGGGCTCCCTGTGGCGCTGCAGCGGAACTCCGCCAGTTGCCCGGGCTGCACTGTGAGCTGTGGCGGGTGGATGGAGACCACGGGGGCGGACGAGGTGCCCGAGGCTGATGAGAGAGGAAAAGGAACATGCAGTCAGGGTGGGGAGTGTCGTCTGACAAACACAACAGTCCTGCTGCCGCTCTGCTTCCAGGCTAGCGCTCCACGGCCATCTGTGCATACAGGAGCCAGAGGGAGCTTTGGAAATGTCAACAGGACCTTGTGACCTCCCACCTTGAGACCTGTCCATGACTCCCTGTTGCTTTTAGAATAAAATCCAAAATTCCTGCCCTGATCCACCACATACTCCATGCTCTCCCGTCTGCCCACACCCATCCTCCCTCCCACAGCCCCAGCCATGTGGTCTCTGCCGTTCCTCAAACACAGCAACGTGCTCCTGCCTCAAGGCCTTGCCATGTGCTGCTCCCTCTGCCAAGAACACTCTGCCAACTCTCTAAGTCGCTCAATGCCTACCTTTCCTTCAGGTCTCAGCTTAGGTGTCACCTCCTCAGAGAGGCCCTCCTTGACTGCCCTGAATAGAGTAGCCCCTGCCTCTCCCACGTTGTTTTATTTTATTTATTTTTTCTGAGACGGATTCTCGCTCTGTCACCCAGGCTGGAGTGCAGCAGCGCGATCTTGGCTCACTGCAACCTCTGCCTCCCGGGTTCAAGCGATTCTCCTGCCTCAGCATCCTGAGTAGCTGGGATTATAGGCACCTGCCACCACACTCAGCTAGTTTTTGTATTTTTAGTAGAGACAGGGTTTCACCATGTTGGCCAGGCTGGTCTGGAACTCCTGACCTCAAGTGATCCACCTGCCTCAGCCTCCCAAAGTGCTGGGCTTACAGGTGTGAGCCACCACACCTGGCCTTCTCCTACCTCGTTTCTTGCTTTCGCATCATTCCTAGCCTGGCACTCATCGCCATGTGTAGTTATCTTGCTTGTTCATTTATTCCCATGCTTATGGTCTCCCTGCCTAGAACGTGTACTTCAGGAGGACCGAGATACTGTACATGCTTCTCTCCCCTGCTTCTGCAGAGCCTAGACCAGGCCCAGGCATACAGCAGGTGCTCAGAAATGATCAGCAGAATGAAGTAATGCTGTGCTAATCCTGGTGGGCATGGGGGGAGAGCTGGGGTGGGAGAATCAGGTATAGATGGGAGGTGTACCCTGCACGTGTAGAGTGGCTGTGCCCTGGTCCATGGCAAACATGTTGGAGCCAGTGCACACGTAGGTGCCCGCATCACTCAGCTGGACATTGCGAATGGTCAGGATGCCGTTGAAATCCATGGCTCGGGTGGGCAGTTTCCCATTGTGCAGGCGGGTCCACACCAGGGTATAGGCTGGGGACTGCAGGGCAAGGTGAAAGGGGGTCATGGGTGGGGCTCAGAGACCCCAGAAGACAGGCTTCCTCCATCCCCACTCCCTGACCTGCACACCTTG
Source organism: Hylobates moloch (assembly GCF_009828535.3). NCBI lineage: Eukaryota > Metazoa > Chordata > Mammalia > Primates > Hylobatidae > Hylobates > Hylobates moloch. The sequence continues at coordinate 20,281,193 of NW_026652284.1, forward strand.
CTTTTGGCTGTGCAGATGAAGGTGACGTCAGCTCCGGGGCGCACGCTCTGGCTCCGCTGCTCCTCCACTGTCACTGTGATGGGCTTGCTTGGAGCCTCTGCGGGGACAGGAAGCCCTCCCCCGTGAGCCGGTGCTGGCTAGGCCCTGGTCCTGTGGCCACTTTGTCTTTCTCCAAAACCTCCAGGCATCACTTCCTTCCTGGTCCAGCCTAGCTCATTCTACCCCCGGCGCCTCCCTCCCCCATTCTGGCTGAACCCCACCATCCCCGCCCTCCTCGCCAGCACAGAGTGGCCACGGGATGTGGTTGGGGAACATTACACCATAGGTCCACTTGGCTCCAGTTCCTGATCACAGACCACAGTGAGCTCCTGACACATCACACTTCACTCCAACTGGGTTTCTCCGTCTGGTTTGAGTTTCTATCCCCCAGAAACAACTATTTCACACCTCCTCCCATCTCCTCCAGCCTCTCCAACCACGCTTCCACTTTCTTAGCTAGTGGCGCTGACACACACTTATTGAGAAAATCAAAACGACTAGTCAAGGGTTTTCCTAGCCTCTCAAAGCTACCAGCTCTCTAGGTACGGGTCCCTGAAGGACAGGCCCCTTCTCCTGCCCCCCACCCCATCCCACCACTGCGCCTGAGTGCCACTCCTCCCCATGGCTTCTCCCGCCCTCGCGACGTCAGCGTCTCCTCCTTCTCATGCGATCACTTCGGTCCAGAGTGCATTCTAGGATTTCCCATTTCTGAAAACTCTCCCTTGACCTCATGCTCTCGCAGCCAGTGACCCATTTCCTGGCCTCCCTTCAGAGCCAAGACTCTTGCGGGAGTTGTCCACACTCGCCGCCTTCCCACCCATGCGTCGCCTCCTTCCAATCTGGTTTCTATCCCTTCTCTCCACTGAAAACCGCTCTTGTCAAAGCACGACCTCCAAGGGCTATTTCTCTGCCCTTATGTGACTTCCCAGCGGGGAGGCTGCCCTGGAAGCCCTTTTCCCTTTGATTCCCGTGATGCCCCCTGTCTCCTCCCGCCTCATGGCTACACTCTCTCAGGCTCTTCCTCCCCTTCCTCTTCCATTTGATGTGTTCACACTGGAGCTCCTCGGGACTCTGGGCTGGGGCCCTGTACTCGGGCGACACCCTCCCTTGAACACCATCCCTGTGCCAACAGCAACCAGACTCATTTCTCTGGCTGGGGCCTCTTACCGGAGTTCAGACTCACACACCCAAACGCCTGCCTGGGGGACTCAATGAGATGTCTTCCCAAACGTCTCAGACTCTAACACGTCCAAAGCAAACCTGTGATTCTCTCTGACCTGTTTGTAGCCTGTGCTGCTGGTGGCCTAGCCACGCTCCGTCCCTGTGCCCACCTGCCTGACTTCTGCCAGCCACTGCACTTCTTTGCATTGAGGGCTTTCTCAGGCCACTGGAGCCCACAGTGCACACCCATGGGTGGGAGAGACGTGCAGGGGACTTGATGCTCCCAGAATAGGTCTCAGTCAATGACTGACAGGAGCTGACCTGGACATACTGCAGCTCCCTGGACCCCAGGGCAGGGTGACTTTGAGGTGCGTGTTTTACACTGGCTCCCTTTAAAAGCTTCCTCAGTTGTACTAAGCAACAACTGCTAATGGTGGCAATCTGCTTGATGACACAGCCTTTATGGATGCCCTCCCATCCCTGTCTCACTTTTCCCTGGACGCCAGGGCAGGGTGACTCTGAGGTGCATTATTATTTTTTTAAGACAGAGTCTTGCTCTGTTGCCCAGGCTGGAATGCGGTGGCACAATCTTGGCTCACTGCAACCTCCACCTCCCAGGTTCAAGCAATTCTCCTGCCTCAGTTCTCCCGAGTAGCTGGGATTATAGGTATGTACCACCATGCCCAGCTAATTTTTTCATTTGTACTAGAGACGGGGTTTTACCATGTTGGCCAGGCTGGTCTCGAACTCCTGACCTCGTGATCTGCCCAACTCGGCCTCCCAAAAGTGCTGGGATTATAGGCATGAGCCACCGCACCCTGCCCACCATTTTCTTTTGCCCTCACTGATCAGTCAAGTCCTGCCAATCCTACCTCCAAAATGAGTCTTGATTCTGCCACCTCTCCTCATCTCCATGGCCGCTGACTTTGTCCAGGCAACCACTGGCCCCTCCCAGCAGGTGAATGTACCATCTGCCTGAATCTGCAGCCTGCAGCCCAGCCCAAGACAGGCAGTCTTGGTTACAGGGGGCATAGGGACTCACCAGTGACTAGCAGCTCTGCCCGGCTGGTATTGGATTGGTGGAGATTACGGCAGGTACAAATGTAGACCCCGGCATCCGAGGGCTGGACGCTGGGGAAGTGGAGCTCGGAGCCTGGTGGGGAGGAGACAGGAGCTTGTTGGCGCAGATACACTCTTTCTCACATCCAGCCCCATGTGCAAGGACAGGACCCCACTAGGGCAGGGACAGGCCCCTGCCTCCCCTCCCACTGGGATGGCTCTTGGGGCTGAGCAGCCTAGGGCCATGGGTACCTTGATGTCGCTGCTGGGTGCTGCTGGGCACAGGCCGCCCATCCTCACGGGACCAATAGAAGTAGTGGGGTGGGCTCCCACTGACCTGGCACCGCAGGGAGTGGGAGCCACCTTGGGGCACTATGCTTCGAGCAGGATGGACTTCGACCACCAGTGGGGCTTGGTTTGCTGGGGGTGGGGGCCGGGACAGGAGGGGCCTTTCAGCATTGTCTTCGGTATCTCTGCTCTCCCAAAAGCTGGGGTACCCCACCCTCAGCCCTGTGCCCCAGACCCAGTATCCCCCAAATTCCCAGGGCTCCCTGCCTTGCCCATCGTTCCCATCCTGGGCCATGGTCCCACTTACTCTCTGGCAGGCACCGGCCCCCTTGCACACTGGGGTTACCCACGTAACCTGGGGCACACCTGTAAGGGGGAACAAGGGCCGGCAATGTCAGGCCTCAAGGGCCCCAGTGCCTCAATGGTGGACTTGGGGAGCCAGAAGCTCAGCAGGCCGCCCAATGTCAGGTGAGGAGGCTCAGAGCTCTGGAAGCACTTTGGGGACCAGACAGGCTGCAACAAAGGGCGCTGGTGAACTGAGAAAGGGGAGTGTAAGGGAGTGTTAGCAGGTTGGGTGATGAGGGAGGTAAGGTCTTTATTCTCCAGAGAAATTCATTCAGCAAATGTCCATTTTTTCTTTTTTGAGACAGATTCTCGCTCTGTCACCCAGGCTCAAGTGCAGTGGCGCGATCTCGGCTAACTGCAAGCCCCACCTCCCAGGTTCACACCATTCTCCTGCCTCAGCCTCCCGATCAGCTGGGACTGCAGGGGTGCGCCACCACGCCCAGCTAATTTTTTGTATTTTTAGTAGAGGCAGGGTTTCACTGTGCTAGCCAGGATGGTCTCAATCTCCTGACCTCATGATCCGCCCACCTCAGCCTCCCAAAGTGCTGGGATTATAGGCGTGAGCCACCACAACTGGCCAGCAAACGTCCATTAAGCAATGACTGTGTGCCAGGCATGTGCTACAGGTGTTGGAAATACAACAGTGAACATGATGAAGTCCCTGGTCTGTGGGACTTACTAGTTGGGAACCCAACATGGAAATTCTATGTGAAAATGAGAGTGCAGGAAGCGTCTCAGGGCTGTGTGGGTGCAGAGGAGGGCACTGGCCCAGCCTGGAGAGCCAGGGAGGCTTCCAAGAAGATGGGACTTCTCGTATTACCTCAGAGCAGGCTGTACTCTTCTTTCAGATAACTTATCATGGTTTGTAAACATACATTTGCACAATCACATTTTCCCTGTCTGATCTCCCATTAGGGCTGATCTCTTATTAGGTGGCAGACTCCGTAAGGGCTGGGGTGGAATCTGTTCTGTTCACTCCATTCTCTCCAACACCTCAGCACACAGCGTGGTGCACAGGAGCTGCTTGATAAAGATTTGCTGAATGAGTGAATGAAGCTGGGTCTGAAGGCTAAGTGGAAGTTAGCCGGGAACGGATGGTTTAGGGGTGAAGACTGTTTCATGCAGAGGGAACAGCATAAGCAAGTCCTGAACATCAAGAATTCAAAAAGTGTCCGGGCGTGGTGGCTCACGCCTGTAATCCCAGCACTTTGAGAGGCTGAGGCAGGAGGACGGCTTGAGCTCAGGAGTTTAAGACCAGCCTGGGCAACACAGTGAGACCCTGTCTCAGTTGAAAAAAAAAAAAGAAAAGAAAAAGAATTAAAAAAGTTAAGCCCAGCTAAAGTACAGAGTTGGGTGTCAGAAGTGGGATGAGGCTGCTACAGTAAAGCTGCCTAAGGAGGTTGGGCTTGTCCCAAGGGCAATGTGGCGTCTTAGAAGGGTTTGGGGCAGGGAAGGAGCATAATCCTAGAAGAGACTTTTCTGAGCAACACCCTTTAAGGCTCTCACTTGGGAGTCCACCATTTGTCCTCCACCCTTCCCCTACTTCTGTTTACAAACTTACTGCTCACAGTACTGGCCAGTGTAGCCGGGTTCGCAGGCCGTGCAGCGGTACCCACCGGCTCCCAGGCTCTCACAGGTGCGGGAAAACCTGGGATCGGGGAGGCAAAGGTCAGGTCATGGGAAGCCCACTTTCCATCTTGCTCCCTTCACTTCTGCCCCAAAAGCCAATGCAATGCCTTCCATTCATTCCCCCATGGAAGTGTGTCCTTGGGCCTTGAGCTAGGGTACCCACATGTTCTCTGGGTTGGTCAGCGGGCAGGCACAGGGCTGGCAGTCCTCAGGCGTCCCGGCTGTGGCATCTCCATAGTAGCCAGGAGCACAAAGCTCACAGAACTCCCCTGCGGCGTTGTGCTGGCATTGCTGCAGGGCGCAAGGGGGGCGGGCACCAGCCATTAGGCCAAATTTGCCAGAAGCCTTTCAGGGTTGTAATCCCTTGATCTAGAAATTCCAAATTTGTGAACTCATCTTAAAGAAAGAATCATGGAAGGGCACACAGATTTCATCATAAGGACACTCATCTCCGTGGTGTTTATAAAAAGCAAAATGGGCTGGGCACAGTGGCTCATGCCTGTAATCCCAGCACTCTGGGAGGCCGAGGTGGGTGGATCACCTGAGGTCAGGAGTTCAAGGCCAACTGGCCAACATGGTGAAACCCCGTCTCTACTAACAAATACGAAAATTAGCTGGGTGGGGTGGTGTGCGTCTATAGTCCCAGCTACTCGGGAGGTTGAGGCAGGAGAGTTGCTTGAATCCAGGAGGTGGAGGTTGGAGTGAGCTGAGATTGCACCACTGCACTCCAGCCTGGGCAACAGAGCAAGACTCTGTCTCAAAAAAAAAAAAAAAAGCTAGAAACAAACCTAAACATCCATGAATAGGGAATTGGATAAATTAAAAAGTACATCCATCCAAATAGCTGTCAAAAAGGGTGATGCTAATTCTATTTTCTCCCTAAGTACCTGTGATAGCAAAGGAAAGGTATACACTCAGGTATCTGGGGGCAGAGCATTAAAAATGTGTATTGTCAGCCAGACACAGTGGCTCACGCCTGTAATCCCAGCACTTTGGGAGGCCGAGGTGGGTGGATCACCTGAGATCAGGAGTTCGAGACCAGCCTGCCAACAGGGTGAAACCCCATCTCTACTAAAAATACAAAAATTCACCAGGCAGGGTGGCAGGTGTCTGTAATCCCAGCTACTCAGGAGGCTGAGGCAGGAGAATGGCATGAACCTGGGAGGCGGAGCTTGCAGTGAGCCGAGATTGTGCCATTGCACTCCAGCCTGGGTGACAAGAGCGAGACTCTGTCTCAAAAAAAAAAAAAAGAAAATACGTGCATCCTCATAAAAACATGTGGGTTACAGATTCTCCTTCAAAGAGATTCACGTTTGTTGTATCAACATAGGGTGTTCCTTGCTCCAAGTTTAGGTTATGGCTGTCAACCACCTGCCCCTTCACCATGTACCCTGGGGAGCTATATACATGCTACTCTAAAAAGTCGAGGTATAAAAAATGTATGTAATGAGGCCAGGCGCAGTGGCTCACATCTGTAGTCCCAGCTACTCGGGAGGCTGAGGCATGAGAATTACTTGAACCCAGGAGGCAGAGGTTACGGTGAGCCAATATTAGGTCACTGCACTCCAGCCCGGACAACAGAACGAGACTGAGACCCTGTCTCAAAAAAGAAAAAAAAAAGTAAAAAGGCCAGGTGTGGTGGCTCACGCCTGTAATCCCAGCACTTTGAGAGGCCAAGGCAGGTGGATTGCTTGAGCTCAGGAGTTTAAGACCTTCTGAGCAACAAAGTGAGACCCCATCTCTATTAGATAAAACTTTTTTTTTAAGAAAAAGAAAAAAATAGTAAAGAACCAAAGTTTTCTTTACACGGAAGGATGTTATTCCACAGCTCTGGCCACCCCACCATCCCCGGTGACCTGGCCTGCTGACCCAGGTGCTTTGAACCACAGGCCATGCCCTATGACCTTGATCCCCTGGATTGATGCCTGCCTTGTCCAGCCCTGGTCCTCCACCCAGGCCCAGCTGAGCTGACCCCCCATCCTGGCCTCGCTTGCAGCTCACCGAGCAGGCCCCAGTCTCTGGGTGGCACAGGTCTGAGTGGCCATTGCATTCACACAGCTCGCAGTGGCCGAGGTAGAGCCCACTCCCGGTGCGCGTGTAGCCAGGGGCGCAGTCCTAGGGGCAGAAAGGAAGGTTGGCCTCTGTTCTCAATGTGCCCCACCCACAGCCAGCAGACCTAGAACCCCTCCCTCCAGTGTCCTCCCAGGGGTGACCCTGGAACATCACAGGCTGGCGCCCCTCCCTCCCCACTTCTGCTCAGTCTGTCCTCCTGCCCACGGCCCTCTCCCAGTCCACACTGTTCACCTCTCAGAGGCATCTCCACGCTGCGCTTTGGGCCGGAGAAATCTGTGTTTCTGAATTGGCTCCCTGTCTCTGGTGGGCCCCCTCAAGGGCATGAACTGGGTTTTAACCTCTGGAGAGTGTGGCCCAAGCTTGAGGCTGCACTGCCCAGTGGTTAGGACATGCTAGGCTTTGGAGTCAATCAGACCCAGGTTCAAATTAGTTTCTGCCACACATTAGCCGTGTGCCCTTGGGACACACTCACCCCTCAGCACCTCTAGTTTACCTGTTAAAGGGGATAATGATATGTAACTCAGGGCTGTCGGGAGGAATACATGCAGGGCCCAGATGCAGGGGTCATTACAGTTATGATGGTAATCAAGGCTGCGGCGACGCCGGCTGACTTGCTTGCTGATGCGTCTGTGCCTGTGCAGAGGTGGCGGAGCCGGCCACACACTCACCTGGCAGGACAGACCGATGTAGCCTGGGGGGCAGCGGCACTCCTCCACCTCTAGGGCACGGGGTCCGTTTGAGGGCCCCGGCTGGGCGACCTCCAGGCTGACTGCGCTGATGCTGGCCGCCAGCGGCACGGAGGAGAACGTGGCCCGGATCAGGAGCTCATCCAGGTCGGCCAGTGCCATCAGGAGGTGCTCGCGTGTGGCCGGCTGCCCATCGGGCCGGCGCCAGAATTCCTGGGTTGGGGGTGGCAACGTGGGCAGGGGCAGTGGGCTTTGTGGGCTGCTCCTACAGTCACCACCCCCCAACTCCTGCCATACAGGCACTGACTGAGAGCTGCCAGGTGAAGGCTGGGGAGCAAGAGGCAGGGTGGGCATCAAAGCCAGGCTCCGAGTCAGGGTGGAGGGTGGGGTGGGGTTAGACATAGCGTGGCCAGGTGCCCCTTACCTCTCGGAACACGATCTCGTAGCTCCTCCTCCCAGGGCCCTGCAGCGCTGGCTGGGAGGCCACTAGCATGATGTTGTTGCCCTGGAAAGACACCAGCAGGACTGGAAGGGGAGCCGAGGGGTCCCTGGGGTGACAGGGTGTCCTCCACCAGTCCTAGATTCTCTGTAACCCCCAGCCTCCCACCTCTCTGCTCTTGCAAGCTCACGCGCCCAAAGGAGTCAGGCACATGCCCACTGCCCCCTTCTCCCAGCGGCAGGATCCTCTGCTTGGGTAGTGTCCAACCAGGCAGGGATGTGGGGGCACGGGCCTAACTCCCCCAGCCTGTGCCAGGAAACTGAGTGCTGGATGGAAAGAACAAAGGACAAATGCCGAGGGTGCCCCTGGCTTCCATCCTGCCCTTCTGCCCGCCCAGCATGGCATCCAAATGCTCACCGTGATCTGCACGTCGGGGTCAGAGAGCGGGCTGCCCTGTGGGCCTGCCGTGTAGGAGAGGGTGTATCGCAACTTCCCACCGTAGGCCGCCACCTGCAAAGAGGCAAGCCCAGAGGTCACAGGCTGACCTTGGGGTGTGAGTGTTGGACCATACAGGTGAGGGATGGAGCATCTGGTGGCCTTTTTGCACCTGTGCTACACTCCCCCACTGCTTCCCTGCCCAAACCAAGAGGCCAGGGTGCATGGCTGCCTGGGAAACAGGACATTTCTCAGTTCCTCTGCAGCCCCAGACATGGTGGTGATGATGCTGAGCAGCCTCTTTGCTCTGCAAGGTTCTCTATTCCCCATTGCCTGACGGTGCCGGCGAACAAACTCCAGGTCTGCTTTCATTTACAGGAATTTCCCATAAGGCAGACAAGGGTAATGACAATGACCACCATGAGGAGGCTGCGGAAGCTTCAAAAGTTCTCAGCCATGGGGGTGGGGCTTAGGGCAGCCCCTCGGAGGCCTTGCCTCCTAGGCAGGTGGTTTTTGTTTGCCCAGAATCCAGTTCCTCCTTTCTAGAAACTAAACCGTGGTTTTCTATAAAGAACAACTCTCTCCGCACATGCAGACCATGTGGTCTGAGGGCCCTGATCCCCTCCTCCTCTATAGCGGAGACATGAGCCAGGCCTGGCCAATCTGCATAACCTACCACTGCCCTTTGCCACCCCATCAGGGATAGACAAGTAACCTGGGCACTTCTGCTCTATCAGGCCAGGGGAAGTCCCTTCTGCAGTCAGATGAGAAGCTGGAGAACCAGGATAAAGCCCTAATGAGCCCCTGGATAAGGCCATGCCTGATACCAGACATGCTTAGACTCCACAGTTGCATGAGCTAATAGATTCTTTGTTGCAGACAAGCCCACTGGACTTGGGCACTGTGTTGCTCATGACCGGAGAGTCCTTACTCTTGCTGCAGAGGACCTTCACGTGGACAGCCGAGGCCCCCCAGCTCTGCCCCACAGGACTTTCCTTTCTCTTCTCTGCCACCAGGGCAGACGTTCATCTCAATACCAAACTGCATCAAACCTACCCCTTTGTTCATTTCTATGTTCACTCAGCTCACCAGCATTTATCAAACACCTACTGATTACACATATGGCCCTGGGCTACATGGCTACAGGGAGCTCAAGGCATGGTAAGGAATTTTGGAGTGTAAAAATAACTGGTTTCCTGCTTGCTTTGAATGCCAGCAAGTTCACAGCCATTTCTGGGACTGACTTTCTAGCAAGTTGCAGGTGTGTACAGCACAGTGGTTTTTAAACAATTTTTATTTATTTTTTCACTTTTTTAAAAAATAGAGATGGGGTCGCCCTATGTTGCTCAGGCTGGTCTCAAACTCCTAGACTCAAGCGATCGTCCTGCTTCAGCCTCCCAAAATGCTGGGATTACAGGCATGAGCCACCATGCCCGGCCGATTTATTTTTTTACAGACAGCATTTCGCTATGCTGCTTAAGCTGGTCTCAACTCCTGGCCTGAAGCGATCCTCCAGCCTCAGTCTCCCAAAGCGCTGGGATTACGGGTGTGAGCCATTGTACCCAGATCCAGCATAGTGATTAAAATGGCAGACTCCATGGTCTGAATGACCTGGGTTCAAACTAGCTCTACTGGCTATATAACCTTGGACAAGTTGCTTCACCCCATCTGAGCTCTACTTTTCTCACATGGAAATGGAAGTAAAAGTAATACCCACTTTGAAGGGTATCACGAGGATTAAGTAATACAGGACACAAACGGTGATGTACTCCACACAGTTTGAGAATGCACATCACGCTCGATAACCCTGCAGTACTCCAGCTCCACCCTCGGCTCCAGCAGATCACTTCTCATCCTCACCCCTCAACCTCCCTGTCTCACTTCTCTGACTGTACCTTGTGACATGTCATGCCTATTCTTTTGTTTGTTTGTTTTTTGGGATGGAGTTTCATTCTTGTTGCCTAGGCTGGAGTACAGTGGCACAATCTCAGCTGACTGTAACCTCTGCCTCCCGGGTTCAAGTGATTCTCTCACTTCAGCTTCCCAAGTAGTGGAATTACACGTGCCTGCCACCACGCTCCGCTAGTTTTTGTATTTTTAGTAGAGATCACACCTGGGATTACAGGTGTGAGCCACCGCACCTAGCCTGTTACGTGTATTCTTTTTTTTTTTTTTTTTGAGACGGAGTCTCGCTCTGTCACCCAGGCTGGAGTGCAGTGGCGCAATCTCGGCTCACTGCAAGCTCCGCCTCCCGAGTTCACGCCATTCTCCTGCCTCAGCCTCTCCGAGTAGCTGGGACTACAGGCACCCGCCACCACGCCCGGCTAATTTTTTGTATTTTTAGTAGAGACGGGGTTTCACCGTGGTCTCGATCTCCTGACCTCGGGATCCACCCGCCTCGGCCTCCCAAAGTGCTGGGATTACAAGCGTGAGCCACCGCGCCCGGCCTTGTTACGTGTATTCTTAAGAGGTACTTGAAATTGTTGGAACAAAATAGAGGCAATATCAATACTCATCTAAGGCCAATGCCAGCACTCATGATGATAATAATAATGACACTGATGGTGACAGGAATGATAATCGGATGGAAAGGGAGCTCTGGGAGGCCAGAGCCCACTCTGCCTGTACACGACGCAGCACACAGTAAATAATTAAAGCTTCTTGAATGACTGAGTGAAGTACCCAAAACTAGGCCAGCGTCTAGACACGAGGTCAAGGAAGCCCAGAGAAAAGGCACTAGAGAAACTCTCCCAGGCGAGACAGCCCCTCTGACAGGGGTCAGGGGTCAGGGGTCAGGGGCCAGGGGTCAGGGCCCGCTGAAGGACAGGGGCAGAGCTGAGTTCAGTCTCAGCTGTGCTCTGACCTGAACGTGAGACCCCACCGTGAGCCTCGGTCTCCCCATTTGTGTCACAAAGGGCCTTGACAAAGGGCCCTCTGATATTTTAGGATTCTACGACACCCCTATAATCCCCCCAAATCCTTGTTACCTTGTCCCCCAGGAAGGCCCGGGGCAGCTGCCAGTAATAGAGGCTTCCAGGAAGCAGAGAGAAGCCTTCGTAGGAGAGAGAGAACTAGGAGGGAAGGGCAGGTGGTGAGAGCCGAGGGGAGCGGGGGTGGGGTGGGAGGGCGCAGGTGGTTCCGGCAGGGGTGGACCGTCATGGGAGGGAGGCCCGGTGGCAGGGCAGAGAGACAGAGCCCCCCACTCCCACCCGACAGTGCGGGTCCTGGCCCTGCTCTTCGGACGACTTTCTTCCCAATCCCGGCCCAGGTCCCCAGCTGCTCTCTCTGGGTGTGGCCTGGGTCGGCTTCTCCTCCCATCTGCTGGGTCTCTTTTGTGGACCCCAATGTTTACACAGCACATCAGTAAACAATTTCAATGGGGTGGCTCCTTTCATATGTATTTGAAAGAGAGTAACCAGCCTGAGTTGGTATATGATTGATTTAAAGGAAAATTGGAAAGAAATAATAGTCCAAGTAGTTCACAGAAATTGGTGAAGTTGGTTCAGAAATGACTGAAGTCTAGAAAGCATGGTGGGTGGGGATCCCTTGATGGGCACCTTGGCACATACCTGAGAGTCTGGTGAGAAAGATAGAGAAGCTGAGGAAGAGGAGGAGGAGGAGGAGGAGGAAGAAGGAGGAGGAGGTGCTGCTCGCAGAGCAGCTGCAGGCTGGGGATGAGGAGAGAGCCCCTGGGGAGGGGGTTGGGGGTGGGCAGCAAAGCTGGACAGGAGCTGCCAGATCTCAGCATCCATCCGTCTCTGAGCCTCGTCCACCTGAGGGACCAGGAGCCGAAGAACAGCAGAAGGGAGCAGAGAGGGACAGAAAGGACGTCCATGAGGCTTCACCTCCCTCAGGCCCAGCCAGCCACCCGCTCTGCACTGTCTGCTCACAAGTGCTGATACCTGGCACTCTGGCCCTTGTACCCACTGCCCTCTTGTTCCTCCTGAGCTAGGCAGGGGTATGCCGGGATGGGTTTGGCTGCCTATGGGCCGTGACTGATGGGAGAAGCCCTACAAAGGGTGCCCAGCAAGGGAGGGGCAGAAGTGCTGGAGGCAGCCCCAGGGGCATCTGGAGGGGGTTGTTGCTCCTCGGCCTGACTCTCTGTGTGTGCCCTGGCACCAGCCCAAGCCATTCATGGTTCTGGAATGTTTCCCAGGGGTGACACCAGAGCAGACCAGGCATCAGGCTGGGGCCTGGCCTGGCATAGGGGAAATGGCCCAGGAAAGCTGGAGTCTTCACTCAGGCGCCTGCCTGGACTCAGCTCTCTGGTCTCCTCCCTGCAGCCCTAGGTACAACCTGTCCTAGCCAGGTCCTCAGTTACCTGTGATGCCCGCTGTGCCCGGTCCCTGCCCTCTGGGGGCCCTGGGATCCTCCCAGCTGTCACAGCTGCCCGCAACTGCTCCTCTGAGAGGGATGTGCGGTTCTGATGAAATGGAGGGAGCAGGCCAGCTAAGACCTCCCAAGGTCCTAGAGCTAGAGCCATGGGCAGGGCCCTCTACCCATGGACGTGGTAGTCAGAAAGGCCCACACTAATTAGGAAGAAAGATGCATGCCCCCCTCTTCAGGCTGGCACCCAAGAGTTAACTCTAGGCCGCCCACATGCACACAGAGGGTTAATGGTGGTTGCTTGAGAGGCAGGGCCAGGGGAACCTGGGGGGCTAGATACAGTCATGTGGATTAGCATCGGGTTAGTCTTCTTGCTACTTCAGTTGCCATTCTGACTTCAGACAGTTGGCACCAGGACCAGACCACACAGCAGGTGAGGCAAGGTGAGGCACATACCCTCCTGGCTCCAACCCTGGGGCCATGGGACACTGCCTGGGTTCATGCAGACCCCCACTGAGCATCTCCCCACACAGGGCTGGAAGCACCCAAGAAGGCACCACGCCCCATCACACCAACTTCACACCACGCACATCCTGGGCCTACCTGGTGAGCCCGGCGCATCCGCGCAAAGTACGCCTCCCTCTATGGGGCGCAGGGAAATGCCAGGACAGGAGACAGAGATAGGTCTGAGAATTGTAGGACACGGCAGCAGGGAGGCCAGGAGGCAGTGAACCCCAGAAGGGAGAGGGGAGAAGGGACCAGAAGGCAGCCAGGCCCGGGAGAAACCTGGAGTACCTGGCTGTGTCCAAGGAACGGGGATGAGGCAACCCCAGAGCACCCCCTCCTAGGTGTTCCTGGCCCCTCACCCCTTGCCTGGGGGCACATCTGCTGGAACACTGGCCTCGACCAGCAGTGGACTCCTGTGCCAAGACCCACTTGCCCTGGGTGCCACCGGATGCCTGTGCTGCTCAAGGAACACATTTGGGCAGCTGTCCCAGAGCCCACCCCTGAGCCCCTGCCCCCCACAACACCATCACACCATCGCCACCACCATCACCACCTTCCCACCAGACCCTGTTCTGGAGTAGCAAAGACAGGTTCACCTCTGACTGGCAGAGTATTTGTTTTTTTTTTTTTTTTTTTTTTGAGACAGGGTCTTACTCTGTCACCCAGGCTAGACAGCAATGGTGCAATTATGGCTCACTGCAACCTCCCCCTCCTGGGCACCAGCGATCCTCCACCTCAGCCTCCCTAAGTAGCTGGGACTACAGGCATGCACCAACATGCCCAGCTAATTTTTTGTATTTTTTGTAGAGACGGGTTTCATCACATTGCCCAGGCTGGTCTCAAACTCCTGAGCTCAAGTGGTCCTCCCGCCTCAGCCTTCCAAAGTGCTGGGATTACAGGTGTGGGCTCTGGCCTTCGGCAGAGCATTTGAAGGGCAGCTTCTGACCTGGGTTTGGATCCCAGCATTCCCACCTCTCAGCTGCGGGGCTTTGGGTAAGTTACCGAGGCCCTCTTGCCTTGTTTATGAAATGGGGCAGTAGCAGGACCTGGCTCACACAGTTGTGGTTTGTGACTTGTAAAGGACGCTGCCTAGCACATAGTGAGAGCTCAACACACATGACGTATCATGAGAATTACTGTGTCCAACACAAGCACAGAGCCAGCAGTGTGGATGAGTGAAGTCGGAGCGGGCACGTGAATGACACTGAAACTGTGTCTCACTTGTCTTTATATTTCCCGGCCTCTCCCAGATCTGTTTGTTGAACAACTGTGTGAAAGCTAAAAGTCATGAACAGCTGAGCACTTGTTATGTGCCAGGCACGATCTCCAATCCCCTCAGCCACCATGAAGTTGAGGTTTATCAAATGGTGTCTGGCTGGCAAGCAGCAGAGCTGGGGTTTAGACCGATGTCTATGGGACCGCAAAAGCCACGTGCCTAACCACGATATGGCCATGCAGGTGGCAGGTGCCTGCCTGCTGAGAGACGGTGCAGAGGTGAACTCATGTCTGAGTCACGGCTGACCCGGGTGCCGGGCTGGGGCCCACCTTGTCTCCCTGGTATGTCTCCGGCAGCTGCCAGTAGAAGGACTCGTGGCCAAGGTGGGCGAAGTTGCCAAAAGAGAGCTGGGCACCCTCAGGCACGGGTTCCACAGTGAATTCTCCTGTCAGGCGGCTGTTCCGCTGTGGGTTCACCAGGGCAAAGCCTTGGAAGTCCCCAGGGGCAAAATGGGTGGAGATCTGGCAGGGGAAAAAGGAGGGGGCGTCAGCCTGGGCACTGGGGTGCCTTGGTGGGGGATGGGGCACGGGAGGGTGTTAAGGTGGGGAATGGGGTCCTGCTGAGATCAGGGCTGCGAGAGAAATAATGGGGGCATGTGAGGGTATTGAGGCAGGGATGAGGGTAGCTGGGCTCAGTGCTGAGATGGACAGTAACGGGCAGCAGGTGGCACCTCCGCCTGGGGCTGGGCAGCACAGGCTCTCACCAGGTGGCGCGTGTAGGTAGAGCTGGCGCACTGCTGGGTGATGCCCATACAGAAGCAGGGCAGGCAGCCGTCGGGGTTGCTGGCACTCAGGTGGAAGTGGTGGGGTCGGCAGTGGCTGCAGGTGAGGCCTTCCACCTGGGCCTGGGTAGATGGGTGGAAGGAGGCAGGCAGGGGACGCAGTGGGTCTCCTGCACCCCCAGCAGCCAGAGGCCAGCCTCCCTGGCCACTTCCAGCAGCCCCGGGCAGCCCCTGGCCTGTTCCCCATGCCCTGCCCTCCATGTCCAGGTCTCGGCTTCCACCAGATGCTGCCTGATTTCCCTGCAGGGTCCGGGCATCGCGGCAGAGCAGGCCCCTCGGGGCAGGGATTCGGACTGACCTTGCACTGGCACTGACCAGCAGCATCACACTGGCTGCTGACGCTGCCTTGGGGGTCACAGTTGCAGCCTATGGGCCCTGGCACCTGGCCGTCTCCTGAGGTGGAAGAAAGCCATGGCTGAAGCCCCAAACCCGCCACCCGGCACCCCTCTTCCCTCCACTCTGCTCACCACTGAGAGGGAGCTCTGATTTCTGATGTGGGCACTCAACACTCTCACCACAGCCCTTGGAGGTGGTGGGGGCTGCTCCTATCCGCATTTTACAGATGAAGAAACAGAGGCTCAGACAGGCAAAGCCAAAAGGGAGTAAAGGCTTCTGTCCTAGCTCCACCCTAGGGACACTGGGTAACCCGACCCCAACAACCTCCCCAGTCCTACTCACTCTGACATGGCTGGCCCTGGCTGGGGTTGCCATAGTAGCCAGGGGCACACCTGCAGAGAGAAAAAGCCTAAGATGAATTTTGGATGAAGGGAAGCAGAACCCCAGGGCTGGGCTGGGGGCCCCATACTGAATTCGGTGGCCTCGTGCACTAGAAGAAACGAACAGCCTGACTTGCCCATGTTACGGGGAAACTGGGCAGAGAAGAGCAGGGACGTGCCCTGGACCGCAAAGCCAGTGAATCGGGGCAGTCAGGAACCCAGGAGCTTCAGAAAGAAGCAGGGGTTTTGTGGGAAGACTCTGGCCCGGCTGGGGCAGGGGGCCAGGGGGCTGAAGGTGAACCGCAGGCTAGGATGTGTGTCTGAGGGTCTTGAATTCTGGGCTAGAGGGTGAGTCTCCCAAGGAGGGGAGCTGACTGTCTTCTGGGGCCTGTGCAAGGTTAAGAGTGAGAGGCATCCCTGATTCCTCTGGGTTGGAAGGGTTGGGCCCTGCCTGCAGACTCCAGGGACACCCCCTGTGCACGTCCCCCCACCCTCTCCACCCCCTGCCTCACCTCTCACAGTGACGCCCACTGTGGCCTGGGGAGCACGCATCACAGGTGGGGTGGCCGTCTGTGTCCAGAAAACAAGTGTGGGCAGCCCTGAGTGTGGGGGCAGATTTCTAGTCAGGAACGCAGTGGCTCCTTCCTCTCCCCCGAATCCTCTTTCAGGACCAGGGGAGAGGGGAGGGGAAGAAATCTTGTGTCCTGAGTGCCACTGCATGCCTGGCACTGTGTGCTAAGAGTTCCACATGCATAGCCTCATTCAACTCTCACACAAGGGGCTGAGGAGGGTGGACTACCCCATTTCACAGATGAGGCAGCTGAGGCCCTGAAAGTGAAGTGTACCTCACAGCAAGCGACACTGAGAAGGCAGCAAGGCCAGGATTTAACCACTACCTCTCAGAAGGGCCCTGGACAAAGCAGGTGTGGGAGGGGGTGGTAGACATTTCAGGGAAGGGCAGATGCAGGCGGGGACTGGACGCACTGGCCGGCAGCAGGGTCTCCGTAGCAGGGGCACAGCTGGCAGTCCTGAGGTGTCCCCCGCTGGGCATCCCCGTAGTATCCTGGCTGGCACTGCTCACACCGAGGGCCCTCTGTGTGATGCTGGCAGCCCTGGAGGAGCAGGATGTGAGTTGAGGCTGGGCCCCCAGAGGCCACAGATTGCTGGGGTGGGCGGAAGGAGGGCGGGACTCACCTGGCAGGCACCTGTTTCGGGCTCGCAGGCCTCTGAGTGGCCGTGGCAGCTGCAGCGTTCGCAGGTACCCAGGTAGAGGCCACTGGGTGTGCGTGTGTAGCCTGTGTCACAGTCCTGGGGGCAGAAAGATGGCAGTGGGAGGGCCTTCCGAACACGGCCCACTCAGGTAGGGGCACTGGATGGCCAGGGCTGGGGAGGTGTGGAGGGCTCATGGAGAAGGAGCGAGAAGCACCATGGAGGGGGCTGGCTGGGCTGGCGTGGGGCCCAGGACTCACCTGGCAGGATGGGCCACGGTACCCGGGTGGGCAGGAGCACTGTTCCACTTCCAGCGCGGGGTCCTGGCCGGTTTCCTCAGGCACAGCCACGTCCATGCTGATGCCAGAGACCCTGGGTGTGACAAGACCCAGCGTGAATAGGAGTGCTGGCTCTGTGCCAGGCATGCCTGGACTCCTCCACTGGGAGGGTCTTATTAGTCCTCCCGACAGCCCTGTCACAGTGCTTCTGGGGCCCTGTCCAGATCTCCAGAGGCTGCGAGGACCGTGGCAAACAGCTGTTACCTGCAATTTACTCCAAACCATCACCTTTCCTCACCTGGAGAGGTTATACCACCCTGTTCCCCTGGGTCCCCAATGACAGGCTGATACAGGCTCTAAGAGCCCACGGGCCTGAAAGCAAGATCACTTCCGGCAAATGACTCTCCAGAGCTCCCCGTGAGCTGAGGCTGGGGCTAGACTTGACCTGCAACCACATCCCTGCATGGCCCCTCCTCCCTCCTTCGTCCCTCTCCTTGTGAGTCACGTGCACCCCAATCCCTGTCTCAGGCTTCTTTCTAGGGAGACTGGCCCCAGACCAGCCTGTAAGGGAGACATTGTTAAACTCTCCATTTTACAGACAGGGAAAGTGAGGCACAAAAGGGTCACAGTCTGTAAATGGCTGTGCTGCACTGCACCGCTTAGACGGAGCCCCCTCCCCAAGCCCATGCTGGTCCTCCTGCCCCGGCTCCAGACACCTGCTCTCAGCGGGCTGCTGGGCGTAGGATGCTCGGATCAGGAGGGTGTCGATGCCCGCCAGTGCCATCAGCAGGTGCTCCCGTGTGGCTGGCTGCCCATCGGGCCGCTGCCACGCTTGCTGCCAAGGAAAGGACACATGTGCTCAGCCCCTGATGTCCTGGAGTATTGATGCCGGAGAGGCAGGAGCAAGGGCCTGCCCGCACCCCTACCCCCAGGGGGCAGTATTGCTCACCTCCCGGAAGGGCACAGTGAAGGTGCTGGGCTGGCCGGGGCTGGGCTCCTGGGCCACATGGTGCTCTAGGATGATGTTGTTACCTTGCAGCACCACCAACGGCTGCCCGTGCAGGGGTGTGGAGCCCGGCTGGGACCGCTGGGTCACTGTGAAGCGCAGCTCTCCTCCATAGGAGGTCACCTGGGACCAGGGTTAGACAGGAGCTTAGCGTGGGCCTGAATTCGGGCCCTGTCACTGCCCCAGCTGCCTTTTCCATGCAGTGTAGCTCACTATTCTCCCAAGGCACCACGACCCTCCTGCCTCCAAGCCTTTGCCCAGCACTGTTCCTGCTGCCTGGAGTTTCCTTTGCCTTCCCACCCACTACCCACCTTGTCCCCCAGGAAGCGTGAAGGGAGGCTCCAGAAGTAGGGTCCAGATAAGAGTCTGTGGAAGGAGGAGAATCCCAGTTCCCCAGGCGTGGGGGAGAAGATGCCCTCGTTGGTGGTGTGGGTGCTTGCGGCGTTGGTCAGGCTGAAGTGACCAGGCTCCTCAGAGGCCCCGTGCACCTGGGAGGAGGAGAAAGGGCTGGGATGGGGGCCGTGGCCTGGGACTGGCGCTTGGTCCATCCAGCCCAGGGCTTGGCGGTCCTGCCCGCCCACCTTGCAGAGGTACCTGGGCACGGCTCCATGAAGAGCTGGTGCAGTGGCGACTGACACCCATGCAGAAGCACTTGAGGCAGCCATCGGGGTTTCGGGTACTCAGGTGGAAAGAGCCGTCAGCACATTCATTGCACAAGCGCCCCACCACATTGTTCTGCAGGCACAGAGTTGGAGCTGAAGGACAGCCCACAGGAGAGGCTGCCTGGAGCTCTGGCCGAATCCACCCTCAGTCCAGATAGGAACCCAAGACCCAGGGGAGCCACTGAAAGAGGACACGTGGCCGGGCGCGGTGGCTCACGCCTGTAATCCCAGCACTTTGGGAGGCCAAGGCGGGTGGATCACCTCAGGTCAGCAGTTCAAGACCAGCCTGGCCAACATGGCAAAACCCCGTCTCTATTAAAAATACAAAAATTAGCCTGGCGTGGTGGCACACAGCTGTAATCCCAGCTACTCAGGAGGCTGAGGAAGGAGAATTGTTTGAATCCGGGAGGTGGAGGTTGCAGTGAGCCGAGATTGCGCCACTGCACTCCAGCCTGCGTGATGGGAGTGAGACTCCATCTCAAAAAAAAAAAAAAAAAAAAGAAAAGAAAGAGCACATGTATGAGGCGTCATTACCATCTGAATAGTAATTCCCACTTAACAAGCACTTAGGCAAGCATTTTTCCCTTTTCTCTTTGGCTGGCAGGGGTTTCACCAATAAATTTAGATATGAAATACAGCGACTTGATTGAAATAATTGCTGCTTCTATTTATGGAGTGTTTCACGCACTGTTCTGCTTTCCATTCGACATCACCTCTTTTAACTCCCCTAAGGACCTTGAGAGGTAGGTGATACCTTCATCCTTCACATGAGGAAACAGAGGCTCAGGGATGTGAAATGACTTGCACAAAGTTACTCAGCTTGCCCATCCACTCTGGGATTTAAGACCAGGAGTGCCTGGCTCCAGAATCTATCCATTCTTTTTTACACCGACACTTGATACTCACATTCTCTCTTTTTTTTTTTTTTTTTTGAGACGGAGTTTCAGTCTTGTTGCCCACAATGGAGTACAGTGGTGCGGTCTCAGCTCACTGCAACCTCTGCTTCCTGGGTTCAAGCGATTCTCCTGCCTCATCCTCCTGAGTAGCTGGGATTATAGGTGCCCACCAACACGCCCGGCTAATTTTTGTATTTTTAGTAGAGATGGGGTTTCACCATGTTGGCTAGGCTGGTCTTGAACTCCTGACCTCAAGTGATCCACCCACCTCAGCCTCCCAAAGTGCTGGGATTACAGGCGTGAGCCACTGTGCCCGGCCGATGCTCCCATTCTTAACGCAAGTGACCTCCCTTCTCTGAGTCTCCATTTCCTTATTCACAAATTGGGGACACTAATATCTATATCATTGTATCAATGTGACAATGGACAAAGTATGGCAAAAGCAAAGGTACAATGCAGATACAAAGACTGCATAAAGAATGACTGGGACTTGAACTCTGGTCGCCTGACTCCCTAACGAGTGCTCCTTCCCAACGCCAGGCCACCTCTCCTGGTACGGAAGCCTGGTCAGCCAGGTCCACCAGCCTCTGACTAGGTTACCACCCACTGGCCAAGGATCTATGGAGGGGACGGAGCTTCCTTCCTCCTTCTCCCAGCTGTGGTGCTGGGCCCAAGGCCCCTGGATGGGCGGCAGATGGCATGCGTACCTTACAGCGGCAGGCCTCCCCGGAGGTCCCCATGCTGCCACGCTCGTCACAGCGCACAATCTCCTGGTCTGGGACACAAAGCGAGTGTTGGCAGGGCAGGTGGGAATGGGATAGACGCAGTCCGGGCAGATAGAGGAAGAGTGGCTCCCCAAGGATCATGAGCTGGGGCAGGGAGGGAGGGTGCCTGGTGTGCAGCCCAGGTTGGGTTGGGAGGTGGGTGTCAGGGGATGGTGGCAGCCATACTCACTGACGGGCCTGCACTTCCCGCCGGGCTGGATGGGGTTGCCCTCGTATCCGGGAGCACAGCTAGGGGAGAGAGGGGGCCGCCATCAGCACTTCCATGACCCCACCCAGGAGCCCCCTTCCTGCAGCCCCCAAGGCTCTACCTCACCTCTCGCAGCGGCGGCCAGTGTAGCCTGGGGCACAGGCGTCACATGTGGCTTGGCCATCCGTGTCCAGGAAGCAAGTGTCTGAGAATCTGTAGGTATCAAGTGGACAAGGCATGGGGCAGGGCTGGGGTGAGGCTTTCTCCTCCCACCCTGGGAAACGACTGCTGTCCACACAGACACAGTGTGCCATGAGGCATGACGCCATCTCCCTGCCCGGCAGCCTCACAGCAACTGTGGGAAGTCAGGGGGCCCATTATACAGAAAAGGAAACAGAGGCCTAGAGAGGTCGAGGAGCATGGGATAACTTAGTGATCAGGTAGAGATCTGAATCCAAGTCTCCCGCCTCCCTGCCCAAAATACTCTCTGGCCTGTTGCACTGTCCCCGGCCAAACCTCCCCACCCTGAGCTGCGGCTGACCTGCGGGAGGCATCGATGTATGGGCAAGGGCAGGGCCTGCAGGCAGTGGCCGTGGCCTTCGTGGCATCCCCAAAGAAGCCAGCCTTGCACTTGTTGCACTGTGGCCCCTCCGTGTTGTGCTGGCAATTCTAGAAGGAGGAGGAGGGTATGGCTCAACTTCTAGAGCAGAACTGGGCCAGATGCTGCGGGGGGCCTTGGAGGCTGTCTAGCTCAGCCTCCCCATCACGCTGGAGCACAGCTTTGCAGACAGGGGAACATCAACTGCAACCACTTATAGATGATGGGGAGCTCATCATCTTACACGGCAGCCTGTCCCATAGATGGTTCCAAATGCCTGCTTTTTATTGACCTAAACCTGCCACCCTCTTCCAATCTGCACCCACTGGCCGGTTCTGCTCTCCAGAGTCTGTTTCTTCTACCCGACACCTTTGCAGGGATTTGGAGATGACATGCTGCCCTGCTTGAGTCTTTTCTTCTGTCAGCTCCACAATCCCAGCTCTCGCCACTATTCCTGAGAAATAAGGTACCACCCCAAGGGCTCTTCCCCCTAGGGCTGCCCTCTGCAGGCCATGCTGCTTCATTTGGCACTCTCCAGGATTAGTCTGATGAGGGTGGAGGAGAGGAGGGCCAACACCTCCCTTGTCTGGATGCTATATCTCTGGGTTTTTTTGTTTGTTTGTTTTTGTTTTTTTTTTTTTGTGAGACGGAGTCTTGCTCTGTTGCCCAGGCTGGAGTGCAGTGGCATGGTCTCGGCTCACTGTAACCTCCACCTCCTGGGTTCAAGCGATTCTCCTGCCTCAGCCTCCTGAGTAGCTGGGATTACAGGCGTGCGCCACCACGCCCGGCTAATTTTTGTATTTTTAGTAGAAATGGGGTTTCACCATGTTGGCCAGGCTGGTCTCAAACTCCTGACCTCAAGTGATCCACCCATCTCAGCTTCCCAAAATGCTGGAATTACAGGCATGAGCCACCGCACCTGACCTATATTTCTGTTATTGCATCCAGAGGTCATGATAGTTCATCTGGCAGTCATGACAGTCATTCTGGAGGCTTGTGCTGAGCTCATGAACACAGGGAGTCTCACACCTTGTCCCTGCTCCTATTTTAGCGTCCAAGTGTCTGCTGGCACTACTCACCAGGCAGTG
Source organism: Hylobates moloch (assembly GCF_009828535.3). Taxonomy (NCBI): domain Eukaryota; kingdom Metazoa; phylum Chordata; class Mammalia; order Primates; family Hylobatidae; genus Hylobates; species Hylobates moloch. The sequence goes on from NW_026652284.1 coordinate 20,303,662, forward strand.
GCCATACGCAGGATCACAGGAGCTGGCATGGCCATTGCAATTGCAGCCAGAGCAGGTGCCCAGGTAGGGCCCACCAGGCACCCGAGTGAAGTGGGCATCACATCTCTCGCAGGACAAGCCAGAATAGCCAATGGGGCATCTGTGGGGACAGGACCAAGAGAGTCGCTGCAAGGACTGTGAGGCCCTGCCGTTTCTCCTCTATCCTTGCCAGGGTCTCTGTGGTTCCCAGCCCTGCCGGCTCAGGCACCTGCACTCCTCCACACTATGGGCACGGCCATGGCTGGTGGCATGGGTGACGGTGGTATCCATGGTGATGTCACTAAGTCCCACGCTGGCCATCTTGGTGTTGTACACGGTCTGGATGAGCACGGCCTCCAGGCTCTGCAGCACCTGCAGCAGCTCCGCGCGCTGCACCGGCCGGCCAGACTCATGGACCCAGTGCTCCTGGGTATGGGTGAAGGTGGCAGGGGTCACACATCAGCGCCCACCCAGCCTAAATCCCCCTTTGCTCCCAGCCCTAAGGGCTCAGGCGCCACCCACCTCAGAGAACTGGACCTGGCGCTGGTTCAGAGCACCAGGTTGGGTGGGTGTGTGGCCTCGGGAGAGGAGGCGGTACCCGGCACCCACGAGGACCACGTCCGGCCGCTGCACTGGCTCCAGCATGCCACGGGCCAGCTCGTAGCGCACGTTGTAACGCAGGGAGCCGCCATAGGAGTCCACCTGGCACAACAGCGTGGATCAGGGTGGGCAGCTGTGGGCACACTTGACACCCACCATGCCTATGAGGTGCCTATAGTCTTCCAGCTCCTCCCTCACTCTGCCTACCTGAGACTCACTGTGTGCCAGGCACTGAGCTGGGCACAGGGAAACCGAGATGGGTGAGACTCAGGCCCTGACTCTAGGGTGTTTGGTCCATGGCAGGGGGTGGAATCATGCAGTGCACAGGGTACCCAGGGAAGCCAGTGTGGAGGCACAGAACCCAGCCCAGATATGGGGGAGCAGTCAGGGAGGGCTCCCGGGAGGAGGGGAGGCCAGCTCTTCTTCCCAAGCCAACAGTGCTGGGGAAAGGTCCTGCCCTGAATGGATGAGCCGCTGCCACAGGGGGCTGCATCGGGGCATAGTAACACCTCTCCGTCCAAGTCTGCCTTGTTGTCTACCAATTGCAGAGGGAGCAGAGCCCACAGGGATTCTTTCCCCACCCAGGGCGGCAGCCCAGGCCCCTCACCTTGTTGCCCAGGAACTGTACAGGCAGAGACCAGAAGGAGTCGTGGACGAGGAAGCGGCGGGACAGGTCGACTAGCTGGAACTCGTGCAGGGATGGGTCGATCTGCAGCTGCGTGGAGGAGAGGGGTGGCATGCCGGGCTGCGCAGGCATTGTCACATTCACGCCTGCGGGTGGCAAGGGGGAGGCTGAGGGCTGCAGCCTGGGCCTGCCTGATACACCCATCTTGAGGGGCAGCAATCCAGAAAGATGGGAAAGTTCTAGGGGAAATTTGATTTCGAGAAAACTTTGATCTCTCTTCCAAAGTGAAGAAAATGCAGGTTTTGGCCGGGTGTGGTGGCTCACGCCTACAATGTCAGCACTTTGAGAGGCAGAGGCGGGCAGAGTTGAGGCCAGGAGTTCGTGACCAGCCTTCCCAACATGGTGAAACCCCGTCTCTACCAAAAATAAAAAAATTAGACAGGCGTGGTGGTGCGTGCCTGTAGTCCCAGCTACTCAGGAGGCTGAGACAGCAGAATCACTTGAACCCGGGAGGCGGAGGCTGCAGCGAGCTGAGATCACACCAGTGTACTCTAGCCTGGGCAACAGAGCGAGACTCTGTCTCAAAAAAAAAGAAAATGCAGTTTTTTTCCTCCTTCCCAAATACTGGAGCAGCATTTCCCAAAGCATGCTCTGGGAAAGTCAGTGCCATGGAATGATAGCTGGGAACCATTTGGGAACCACAGGGTCAAAGAAAGGAAAAGGGGATTCTTTGAAGCCAGACTTCTCAGGGCCTTTCTTGCTAAGAGACCCACAGACTTTGAGGGCTGAAACAACCCTGCAGGCAGGAGAGCTACACAGGGCTGAGGAACAGGAGACCAAGTCCAGGTGTGTTGTAAGCCTGGGCAAGGGCCTCAGTTTCCTTATCTGTAAGATGGTGCGTAAAGTAGCCTGCCTCCTAGAGGTATAAGCTAAAATGAGCAAATTGACATAAAATGGCAAGCTCTCATTGTTGCTGTTGTTATGACGGGTCATCCAGTCCAACTTTCGGTGGAGTGAAAATATCCTGTACCTACACTCTTCATTATGGTAGCTATTAGGTTGGTGAAAAAGTAATTGCTGGTTTGGTTTTGCCATAAAAAGTAATGGTACTCGCAACACGTGGCCACTGAGCACTGGAGACGTATCTAGTGCTGCTCAGGAATGAATCATTGTATTTCAATTTAAAGAGCCACACGTGGCCAATGACTGCCACATCGGATGGTGCAGCTGTCATGGATGGAGAGCGTACAACCTCCAAAGGCCGTCCCTGCCAGCTCTGGACAACTTTGACTCTCAGCAAGTTCTTCCTTACACGGAGTCCACATCTGTCTGCCAATAGCTTCTCCCCTCATCCTGAATTAACCCCCTGCAACCACAGGAGAATCCAGCTCCTCACCCGCAGAATGACCGAGCACAGCCCTGGGTCTAGGTTTCTCTACCCTCTTTCTTCCCTGCCTTCTGGGGATGTCTTCAGGCCTCCTCCCTCCTGGTCACCATCCACACACAGGCCACCTGCTCACCCTGGAATTCCCACCACTCCCTCCCCTGGACCACCCAGATTCCAATCAGACAGCCCTGGGTTCAGCTCCCCCTCTAAACTGCTGTGTGAACCCAGGGAAGCCCCACAATCTCTCAGAGCCCTGGGGCTCTCATCTTAAAACTGTGAAATCAGCCCTGACCTTGCAAGGGTTATTGGCAGTTCGATGACTGTCATGTCAAGCCACAGGGCCAACTGTCTGCTCACCAAATGGTGGCCACGGCCATTAGCATTCTAAATATACTGGGGGACAACTTTGGGAAGTAACTAAGTTTTGTTTTGTTTTTAGGGATGGGGTCTCACTCTGTTGTCCAGGCTGGAGTGCAATGGTGTGATCATAGCTCACTGCAGCCTCAACCTCCTAGGCTCAACAGATCCTCCTGCCTCAGCCTCTCAAGTAGCTGGGACTACAGGTGCAAGCCACCATGCCTGGCTAGATTTTTTGTTTTTAATTATTTGTAGAGATGGGGTCTCTCTATGTTACCCAAGCTGGTCTTGAACTCCTGGCCACAAGCAATCCTCCCTCCCCAGCCTCCCAAAGTACTTGGATTACAGGCATAAGCCACCATGCCTGGCCAGGTAACTTAAGTTTTATACAAGTCATTTTCAGGTTCTTCAACCAACAAAAGGGCATAAAATGTGTTGAGTGCTTTGGAGCTAACTCTCTACATGCATTTAATCCTCTGCAACAAAGTGAGACACAGCAGGGTAAGGGCTGCTTGACGCCAGGTGGGAAACGACAGAGCTGGGACCTGAGCCCCAATCCAGGCAGTGCCTGGGCTCATGCCCTCAGCCATCCTGCCATTCTGCCTCTCAGTGCCAGAAAGAACTGAGTCCAGCCGCCTGCCTCTATCTTTGGGAAAATAGGCCCAGGGAAGCCAAGAGACTTGCCGAAAGACACAGCAGCAGTAAGTGGTGTAGCTGGAGGCCACCCTCAGGCCAAGGAGATGCCAAAGCCTGGGCTCCTATAGTCTGGGTACACTGGCACCTCTGTCTCTCAGAATGAGGACAATGACTGTGACGTTAGCAAATACCTCTTGGGTGCTGACCATGGGCTGAGCACAATTCTGAGAGGCTGACATATGTGACTCCACTAAGTCCTTACCAACCCCTAGGAGGTAGTTATTATTCCGCCCCCCCGACTTTATAGATGAGAAAACAGACACGAGATAGTGGGTAACTTGACCCAGGACACAGGTGGACAGCGTCCACGTCAGGATCTGAAGCGGGAAGCTGGCTCCAGAGCCCGTCCTCGCCGTAACCTGAAGCAGGTAGGTAGCAAGGGGGGATTTGGCTTCTCCTAAACATGCTGGTTTTCCTCCTGAAATGCTTCTTTGACAGGGCTCAGTGTTTCTTCAGTGACTCATATTCCTTCCCCAAACCTGGCCCCCTCTGTCCGCATCTATCCTCTGTGCCCACTGGGTACAGAGGTACCCACCTCCCACCTCCCGCAGCGCTCACCCGCCTGCCAACGTACCCTTGAAGTCATCGGGTTGGTCAAAGCGCAGCCTGATCTGGTCCCGGAAGCGGCGGCTGCTCTGGCACACGCTGGTGATGCCAAAGCAGAAGCAGGGCAGGCAGGCGGCGCTGTGCTCCAGGTAGAAGTGCCCATCAGGGCAGGGGCCTGCTGGGCGGCATGGGCGGGGGCTGCAGCCGGCTGTGGTGGGCAGCCGGGCTCCGCCCCCACGCCCGGTGACACCTGCCCTCCGGCATTACCTCGTTGTGGGACGAGCTCAAGGACACCGTCAGGAATGCCAAACACCATGCCCCGGGCGTTCATGGCCTCACAGGTGTAGGCACCCTGGTCTGACTCCTTCACGTCACGGATGATCAGTGTGCCACGGCCACCCTCGCTGGTCACTGTCACCCTGGTGGGCCCCAAGACAAGTGGTGGGATCTGGCCTGGGGCACTGGACCAGCTGCCCCTCATTCCCACCCCACCACCCGGGCCCAGAGCCGCACCTGGGATGAGAGAGGATGTGGCCCCAGTTGAGCCTCCAATTGATGATGGGGGTGGGGACGCCAATGGCCACGCAGGTGAAGGTCACTGTCTGGCCCCGGGAAGCCTGGATGGACTCCCGGGGAGGCGTCACCACCTGGGGGGGCACTGAGGAGACCAGGGCAGGAGTGAGGGGTCGGGGGCAAAGGAAGGAGCGGAAGGAGGGCTCGGAGGGGCTAGGAGGGAGAAGAGTGGAGGCTGAGGCTGTGGACAGAAGCCCCCAGAACCCAGCCCAGGGCCTGCATCTCGACCCCAGCTCCCTGCTCACTGCAGCCAAACTCGTCGCTCCGGTCGGGACAGTCACTCTCCTCGTCACAGTGGAAGCTGGCTGGGATGCACGTGTTGGTAGAGACGCATCGGAACTGTGTGGGCCCGCACACTTCCTCAGGACGCTTGGTGGCTGGGGACAAAGCCAGGTGGTTCCCAACAGCCCACCCCATCCATCCTCCCTGGGCATCCCCAGGGCCACTCTCTCATCTTGCCCACATAACCCACAGCGGCCCTCGCCATGCCTAGCCCCTGCTGCACAACACTGTCCACCTCACAGCCAGCATGATGTGGCCACCAGCTGTGATCGAACCACTCATCACATTACCCGGCCCCCACCCCTCACTCCACCTGCATTCCCCATGCCAGTTATGGCTGGCACATCACTGTCACAATCACAGCGTCACCCAGCCACGCTCAGAGGCACAGAAGCGCTATCTTGCTCACATGGACAAGACCCATGTCAAAGGCACAACCAGTGGGGCTGGCATCTCTGGGCGCCAGCAATGGCCCGCACACCCTTCTCTACCAGAACGCCTGGCATAGCGTGGTCCCCTGCGGGGCTCAATGGTCTGTGCTCCCACTGACAGGCCCTCTATGGAGTGGCCAGAGGCTGAAAGTGGCCCGGGACAAGGGCTGGGCCCTGCTAGGCCTCTCTAGTGGCTGGTGACCAATGTTCTTCCTCAGGGAGATGGAGCTTGAGAGAGACACAGACAGGGACAGAGAAGTCACAGCCATGCAGGAGCGGAAGCCGCGCATCCACAGAGCAGGTGCGAGAGGAGCCCAGGAGGTAGCCGTGGACGGAGCTCAGGCGCTTCTGTTCCCCACACTCTCAGGAGCCCACGAGGCCATTCAGCCTTCACGTTGTCTGGTTCTGTGCCGTCCACTCGGACCTGTCCTTTCTTTGATTTCCCTAGCAAAGGCCCCTGAGAAGAGCCTTCCAACTAAAGCCCCCAATTACTTTCTCTCTCCCAAGGGGCTGGTGCTGTCAGGCAAGCTTAGAGCCACAGAAAGGTGTTCTCAAACTCCGCCAGTCTGTGGCATGACGCAGCCTCTCCCCAGAGCTTGCTGTGGAGTGGGCAGGGGAAGGAAGGCAAGGAGAAGCTGGACAAGCTCACAGCAGGAACATGGACACGCGCCCAGACGCACCACCCAGGACCACAGAAAAAGGCCTGAAGATTATCCTCAATCTCGCACTAACAAGCATCAGGCTTCTCGCGGGATGGGACATACAGGATACCACCTGATGTGGTCGCTGCCTCTCCAGCCTCCCCCTCCTATTTAACTGTCAGGATGCCCATAATGTCCACGACTGGAAAAGATGGATACCATAAGGGTGGGGCAGTGGGAGGCTGGAAGCATGGATGGGAGGGAAGAAGGATGACAGATGGATGGGTGGATAGATGGATGAAGAGCTGGGTGGATGGATAATGGGTGTATATGTGGGTGCATGGGTAGCTGGGGAGTTGGACAGATGGATGGGTAAGGCTCTGACTCGCATACATACACCAAGGACCATCACCAAGGGACCTTGGCACATAGAACCCTCCTAGCCATTCATCTGAGCCACATACAAAACAAAGAGAAGCTTTACGGTAACAAAAATAAAGGAAAGAAACGAAGAGACACGAACCACAGGCAGGCTAACCACACAGCTTCACCGAAGGCCAGCTCAGGGCCAAGGGGCCTTACGGCTCTGGTCAGAGATAAACCTTGGAGTGTGTCTCCAGGGCCTTCCGCACTCAGCCAGGGAGAGCAAACAAACAGCCTCGGGGGACTGGGGAGGGCGGAAAGCGGAGGGGCAGGGTAGGGGCGGGGCAGGAGCAAGCGGCCTGGGCAGGGCAGGGCAGGGGGGCCTCAGCTGGACCCTCTGACACTCACGGCAGCTGGCTTCATCAGTTCGGTCCTCACAGTCAAAGTCACCATCGCAGCGCCACAACTTGAGGGCACAATGTCCATTCCCGCAGGGGAACTCGTTGGGCTCACAGGGTGGCGGGGGGCCTAGGAGACCGGGCAGGGGTCAGCAGCATCCTCCCGGGCCAGCTTCCCACTCCCCGCACCCAGCTGCACCCCTGCCGGTGCGCACCACAGTCCAGCTCATCGCTGCCGTCCTCGCAGTCCTCCTGTCCGTCACAGAGGTAGTCTCTGGGGATGCAGTGCCCACTGCGGCATGCGGCCTCCTGGGGCCCACAGGGCAGGGGCCTGACGGAACCGGGAAGCAGGGGCTGAGGAGCGTGGGTGACTGGTGGCTGTCGCATGATGGTTGTCTCTGGCCGGGGCGGTAAAGGTGTCGTCTCCACGAGGAGAGAGAATGTGGGGCTGATCCCCAGGACTGGCTCCTCTGTGGATAGATTCCGCTTGGCATTTGGCAGAAGCAGATGGCTCCTCACCTGCTCCTTGTCCCCAACCCTCCCCAGGCCCACCCTGTACTCCCGAACACCACTCCCTGCCGCCCCGTCTGGCTCTGTCATCACCCTTCCTATGCCCCTGTCCTCTGCCTGCACCAAACCCTCATAGACCTTGATGGGCTCCAAGACCAGGTGTAGGACCCTGGCCCTCTCCTGGCGCCCAAACCACTTGTGGCCCCAGACATCCCCTCACCGCAATTGAGCTCATCAGACATGTCCCTGCAGTCGGGCCGCCGGTCACAGCGATACTCCAGGGCCACACACTCGTTGTAGCTGTGGCAGGCAAACTCGGCCTCCGTGCAGGCTCTTGGGAACTGGGGCACTGCGGGTGGAAGGAAGCAGACTGGAGTCAGAGGTGGCAGGAGGGAGGTGTGGGAAGCTGTAGGTGCTGTGTGGCTGGAGTGGGCTTCAGGGCCCTGTGTCAGGCAGCTCGGTTTCCGGCAGGCACAGCGAGGGCAAGGAGCACATACTAGACATATCCACAGCACGCGTGGGGCGTGGGGCATGGGACATGTGGCAGTGGCCTCCCCCATCTCTAACACAGGCCCCACACACAGTTGACATGCCACGTGCATGCAGCTACCACACCACACACATGCAGGCCACAGCCTGGCCCCAGTGAGGACAAAGAAGGAGGGGAGAAGGGAGTGCCCAGCTGTCTTGGGCTGTGCCCAGCCAGCCATCTTGCCCACACCCTTCTTTCCCCTCCATCCTTTAAAAAAATTTTTTTTTCTCTTCTTTTTTATTTTTTTAGAGACAGGGTCTTGCTATGTTGCGCAAGCTGGTCTCGAACTCCTTGCCTCAAGCAATCCTCCCGTCTCGGCCTCCCAAAGTGCTGGGGTTACAGGCGTGAGCCCCCGCACCTGGCCTCCTCTCCAACCTTAACTTCTCTAGGAACCTGGCTGGGCCTGGGCCTGGCTTACACTCTCACCTGGTGTCACTGCGACCGCCACAGCGGCCGGCGGGGGTGGGGGGGTCTGTGCTGGAAAGGAAGATGTGGTCAGTGGCTGTTCCACCTGGGAGCCGGGAGCTGAGGGCTGCAGGGCTGGGCCAGGCCACTCCACCATCCCTGGCCAGGAGGACTCATTGAAAAGTGAGAGAGGAGGGCTGACCCCCAGCAGTCTTTAGACCTGGGCCTGATGATGCAGAAGGGCAAGCTTGATCTCTGGGTACAATAATTAAGGGTTTTTGTTTGTTTGTTTTGTTTTAGAGGCAGCAGGGTTTTGCTCCGTCACCCAGGCTGGAGTACAGTGGCATGATCCTAGCTCATTGCAGCCTCAAACTCCTGGGCTCCAGTGATCCTCCTGCCTCAGCCTCCTGAGTAGCTAGGACTACAGGCGTGCACCACCACGCTTGGCTTTAATTGAGGTGCAGAAAAAGGGAGGTGATGGTTTCACTATTTTTTCCTAATTGGGCTACACCATGGTAGGGGATGGAGTTTGTTCCATTCTGAATTCCACTGAGTCAGGGTCTTCCCAGACAGAGGGAACTGAGATGGAGACAGGGCTGAGAACCACACCTGTGAGGGATGAACTAAGGCTGTTCGGTCTAGAGAAAAAAAAAAAGACTCAGGAGGTTAAAACAGGAGATCAAGGGCACAGTAGAAGGAAATCCTGAAACAGGAGGAATAACATCTCCTTCATAGGAATTGCTGTGAAGACTGACCCAGAGGCTGGAAATAAAGGCAGTCAGTGCTCAGTAAACAGTTGCTGGTTATCATTAAGTACTAATGTGTTTTGGACTTGGAAGTACAGGATAAATAAAGGCCTGATTACCTATTGTCAATGGGCAGAGGTCTAGAAGGAAGGAGCAGAACTCGGGTCTAATGGGTATGTGCTAGAGGAAACAGTCTGTGCTCTACCAAGCCAAGAACTGCGTAAAGATCGATGGGGCAGACTCAGGAGGTAGTGAGCTCCCCGTTTCTAGTGGTGTGCAAGCCCGAGTTGGGTGCCCATGGCGGGGACACTGAAAGGGGACCCCACAAGTCTGGAGGAGGCGACCCCAGACCCCAGGATAGGCTCACCTGTGCCCAGGCGTCGGAACTGGAATCCCTGGGGAGAGGTGATGTAGGAGGCCATGGAGCCGCTGGAGATGACCCTGAGCAGCACCTCCTGAATCTGAGCCCCATCCGCATTCCCTTCCGAGCCCACATCCAGCTCCACAAAAACCCAGCCATCCAGCTCCCTGGGGATGGAGATGGGCAGGAGAGGAGGGTCAGCGAGACGCCTGTGTTCTCAGCTCCTCCGTGAGGCTCCTGCCCCGACACTCAGGCCCTGTTCCAGGAGAGCCTGTACCCAAAGAAGGGCAACTAAAGGTCCCAATGATCCCCCCACCAATTCCTGAATTTCCACCCATAGCGACTCATCCCATAGGCCTTTCCGCGGTGCCAGGCTTCCTTCCTTCCCATCCTCATCAGCCCCCTCCAGGTTACCCACTCAAGTCCCCCAGCAGCCCCCAGGGGGCCCCTTCTCACTTGATGAACACCACACTGACAACCTGGTCTCCGGGAATTTTCAAGTACTCCGACTCCAGCTGGGGAGGGACACAGTGCCATCAGCCCCAGAGGCCTTCACCCCATCCTCGGTCCTGCCCTGCCACACCCGCGAGCTTCCCAAACCCCCTTCACCTCACCGTGTCTACCACAGCCTCGGACACCTCTCGGAACTCTCTGGAGCCTGCGTCCTCCAGCTGAGGGCTGTACTCCATGGAGCGAGTGAAATTCACCAGGGCTCGGAAATAAACTGGAAAATCGAAGGAGGATCATTTTGAGAGCCCCAGGGTGGCATGTAGTGGCCTTAGGCAGTTGGACCATTCAGGCAGAGTTGAGGGGATGGCCCTGGGAGGCCTCCCTTGAGGCTGACACCTGTGTGCCCACGGCTACGCCCAGGACTGACTGTAGGTATACATGCTCAGGGGTCAATGCCAAGGCCCCAACTTGACTGAGGGGCTTTAACTAACAGGGGAAATGGCCTGATCCAGAAACCAAGTGCTAGTGCAGATGAGGAGACCCCCACAGTTCAGAGGAGGGCTGGACAAGAAGGGGCGGCTCCCAGAGGGGGCTGTCCTGGCACAGGGATTACCTGAGTGTGACTGGGAAAGGCTCTGTCAGCCTTCCTCGGCCAGTTCCTACTCATTCCTCAGGACTTGGCTCAGCCACTGTCTCCTGATCTTCCTGATCTGCCCTGGCTGGGGTAGAGACCACTCCCCTGGGCTCCCACAGTGCCCTGCTTTCCCTAGCAGAGCACCTTCCACCGTGTACTGCATAGATTCTGCCAGGTTCCACATCACAGTAACAATCGTGAGTTCTAAGGTCAGCCGCGCCTCAGGCACTGACCTCGGCTCTGAGTTTCTGTTTCCTAATGGGGATATTGACTGCATGCACCACCTGGGTTGCTGCGAGGAGCATGACATTGTGCTCACATGCACCAGGCCCTTGTACTCAGATGCAGCGCCTGGCATACAGTAAAACACCTGAGAATCAAAGCTGCTGTGGTCCTCTCTCCACCACCAGACTCTAGGCTTGATGAGGGGGAACCTGGGGTTTCATTCACGCCCGCATCCCTAGTGCCTGCTGAGTGCCTGGCACACAGCGGGTTCCTCGAAAGTGATGGCTGAATAAATTCATCTCAGACTGGTGTGAACATACACATGCATCTGTTGTTTCTTTCTTTTTTTTTAGGCAGGGTCTTACTCTGTCACCCAGGCTGGAGTGTGGTAGCACAATCACAGCTCACTGCAGCCTCAAACTCTAAGGCTCAAGCTATCCTCCCACTGCAGCCTCCTGAGTAGCTGGGATTACAGGTGCATGCCACCATGCCCGGCTAATTTTTTGACTTTTGATAGAGATGGGGTCTTGCTATGCTGCCCAGGCTGGTCTCAAACTCCTGGGCTCAAGCAATCCTTTCACTTTGGCCTCCCGAAGTACATCTATCATTTCTTAAGCACCTACTATATACGAGACATTTTATGCTCATTATGTTTCACAATATTTGTGAATTCATGTATGCGATAAATATGAATGAATAAGAGTGACAAATGAGTCATATACAAGCCAAGCATCCCTAATCCAAAAATCTGAAATCCGGTGTGTAGGTGGCAGAGCAGGGAGTGGCACTGTCTGTGCTACTGCCAGGCCCATCCTCCTCCCGCTTTACTCTGTCCGTCAGGCCCACAGGTGCACAGGACATTCTTGCTCTGTGGCTCGAGTGAAGAAAGCCCTGGCGCTGCCTGCCCTGAACCACTGGGCCAGGCTCCTGGGTGCCGGGTGGGTGGGGCTCTGTGGGCTGGAGTGTGGGGGCCATGGCTCAGCCACAGAGGCCCCTTGTGAGCCGGCACAGAGGCCCATTGAGAGTCCCCCCACCCAAGCCCCTGGCCTCAGCCCCACGGCCCAGCGCGGGTGAGGAGGCCAGGCCTCTGCCCAGGAATGTGCCCGCTCCTGGGGAAGGGGGCTGGAGCTCCACAAAGCCCCTTTCTACTAGGGCCTGGGAAGGGCACAGGCCCTCCAGCCTGACCCCACCCCACTTTGTTCTTCGAGACCAAAGGCAGGTCCAGGCGAACACCTCCCGTCTCCCACCCTGCAGCTGGTGCCTGAGCATTGGGGCAGAAGGTGAGGCCACCTCTATTTCAAGAACCAGCCCCCGGGCTGGGCGCGGTGGCTCACGCCTGTAATCCCAGCACTTTGGGAGGCCGAGGCTGGCAGATCACTCGAGGTCAGGAGTTCGAGACCAGGCTGGTTAACATGGTGAAAATACAAAAATTAATCAGGAGTGGTAGTGCGTGCCTGTAATCCCAGCTACTCGGGAGGCTGAGGCAGGAGGATTGCTTGAACCAGGGAGGCAGAGGTTGCAGTGAGCCGAGATTGTGCCACTGTACTGCCTTCCAGCCTGGGTGACAGAGTGAGACTCCATCTCAAAAAAAAAGAAAAAGTAAAGAAAAAGAAAAAAGAACCAGCCTCCAGAGCCAAGGACACTGGTGCAGCCAGCAGGGGGAAGGCTGCCCTGGAATAGCGGTGCTCTCTGGCCAGTCCTTTCCCTCCTCTCACCCTATCTGGTGAGTCGCCTTGGAGCCAGAGGCCGGGAAAGGGAGACAGCTGCCCTGCACTCAGGGTGGAAGTGAGGGCTGCACACCTGACTAGCCCTGGCCCCAGAGCAGGCTACTCACCAACTCCTGATTCCCATCCCTGCTCAACAGAACTCCCTGCAATACACCCAGGCCCCCGAACTCCAGCCCTGGGTCCCTGTGGGTCCCTCGGGTGGGCCCAGGATCGGCCTGTGCTGGGGTGGACACAAGTGGCCTCTGGAATGCAGGGCCTGCAGGGCTGCTGCACCCATCTCTGCCCGACCAACACCCCATGGGGAAGAACGCCCGCCAGGGTCCCAGCCCACTGTGTTTAGATCTGTGGGCCCAGGGTGGGCCTGGCTGTGTCCAGGCAGTGGCTGGCCTGGCCCCTGGACTCTGCAGGGAGGTGCCTCTGAGCCTCTTGTGTGACTCACAGCAAAGTGCAGGTTAGGAAGGAAGAGAACAGGGAGAAAGGAGAGAAAAGGAAGAGTGGGGAGAGAGGATGGGGAGGGAGGCAGAGGGAGAGCAGTGCTCCCACCTGGCCAGGGCCTGGGTCACTTACTGAGAGGGGACTCCTCATCAGTCTCCAAGACCATCATGCCAGCCACGGGCAGGCGGCCCAGGGGCAGCCCTGAGCCTGCAGAGTAGAGACAGAGGAGGCGAGAAAGGACATTGACAGCGAGAGGACGAGATGGAGAGAAGCAGAGAGAGAGGCAGAGACATTGCAAGAGAGAGGGAGACACAAAGAGACAGAAAGACGGAGACAGAGATACAGAAAGTGGGGCGGGGGAGAATGAGAGAGAAAAGGTAAGACAAAGGTGAAGAAAAAGGCAGAGGGAAAAAGAAAAAATAAAAAAGAACAGGCAGAGGGGAGAGAGGGAAAGACAGAGGGTGACAGAAGCAGAGATGGTGAGCCAGAGAGAGGGAGAAGAACAGGATGAGGCAGAGGGAGGAGGTGCAGAGACAGACATTCAAGGAGTGGGGAAGAGGGTCCAGGGCAGGGAGGACAGGGGACACACACAGACATGCAGACAAGGGTCAGAGCAGGACACACGGGCATGGGGGAAGACAGAAAGAGACAGGTCAGAAGATGGAAAGAAACTGGGGGAGGAGAGGTGGGAAGGGGTCCTAGGGAGGGGAGGCTCTCAGGGACGGGTCTTGACACACAGGGGGCTGGAGCTGAGCCAGGGAGCCACAGCCATGCCCAGGGGGAGGAGGGGAAGAGCCATCTCAGGGGCTGGAGTCCAGGGTCTGGGACTGGGCCAGAGCCTAGACATGGCCCCATGACAGGTAGGATGGCCCTGGCTCATGGGCGCAGCGGGGGCGCGGCCCTTGGTCAAGTCTGAGCGGGCACCCTGGGACCCCAGGATCAGAGAGGCACACCTGCTGCCTCCCTGACTGCCATTCAGCCCAGCTGCCTGGACCTGCCCCAAGGGCAGCTGGCAGGAGCCATGGTTTGGGCCTGGAGGGTCTGAGGCCCCACCTGTTTCCACTTGCGAGGAAAGGCACCTACCCTGGTCTTGGGCCCCCTCCAGCTGCTGTGCCCTGTTCCCCACCTCTTCCCCCTCTGGCCTCGCCTGCCCTCACAGCTGTTTCTCAGGGAGGGCAGGTGGGCTGGCCAGGACTGCCCAGCCGGGGCAGAGCTGCTGCAGTGGGCAGCCCCTGGGGAGGGGCTGGAGATGGTTCATGAATGGATAGGGTGGACTCAAAGGCAAGCCTGGCTTGGCCAGAGGCAGCTCCAGGGACACATTAGCATAGGCCATTCCAGGACAGGACGTGCCATGTGTGCCTGGGGCCCACCTGACACTCCCTCTGCCAAGCCCCACCCAGCTCCCAGGCATCCTGCAGCCTCGTGGAGACCTACATGCGGAAAACCTTCAGGCGGAGCCCAAGTCCAGGCTCTGGGAGGTCACAGTCAGGACCAGGTTACCCAGGCACCCACCCTCCTTTCTACACTGACCCAGTTAGGATGCTACCCTCTGGCATTTGAAGGCCCCTGATATGTCAGCTAAAGGGAGGTGACTCCACCCCTGAAGTAGGCCCAGGCCAGATTTGGCCAAGTCCTGTCTAGGGTGAAGGCAGCCCTGGATGCCACGGGATGGCCCAGTGGTTGGTCTGACCTGAGCACCTGCTCCATCCTTGGCCCTGGTCACAGATTGTCCCGGGAGCTGCCTCCCAGAGAGGGCGGTGGGAACCATAAAGAGCCACAGGGCCTTGTCCTGGGGTAGGTCCTTCTCCGCCCAGTATCCCAGAGTGGAAGGAAGCGGGGACTATGAACCCCCATCCCAGTGCTGGGCCAGTCTGACCAGGGTGGGGGCTGACTCTCCTCTCTCCAAGAGCCTAGGCTTGCCTCCCTAAGTTAGGAACCCTTGCTTCCCAGCAGGTGACCCACCTTAAAGGCAGGGTTCTCTCCCAAGCCTAGGGTCAGGCTCGATCTGTGCCCTGCCCGCCCTGCTGGCTGCCCGAATGCCCGATTCCACAGAGCCCCTCTGTTCGGCTTGTCTTTGCCTGAGATCCCCAGCTCTGTGCCCCCAGGAGGGCTCTGGGGAAGGACTCAACAGCTGAGCTGCCCTGGGAGGTGAGAACTTTGCTTTGAATGTGAAACAGCTGACTGGCTCTCAGTCTCCAGCAGAACTGGGCTTTACCTGCCCAGTGCCCTGATACCTGTGCCTGTGGCATGGGCAAGTACAGGACCTGGCCACACCAGCCTTGCAGGGACCTGCCAATCAGTCTGCACAACTGTCACTCAGCAGGTTAAGAGATCACACCCACTTCTTCTTGCTTTGTACCCCAGGGCAGGCCCAAGGAGCCCTCGAGGCCCTCCGCCCAGGAGACTGGCTCTGGGGCTTCCCTGAGGGACAGAAGGGAGACCTGCGGGAGGCCCGCAGCAACTTACCCATCTGGAAGTCCCCGCTGCCCAGGTCCCCACTGCCCAGGTCATCTATAAGCAAAAAAGAGACGTAATCAGCACCAACAAGTATTTGTTGAGTACCTACTGGGTGTCAGGCACTGTTCTGGGCACCTAGTATACGGTGGGGCAGGGTTGAGAAAGCACAGAATGGTCGGTCACCCTCCTCCCCATGCCTAGGGAGGGCTGGCCTGTGAAAGTCGGCTTGGAAGCCTCCATCACAGAGGGTGTGGGCCAGCTGGGCTCGATGGCTCAAGCCTGTAATCACAGCACTTTGGGAGGCCGAGGTGGGTGGATCACTTGAGGTCAGGAGTTCAAGACCCGCCTGGCCAACATGGTGAAACCCTGTCTCTACTAAAAATACAAAAATTAGCTGGGTGTGGTGCCACCCGCCTGTAGTCCCAGCTACTCAGGAGGCTGATGAAGGAGAATTGCTTGAACCCAGGAGGCAAAGGTTGCAGTGAGCTCCGACTGCACCACTGCACTCTAGCCTGGGCGACAGAGTGAGACTCCATCTCAAAAACAAAAAACAAAACAAAACAAAAAAAGTGAGAGAGAGAGAGAGGATGTGGGCTGAGGCCCCAAAATCCAGGGACTCAAATTATCTGTGCAGTGGCTGGGGTGGGAACGGGCGGATCAGACTAGCCTCCAGGTGAGAACAAGGAGGTGGGGTACGGGATGCGGGATCGTCCTGCAGGCTGCATTGCCAGCCACCTGCCCAGTGGGTCCTGACCGTCCCAGGCTGCAGAGTGATGACCAGCCCAGGGCCACACAGGTTGTAAGTGGAGGATGCTGGGGTCATGGGGACCAGGGCTCAGGACACACCCAGCCCATCTCTTGAGGCACCACCTTGTGGAACTTCATGGGGCCTCTTTAAGGACCAGTGGGAAGAAGCGCGGTCTCACCCCCCATCCCTCTGCTCCCAGCCTCGCATCCTTGGCTCACCTCCCGAGATGCTGTCAGCCAGCATGTCCTCATCATCAGAAAGGTACGAATGTGTCCAGCGCATTTGGCTTGCTGTGACGGTCTCCGTGTCCTCAGGCAGAGACAAGCCATCGTATGCCCTCAGCCCGTGGGTCACCTATAAGTGAACGAGAGCCGATTGGGTCTCTCCAGCTCCCACTGAGCCCCACGGTCCTTCCCCTCACTTCCAGGGGGACCCAGAATCCCACCCTCAGGCCCTCTAGTGGTTAAATTTGACTTAGTATGGCTCAGTGAGCCAGGCTGGGGCTGAACCCTTTTGACTCAGTTTCCCCAAGTCCCATTAGCCCCTGGAGGCTTCAGAGCCCAACCCTGTACATTCCGAATGAATCCTCAAATAAAGCAGACAATAAAACGTAAATCACTTTGGTAAGTAAAGACTCCTTTTCCTTTGGAGAAGGCAAGGGACACCCAGGACATGAGTGAGTGGAAGGGGGGATGTGGGCAGGTAAAGGGGTGACTTCGGCCAGCGCAGATGGGGGGCACAGGCAGGTGGAAGGCTGGCCAGGGTCAGCATGGGTGGGGACACAGGCAGAAGTTGAGGGCGAGCTGTTCAAAGCTGTTGCCTCCCCAGGCAGCTCCTTCCCAGGCCATTTGGCTCCTCTTCCTGCCTCACTCTGGCCTGCCCGTCTCCAGGCTGCAGGGAACACATTCCACTGTGTTGGAGAATTAGCTTTGGCACATGCAGCCACACTGACAGGCTCATCCCTGGGCCCAGCAGCGCGGAGGCGGAGCTCAGCATCTGGGCTGAATGGGGACAGGCGTGGTGTCAACTCCACGTGACCTCAGGCTGCTGCCGAGCCCAGGATAAGCTCCACCTTGGGGCCTGCAAACTATGTGGGTCGGAGCAGAAGGGCCCCAGCGGCCAGAACACCTGCCTTCTCAGGTGTGGGTCGTCGGGGCAATGAGTGCCTCTTTTCCCCTAGAGAAGATCCGGATGATTCCAAAGCAGTTTTACCAAATAACTTAGAGGAAAACAAACCCAGGGGAGCCCAAGGGAACCCCGTGGCCCACAAGTGTGCAGATTCAGGATGGCTGGACCCCAGATTCCACAAGCACAAGTATGCACAGACTGGTAATGGCCTGGCGTGAGGGCCTCAGGCCCTGCCCTGGCCTTAAGCCAGAAGGAAATGGTCTTGCTTTTGAAAATCAAACCCACAAGGGCTAGACAAGGTGGTGAGGTCCAAGCCAGAGCAAAGGCCAAGGAGGAGAAAAAAACAAAGAGCCAGCCAGGCCCCCTTCCCTCCCCACCCCTACTGCTCCCACAGTGCATGTCCCTCGCGCCTCTGGCCTTTCTCACGCTGGGCCCTCTGCTGGAATGCCCTTCCTCTCTTTGTTTCTCAGGCGAACTCCAATGCATCCTCCAAAATCAGCTTAAATAACACCTCCCCCACCTACTCAGGAATAAGGAGGAACAAACGACTGATTGATACGCGTGGATCTGAAAGAAGCCAGACACACAAGACTACAAACTATACGATTCCATTTACATGAACCCTTAGGGGTGAAAGTCTAATCCATAGTGACAGAAAGATCAGTAGTCGCTTGAGACCAAGGGCAGGCTGGGGGTGACTAGGAAGGGGGCACAAGAGACACTTCTGGGGTGATGGTTCACTGGGCATACATATCTCATTACTGACTGTACCCTGAAAATGGGTATATTTTGTTGTGTGTATTTATGCCTAAATAAGGATAACTAGAAAGAAACTCTCTTTGTCCCAACTCCTTGCTGTTCACAGTGACCTCAAGCCCAGTCTGGTTCTGGGCCCTCCTGGGCTCACAAGGTTACTGTCTGTACCTCCGTTGGAATGGAAGCACCTTGAAGGCTAGGGCTGTGATGAATTCATCTCCACCTTTTCTGCACCCCGTGCTCAATAAATACTTGAATGAATGAATAAATGAATGGACAAAAAC
Organism: Hylobates moloch; assembly: GCF_009828535.3. Taxonomy (NCBI): domain Eukaryota; kingdom Metazoa; phylum Chordata; class Mammalia; order Primates; family Hylobatidae; genus Hylobates; species Hylobates moloch. The sequence continues at coordinate 20,321,977 of NW_026652284.1, forward strand.
GTCATCACCTATGAATTCCAGTCACTCCTTGAAGATGACTTGCTTTGGGGAGGCACCACCTACCTCTGTGCAATCTATAAGCATCTCCTGTCCTAGGCTGTGAGCTCCCTGGGTGGGGGAGTGCCTGGGTGCCATTTGTTCATCTTTGTGTTTGCGGTGCTCTCAGACCTTGGGGAAGGTCTGCATTGTCCACATCTTATTCCTGCTTTGGCCTAAAGCCCTTACCCCCAACAATCCACGGGCAAATGTTGCCTCCTGTTCCTTCTCCTCTCCCTGCCCTCTCCCTGTGCACAAGCGCCCAACCCTGTCCTCCTGAGTGCTGGCCTGTGGACGTCTAGGCTGTGCCCATGGGATATGCAGTCAGGAGTGTGCTTTAGAACTCCCAGGAGCTGGTGAGAAATGCAGATTCCTGGGTTCCTTCTCAGAGACAGTGAGTCAGGTTCTTCCATCCCAGGAGGGTGGTCATAGTTGTGCATGTCCAGGGGATTCCCACAGCCGCTGGTTAAGAACCGTAAGACCAGCCCCTACCAGGGGCTCTGCCTCCTCCCCTGGGTGGGGTACAGGGCAGTGTTCCCACTGGCTGGAGCACGCCTGACTGACCCATCGTGGGTATGAGGCTGGGACTGGTGCAGGGGCACTGACTCTGGTTAGAGGAGATTTGAGGGGGTCCCCTCAACCTGGTGGGGGGCTCTGTCAATGCCAATCCCCCTCCCATTGCAACCAAGGTTATGGAGGGCATGCCTGGAGCACCGTGACTCCCAGCATCTCCTAGGCACTGCCATCTAGAAAGGAAAACCTAGCGGTGAATGACGAGCAAGGTCCAGAGCTTTTCCCAGAGAGTAGGGAGCTGGTCGGGGGGTGGCGGCGGGGGTGGCCTTGGGACCAGACAGGAAATAGCAAAGTGAGATTCAACATGGAAAGAAAGCCAGGAACACACATCTGCAGGGAGAGGGGAAAGAGAGGCCAGAGCACGTCGGGACTTGGACAGAAGTACCCCACACTCCACCAGAGAACTCCAGAGAACGGATCCCTCCATCTGCCAGTCTGCTCTTGCTTGCAGCCCCCACCCTAGGGTCTGAGGATCCAGTGTCAGATCAGGACCCACAGCAAGGAATAAGTCAGCAAGAGCAGAGAGTTCCTTTGTAAAAAGCCGAAGATCAAAAGGTTCCAGCAGCTGTATTTCACATCTGGGAGAGGAGATGGAACCAGACAGGAAAGAAGCTCCCAGAAAGAGCCAAAAGGAACTTGAGACTTGACCATAGAAGGACTTTGGACCCAGAACGGGAAAGTCCAGGATCTGCTTGAGGAATAATAACAGCTAACATTTATTGGGCACTTACTATGCACCAGGCACTCCTAAACCAGGTTATAGGTCTTATGGGGCTCCACTGAGAAGGGGGGCAAAGAGAGCGGAGAAAGTCAGGTTACCTGTGGAAACTGGCATGTGGCAGGGCTGAGATTTGAACCCTGGTGGTCAGGCTCCAATACCTAAGCAGCTACCACTGTGCTATATCACCTCTGTGACCAGGGGTGTGCAATGAGGCAGATAGGAGATCACTGGGAGTCACTCTTGCGAAGCCTCTCAGCCACACCGCACGCCACTTTGCAATATATTTCCTCAGCCTAGTATCACCTGAGTTGACAGTGACCCTTGGAGGAGGCTGAGGAGGTATGAAGGCTCCCCTTTCCCAGTGAGCCCTGGGAGATGTGTCTGCCCAGAGCACAGGTGAGGATCTGGCATCCCCCCCAAGCCTTCTGCTCACCAGGAAATGAGGCAGGGCTGGACCTCTGGGCTGGCCATGAGCCCTAAGCAGAGAGCAACACCAGGGAGCCCAGGGTTGGCCGGTCCCTGTCCCCAACCTGACCAGCTCTCAGAACGGCCCCATGGGATGCCTGAGCGGGCAGTGGCCTGGGACCATGCAGCATGTGCCTCAGGTCCCAAGGAGGGCCATTAACGGCTCCAAGGTCAGAGGCAGAAATAGAACCCAGGTTTCCTGCCCTCCAGCCGGTCTCCGGCGGTGAGGGAGCCCGGCTTCCTCCCAGAGGAACCCAGCACTTCAGGCATGTGTTGGAGCCGGACGGGGAGCCGGAGAGGAGGGATCTAGGGGGGCAGACCTCGGCCAGAGAGGAAGGAGCTAAGCAGAGAGGGGGATTTTCCAGACCCTGCAGTTCCTGGTTGGGGTGAGGGGGGGTGCAGGCAGCTGACTCAACCGGGCCCAGGCCAGAGAACTGTTCTAACAGGCTGAGAACAATTGCTTGGGGCCAGGATGCAGGCAGGGCGACCCCCAGTGGGCAGGCATTCCTTGAACACTGGCGGGACTGTAGGCGAGGGCTTCTGGGAGGCACCCAATCCCAGAGGTGGGCTATGTCTGGGCCCTCCTGGTGAGAACGAGGGTCACATGGAACTCCCGGTCCAAGCTGTGTCCTTGGGGACAATGAACGCAGGCTGGATCCTCCTCTCCTGGCCTGGGTGAGGATAAAGAGGCAGACAAGGCTGGCTAGGAAAGGACTCAGCACGGAGGAGAAAACCACAGGAGTGGGGCACAGAACGGAGAGCAGGCGGGAGAGGTACAGGTACGGAGAGCAGGTACAGATCACTTGAGGCCAGGAGTTCGAGACCAGCCTAGCCAACATGGCGAAACCCCATCTCTACTAAAAATACAAAAATTAGCCCAGCGTGGTGGTGCATGCCTATAGTCCCAACTACTCAGGAGGCTGAGGTAGCAGAATTGCTTGAACCCGGGAGGCAGAGGTTGCAGTGAACCGAGATCGCACCACTGCACTCCAGCCTGGGCGACAGAGCGAGACTCTGTCAAAAAAAAAGTTTATAGCAAGCTCATTTGGTGCCAAGCCCTGAACTGAACTGACATGAAGCTATTCAGAGTGTGTTCACTCCACTCAGAGGGAAGAGTCCTGTGTTTCACTGTAGCAATATTACTGTTGTTTGATCACGGGGTGTGACCCCCAGACTCCAATGGGGATGTCACATCCCGGCTGGGCACATGCTCTATGTCACCTTCCTCAAACTTGAAAAATTCTGAATTCCAAAACACATCTGACTCCGAGGCTTTCGGTCAAGAAACTGTGGGCTCGTGTTGTTATTATTTCCGTTTTCTGGATGAAGAAACTGAGGCTCAGAGATGATTGGCTGGGTAAATGGGATCAAGCAGGTAAGGCACTTAGTGAGGCGTTTACTTATACAGTAAGTGCTTAATAAGCATTAGGATTAGTATCATGCAGGGGGTGCGGGGTAGGGGTGAGGGGTAGGCGTGGTTGAGGGGTGATGCATGGGGAGTGTGAGGTGTGGGTTCAGGCCTGGGGTGGCCTCCAGATCTGGGATGAAGGGAGGAGCCTGGCTGAGTGGGCGGGACCCTGGCAAGGGGTGGGCAATAGAATTGGGTCCCATGGCTCAAAGTTGTCTGCCTGCTCAGAGGCTGACTCTGGGACCAACCCAGGGCTTCGGGCTTCTCCAGACACATTGTTCACATGCCTTCAGCAGCCAGTCCACCCCACCCTCCTTGTAGCCCAAGCCTGGGACTGAGCCCCCGACTGCCCCCGCAGCTAGGCAGCAAGGTCTGAGCACTGCACGGTCCCCAGGGCGGCTGCAGCTGCCCAGGGCCAGGCTCCAGGCATGTGGGGATGGAGTGAGCTCACCCCATCAAAATCCAGAGACAGTGCGGGGGCGGGAGGACAAAAGAGCTCCTGCCTGCCCACTTGCCTCCCTCCCACGGTTACCATGGACTCTGCCTCAGTGCCCCTTCCCCTGCCCACTGCCAAGGAACCAGCAGACAATGTGACCCATGGTCCCCAAATCTCTGGGGAGGGACATGAACCCAGACAAGGTCCCCATCCCCCTCTGCCAGGACGCAGGCTCCTAGGTAACCCCAAAACAGGTGTTTCCCCTACTCGGCTGCAACCCAGGCCCCAGATACAGGATCAAGGTGCCCTGCTCCACCCCCAGGCCACCCAGTGCCCTGTCCACAGGCGACAGACAGCACAGGGGAAAGAATCTGTCGGGGCAGCACTTTGTTGTACAAACTGCCAGGGGCGCAGAGCCCAACACAAAGGCCAAAAGGCCTTTAATCCCCTGGCAGTCTGAGAGGGGCGCCAGGCCGGAAGGGAGGTGGCCACAGCCTCCTCTGGCATGCCTGTGCTACCCGTGCCACTCGGGAGGCCTGCCAGCTTCTCACATGGGGGCCCCCAAGGTGGCAGGAACTTCGCCAGCCAGTCAGCCAGGAGGAATACAGACTCCCCCAAAACAAGGAGAGGGTCCAACACGCATCCAGGGCTTCTTTGTGCCAGGGGCTGAGCTAAGGTCTTCATAAGACTTACGTCACTCAGATCCACCACAACCTCACGAGGGAGACACCGGTGGCACCCTCATTTGATAGATAAGGAAACCAGGCTCAGAGAGGTACAGTTACCTGCCCCAGGTCACACAGCAAAGGCAACAGGAACGGAGTCTGAAACTAGGACAACCCTCTGCTGGGTTCATGCTTCTGTATTTGGCTAGCTCAGAGGCACAGCTGCCAAGCAGGGCCCTGCTTCTGACCTCTGGCCCCTGCCCTCTGTAAGCTCATATCAAGGCCTGCAACCTGGAAAAGCTGCATTCCATCCAGGGATTCTCGGGAGCGCTGGGGCAGGTCGGGGCCTTCAGCCAAGGCCCAGAGGGCGGGAAGCTGGGATCTGGAGTTTCTAGTCCCAGCTCAGCCCCACACTCACGATGTTGCCTTGGACAAGCCCCTGCCTCCTTTACCTTTTAGCTAACTTTAGTGAGTCCCTACTGTATGCACTGGGCATCCACACTCACCATCTCAGTCCACATGAACAACACGCGGAAGGCAGTGACTTTGATCTGTTTTGAGCATTGCTGCAACTCCACAACAGAAAACACACAGCAGGTACTAATACATCTGGTACTAATACATCTGCGGACTCACAGACAAACCAAATGAATGAACCTGCCCAACAGCCCTGAGGTGGAAATTAACCCACCTGACAGAAGAAAGCTAACTCCAGAAGGAGACTTGCCCAAGATTACAAAGCTTGAAAGTGCCAGAATTACCTCTAGTCCTCAGTTCCCATTAATACAACAGAGGCCACAACACTTCATCCCAAGGGAAAGAGGGGACTAGGTCACAGGAGCCCTGAAATCCATTCTAAGACACCCCCTGTCCTTGCATAACAATCCCTCCAAGACTTAGTTCTCTCCGCTATGAAATGGGAGCAAAGAGCTGGGCACGGTGGCTCACGCCTGTAGTCCCAGCACTACAGAGGCAGAGACAGGCAGATCACCTGAGGTCAAGAGTTCGAGACTAGCCTGGCCAACATGGTGAAACCCCATCTCTACTAAAAATACAAAAATTATCAGGCTTGGTGGTGTGCGCCTGTAATCCCAGCTACTCTGGAGGCTGAGGCAGGAGAATCGCTTGAACCCAGGAGGCAGAGGCTGCAGTGAGCCAAGATCGTGTCACTGCACTCCAGCCTGGGCAACAAGAGCAAAACTCCATCTCAAAAAATAAATAAATAAAATAAAAATAAATAAAATGGAAGCAAAAAAGGTCCCTGCTTTGCCTCCTTCCTGGGGCTACTGGGAGAGGCACGTGGAATGAGGCGGTGACCTCTTTGAGAGGCACAGTCCCAGTCTCTGAATCTGCCTGGCCCTTCTCCAGGCAGGCCCCATGTGGTCTCTGCCTTGGAGGCTCCTATGACATAGCTAGGGGTGGGCACACAACCCAGTCTGGCACTGACCAGGCAGGGGACTGGCGAGAACACTTGACCACCAGCCGGTGGGGCAGAGCAGGCTGTGCTGTCAGACACCCCCAAGTCCGGGCCACCCTGGCCATATTCTAGCTGGGGGGCTTCAGCTTCCTCATCTGTAAAAAAGTAGAATCGATCAGATCTGTCCCATTTGGTTCAATTCAAGTCACTTCAACCTTGACTTACTGGGTACCTACTATGTGCTGGGCCCGGGGGACAAAATGTGAAACGGACACAGAACTCCATGTTCCTGGGGGACACGGGCCACGGAACCACGTGCTGGCAACACCATGCAAAGACAGTGCTGAAGGGGAAGGACAGGGGCCGGCAGAGCCCAGGGGAGGGTCCCCTCACTTAGGGAGGTGGCTGGGAGGCTGGGGAAGATTTCCAGAAGAAATGCTAACTCAGCTGGGCCTGAGAGATGACTTCACCTGGGTAAAGTGGAGAAGGGGAAGAGTGCGGACCAGGTGGAGGGGAGGGCACACGCTGAGGCTGGGGCTGGAGAGGGCAGGGCACGTTCTCGCGGGGTGGGAGGAAGCCTGGTGCAGCGGGACACGCGTGTGAGTGGCAGAGGAGTCAAAGGCGGCACGAGTGGGCTTTTCCATTTAAAAGTGCTGCCCCTCAGTTGTGCTGCTGACCCGGTGCTAGTCACAGAGGCCAAGTCTCCCCTGTCCCCCACTCTCCTCCGTCCCCCACAGACACCCCAAGATTAGGTCTCCCGTGGTGCCTGAATGAGCTGCCTGCCAACTTACAGGGAACCAGGAAGCCACCGGGAAATGCCCTTGCCTCACCCATGTGCCAGGTGTGTGTAGCCAAGGCAGAGGGGGTGGCCCAAGCGGGAACAGTTTCTGGACTGGGCTGCCCAGCAAGAAGGTCCCTGGGGGTTGAACACTATCCGCCAGGCACGGCGGCTTCCGGCAGCACCTGCAGCATTCACGTGCCGGCCTCCTGCACGCAGCCTGGCTTGGTTCTCAGGCTCTCCGGCTCCCAGCTGCCCTGCTGCCCTGGCATGTCTGTGGGGCTTCAAGGGCACACCAACCTGGTCGGGCCTGCCCATACCCTCCTGGGTCACTGCCCACAGATTTCATGAATGATGCCCCTTGCACAGTGCCAGGACTATGGAAGGATGGGCGGAATGTTCCACAAAGTTATGTTGCCATGAGACACCACTAACAACCACGGCCGCTTCCTGAACCTGTCGGGTTAGGCCTTCCCACGACTCCTGACTCACCAACGGGTGAGAGGAAAAGCCCTTATCATGGCCAACCAGGTTCTATGTAATCTGTCTACACCACACCCACCCACCCACACACACACATGCCATGCTCCAACCTCTTTTGCTACTGTGCTCCCCCAACTCTCTACCTTCTAAAACAGCCACATGCATCCCCCCAATAGTCCTCAAACACACCAAGCCCCCTGCCTGGGACACTGTCTCCACATATTCCATCACTCGCTCCTCTTCTTCCAGTTTTTGCTCAAATGTCACCTTTCAGCCGCGCATGGTCGGTGGCTCACACCTATAATCCCAGCACTTTGGGAGGCCAAGGCGGGTGGATCACCTGAGGTCAGGAGTTCGAGATCAGCCTGGCCAACATGGGGAAACCCCGTCTCCACTAAAAATACAAAACTTAGCCAGGTGTGGTGGCAGGCACCTGTAATCCCAGCTACTTGGGAGGCTGAGGCAGGAGAATCACTTGAACCCAGGAGGCAGAGGTTGCAGTGAGCCAAGATCGTGCCATTGCACTCCAGCCTGGGCAATAAGAGTGAAAATCCATCTAAAAAAATAAATTGTTGAATTAACTAATGAAGGCTGAGGCAGGAGGATTACTTGAGGCCAGGCGTTCAAGACCAGCCTGGACAACATAGTGAGACTCTGTCTCTACAAAAAATTTAAAAATCAGCCCGTTGTGGTGGTGCACACCTGTGGTCCCAGCTCCTTTGGAGGCTGAGGCAGGAGGACTGCTTGAACCAAGAGTTCGGGCTGCAGTGAGCTATGATTGCACCACTGTACTCCAGTCTGGACAAAAGAGTGAGACCCTGTCTCTAAAAACAATTCATTAGTTAATTAATTAATGGGGTTTATAAGTGAGAAACCTGAGGCTCAGAGAGCTAACTTGCCCATAGTCACAGGGTTGGAAGAACCAAGACTTGAACCTAAGACCCCTGGCTCCACACCGGGAAGGAACTCCATACCACCTGGTCCCGCCGATGATGCCTGGGACTTTCCTGCTGGGAAGCCCATCTCTGGGGTGACGAGAGGCTGCCCAGAGCAGGGGCCAGAGCTCTGGCTCCAGGGCCTTGCGCAACACAGCCAGACAGCCAGGCCTCAGTGACTGTACTCAGCGCTTGCTCCCGTGGGCATTGGCAACAGGAAAAAACAGGCTGGAACGGCGGCCCGGCAGCTGTGGCCAAGGAGGTCAGCTCCCCCTGCCCCCAGGCCGGGCTTTCCTCATCTGCTGTATAGAAGAGGAGGAAGGGGCAGGCAGGGCCAGGCCCATGGCTGAGATAGGCCTGTGGACAGCAGAGCTGGAAATCAGAGCAAGGGGTCCTCGTCCTGAAGCACCCCGTGTCTGCTTTCTTCATGGTAATGTCCTTTCCTGGACGCAGAAACTCTGGGATGGGAATAGGCGCCGGGGAGACAAACACATCTGGGAAAGGCTGGTTACACAAAGCTGAGCTGCCTCCCTAAGTCCTAAATGACTGAAGCAAAATGATGGGACTGGGGGGTGGGGGGGTGGGGGGGGTCACATACAACTATTTAGTGTTTCCCAAGTTGCTTAACTTGGAACCCTTTATTTATGCAAGGCTCACTAGACTAGGGTTCCACAGAACACACTTTGGGAACACCATCCCAACCATCCCGCCTTTCCCTCAAGTTAGCCTTAAGTAAGATTTTAGATGTAAGATATGCTCCCCAGTACCCAGGGGCTCTGTAAAGGAGGCTCTTGAAGATAAGAAAAGCCGCAAGGCCCCATGGAAGGAAAAGCGGGCTGGCCGCAGGGTAGCTGGTAGTACGAGGGGTGTGTTCTCTCTCCTCAGGGTGATTGACACCTGTCACCTGAGAAATCCAGACACAGCCTGAGTCTTCCCTCCCTGGCCATCAATCTGCTCTCTCAGGGGGTGAATCCTGTTGGAGGTGAAAGAGAAGGTAGCCCAGCACCCAGTCATTCCTGGTCCGCTGGGACCCTCCAGAAAGTCTGGAGGTACCTGTGCCCCAGGGAGAAAGAGAGCTTCGTTTAGCTGCTCAGTGCAAAGACCGGGGCAGGGGCTCACTCCCAGGGCCCAGGACCATGCAGGCGAGGGGGTGCTCGTGCTCTTCAGGGCAGCGACTGAGAACAGGGCTCCCAACCAGCTCTGCTCACTTGGGCGAGTCCCTTCCCTTCTCTGGGCCTCAGACTCCCCTCTGTCCGATGACAAAGCAGCCCTAGGTCATGGCTCTCCAGTCCATCCTCAGCAGCCTCAGGGCCACTCTGGACAGGAGTGAGGTGGAAGCGGGGCACCGTTAGAGTTTGGGCCCCTTCCCAAACACTCACTTTCATCAAAACACATCCAATATTTTTTTTTAACAGGGTTCTGCTCTGTCGCCCAGGCTGGAGGGCAGTGGGCCTCCTCAGGGCTTCCTAGGATCAAGATAGCCTCCTGTCTCAGCCTTCCAAGTAGCTGGGAGTATAGGTGTACATCACTACATCTGGCCAATTTATTTTTTGTAGAGATGAGGTCTCGCTATGTTGCCCAGGCTGGTCTCGAACTCCTGGTCTCAAGCGATCCTCCTGCCTCAGCCTCCTAAAGTGCTGGGATTACAGGCATGAGCCACTGTGCCCGGCTACAAATCCACCTCTTTCCTTTTTATATTCTCACCTTCTACATAAATATCTGGTTCAGCCCTTGGGTAGCTGTGAGGCCATGAGCAAGTCATTTCTCCTCTCTGTGCCTCCGTTTCCTCATCTGTAAAATGGGCACGATCACTCATAGTAATAATATCTATCTCATACGGCTGTTGTTGAGGGTTAAATACAAATGTAAAATGCTACAAATAACACAGCACATGGTGAATGTTCTGTAAGTGTTTGCTGCCTTTCGGCCGGAACCTCCATCTTCCAGTAATTCGCCAAAATGACGAACACAAAGGGAAAGAGGAGAGGCACCCGATAGATGTTGCCAGGCCTTTTAGAAAACATGGAGTTGTTCCTTTGGCCACGTATATGCGAATCTATAAGAAAGGTGATACTGTAGACATCAAGGGAATGGGTACTGTTCAAAAAGGAATGCCCCACAAGTGTTACCATGGCAAAACTGGGTCTACAATGTTACCCAGCATGCTGCTGGCATTGTTGTAAACAAACAAGTTAAGGGCAAGATTCTTGCCAAGAGAACGAATGTGCGTATTGAGCGCATTAAGCACTGTAAGAGCCGAGATAGCTTCCTGAGACGCGTGAAGGAAAATGATCAGAAAAAGAAAGAAGCCAAAGAGAAAGGTACCTGGGTTCAACTAAAGCGCCAGCCTGCTCCACCCAGAGAAGCACACTTTGTGAGAACCAATGGGAAGGAGCCTGAGCTGCTGGAACCTATTCCCTATGAATTCATGGCATAACAGGTGTAAAAAAAAAAAAAAAAAAAAAGACCTCTGGGCTGTAAAAAAAAAAAAAACAAGTGTTTGCTATGATTATTATTGTTATTTTGATTAAAATAAGGGTCTCACTGCTTAATGAGTTTGAAAGCCATCAACCTAAATGATCCCAAAGCTTCCTCTGGCTTTGATATTTTAGAGCACTGACACTCTAAAACATCAGGATTCTAAAATTCTACGCTGTGTCCCACCCGCAAAGGGAACAGGGCTAAAGGACGGGATGACAAAGTCAGGACAGGCCAGGTGCGGTGGCTCACGCCTATAATCCCAGCACTTTGGGAGGCCGAGACTGGTGGTCAGGAGTTCGAGACCAGCCTGGCCAACATGGTGAAACCCCGTCTCTACTAAAAAATACAAAAATTAGCCGGGCATGGTGGCACATGCCTGTAATCCCAGCTACTTGGGAGGCTGAGGCAGGAGAATCGCTTGAACCCGGGAGGTGGAGGTTGCAGTGAGCCAAGATGGCGCCATTGCAGTCCAGCCTGGGCGACAGAGTGAGACTCCATCTCAAATAAACAAAAACAAAAACAATGTCAGGACAAAGCCAGAAGGAGTCAGGCTGCAGAGACCTGCCCAGCAAAGGGTCATCATCACCATCATCCTCATCATTCATTTATACCTCTCCTCTTGCCCTGTTCCAAAAAGGCTGCAGACAGCTTACAAAGATGCACACTTAACAGCCAAGAGAATATTAACTAAAGATACGTAAGAAAAACTCAGGCAGGGCAGGCAGATGGAGCCTGGAGTGAAACAAGCAGACAGCACATGCTGAATCCCAGAGATCTAGGAAAGGGACAACTCATGTGGCCCTGAGCTTGCCAGCAGCCAATGGGAAGAAGGAAACCTGACCAGTCCCTAGATTCCATGTCTCATAATGTAAAAACAAACCAGTTGCTTAGAAAAAGCACAACTATCCCTGATACTGAGAGCAGGGAATGTCCCAAGGGACAGGCTTGTCTGGCACCCTTCTCTGCATCATCAGTGGGGCTGGCATCCCTCAGAGTCTGCTGACCATGACATTTTTAAGCTGAAGCCAGGGGCAGAGTCTACAGTGATCAAAGATTCAGGGAGCTGTAATGGCAGTCCAGGCAGTACCCTACCAACCTCACCCCAGCAGCCTTGGTCTAGGCAGGATTACCCATCACTCCCCAAACCCGAACACAGCCAGTGCCCAAAATAGCTAGAGCAGGAGAGGGTGCCAAGAGGCCCTGGCAAGGGCCTGGGCTAGGCCTACCTACAGGAGGGCCCAGTGGGCCAATGCACACATACCTCTGATGCACAAAGAGGCACCTTCAGTCAGGCACAGAGCCGTCCCTGGGAGTCCCCCACCCACCAGGCTCCCCCCTCAGCTGCACGTTGCTCACGCAGAACTTGAGCTGCTGCTCCACCCTTCCCACAAAGCAGGCCTTCCTGCCTGAGCCAGACTGGAAAAGCCTTCCACAGAAATGCCATCGCACCATATAGGGAAGTGCCTGAAGACCTCCCCGCCCCACCTCCAGAATCTGCCAGAATCAGCCCCCTCAGGATCCTCCATGGCCATGTTGGTTCCTCCCTGGGTCCCCCAGCTGCAGACCAACACAATGGGGGCTATTCTGAGCTGCACGGGGTATTTAAAGCTCTGACTGGGCCTCCTCCCTGGGGAACAAAAGGCCTTGCCCTCCGTAAGACCTTCCTGAAATTGTTCCTGCCCAGACTGTGGTGGCTGCATCCTGTACTGTTCCCCACCTCTCCTGCCAGGCCCTGAGGCCGTGTAAGATTCAGCGCAAAATGCCTCCTCCAGGAAGCCCACAGGGCTGTCTCCTGTGCCCAGCAGCACTGCCTGAGACCCTCAGAAAAGCTAGGTCCCGGCCCAACTCTGCCATCGATCTTCTCTGGGTCCCAGTTTTCTCATCTGCAAAATGTGGATGTGAATCCCAGTGTGTGAAAGCACGCCAGAGGCTTCCATGGTTAGGATGAGTAGTGTCTCTCCAGCCACCTTGTGAAGCAGAATATAAGCAGGAACAGGAATTGGTCTGTTTTGTCGCTGCCCTTTTTCTAGCACCTGGCACACAGTAGGTGCCAAATAAATATTTACTGACTGATACAAATATTTGTGGAATGTGTCTGTAGCCTCCATAGAACCACCCAGAATGCCAGGCACACAGGTGGCTAATACCCTCGATGGTAACGTTGCCAGCTCTCAGCTTGAGCACAAAGAGCACATCAAGCCTTATGCTAAATAAGTACTTGATGTTAATTATCTCATTTAATTTGCTCAACAATCTCAAGAGGTCGGTACCATTATCTTATTTCACAAGCAAGAAAATGGGAGTTCCAGTCCAGGTGGTTAAGCAGCTCGCCTGAGGTCCTAAATGGCCAAGCTGGGAGTCAAGCCCAGGAGCCCTGAAGCCCCCGGCATCCTGCGCAAATGCACACTGAAGAAAGGCGGTCGGAGAGCACTGGGCGGGGAGCCAGGAGCCTGAAGTCAGCCACTAAGCTGTGTGACTTCAAGCAAGCTGCTTGGCCTCTCTGAATCAGTTTTCTCTTCCATAAAAACAAGGGCATGAATTCCTCTTCTTCAGGTCGTTGGTAGGATCAAAGGAACCAAAGGATGTGACTCTGTCTCCCACACTAGCCCCAGCCCCTCCCCAGGGGCAGCAGCAGCTGTGAAGGATGGTGGGAAGAGGTACTGGGAGGAGGGGGCTACCCAGAGCTGGCTCTGGAACAAAGCTCCGCAGCTGCTGACAACAGCTGGGGAGAGCTCTGGGCCTGGCCCAAGCAGGGGGAGAAGGGGCAGGCTGGGAAGTCACCTCTGGCCCTCCTCTGTCACCCTTCCCTGCTGACAGCTGCTGAGGCCTCAGGGCCAAAGGCCCCAGAACAGGCAGGGAGTGGGGGTGTGGAGGGGGCGGGCGGGCTGGCTGGGGTCATCTCAGTCCTCATGCTGTCAACTGCTCAAGCCTCAGGGTGCCTGGCCCCACTGTCCCATCGCACAGCCCTTTACCCAGTTCCCTGGGAAGCCTGGGTGGAGAGGCCGGAGCAAAGGTCTGGAGCTGAACATGCCTTAACTGGAGCCTGGCCTGTTCCAGGGCCCCCGTGGGGAGGTGCAGGGCTGGGAGGGAGGGAGTCCTGAAGAGGCTTGCAATTTTCCTGGTGCACAGCCCCACTGCAGGCCCTTCAGGAAACGTCCCTGGAGGCTGTGAGCTTGGCCCACCCCAGCCCATCTCAGCCCTCTCAGCTGCCGGCCAGCCCAGCTCCACTCCCAGTTCGGTGCCAAGCCTTTCCAGCCCGCTCCAGCCCACGCAGCTCTCTCTCCTCTGAACTCTCACATACCCATAATTACAACTGACCATATTTTCCAAAGCAGAAATCAAGAAACCACTGAACAAAGGATTTCTGGGCTACTTCTGAGTGTCAGAGGCAGCCTGGGAGATGAAGTTTGGATTCAGAGGTATTCAAATCTGTGAGACACGTTGATAGTTTTTTTGGATGACTACTATATCTATCATATTTTATCAATAAATCAAAGCCATCCTATGCTAGGAAATGTGTGTTGGGCACATGCCACCCCATACCACTGTTAACTGTTGACTGGACACTTTAGCCTGGCAGCTTCCTAGCTGTGTGGCCCTGGGCAAATCACTTGACCTCTCTGAGCCTCTGTTTCTTCATCTGTAAAATGGGAATAAAAATGACCCCCCCCACAAGGCTGCTGTGAGAATTCAACAGGACAACCTAACTGCGAGTGTCGGGCACTTATGAGGTGTAAGTACCACTTCTTCCTTCTCTCCCAGGCCTATCCACCCCAGAGCTCACACACCAAGCAAGTGAGCTCTCCAAAGACCCCTGGGGAGAATGAGACATAAGAGAGACCTGCCTGCAAAAGGTTCCAGTGCATTCCTGGATCCTGTACTGTCCGAGCTGGGAGGGATCACCTAGCCCAACACCTTCACTTATCAGATGGGGAAACCAAGTCCCAGAGAAGGGAAGTGAGCATGTTATGGGGAACCAACCAGACTTGGAGGGCCTGGGTTCAATCCCGTTTCTGACACTTCTGGCTGCTGGGAAACTTTATCACTTTGAGCCTTATTTTCATGCCTCCCATACCCCCATAATGTTGGATTAATAATTATGGCTGGGCACAGTGGCTTGCGTCTGTAACCCCAGCAATTTGGGAGGCCGAGGCAGGCGGATTACTTAAGATCAGGAGTTTGATACCAGCCTGGCCAACACGGTGAAACCTCATCTCCACTAAAAACAAAAAAATTAGCAGAGCGTGGTGGCACGCGCCTATAATCTCAGCTACTTGGGGAGCTGAGGCAGGAGAATCACTTGAACCCGGGAGGCGGAGGTTGCAGTGAGCTGAGATTGCGCCACTTGCACTCCAGCCTGGGCGAAAGAGTGAGGCTCCATCTCAAAAAAAAAAAAAAGCTGGATTATGGATACAGAGTGTTAAGAATGGTGCTTTTGGGCAGCTGTGAGAAGAGAGAGGAGCCTCCCAGCAACTCGATGGCAGAGGCAGATCCAAGATCCAGGACCCAGCCTCTTGGTTCCTAACAAAGGGTCGTTTACCTTTCAGGAAGCCACCTCCTCCTCTCCTTGGGGCAAGGATTCTCAAAGGCCAGGATAAGGGGCTACACAGATGAGGCCTCTGGGAGGGTGGCAATGGGCTAGGTCTTTGTGAGTGTGCTAATCAGGGCCAGAGCCCTCAGTCTCAATCTCTGGCCCCCAGAGCTGGTCCCTCCAGCCTGTCTTCAAGCCCCAGTCAGACAGGCCCAGCCTAGGAAATGGCAGGAAGGGCTGGCAAGGGAGGGATGCATGTCCTTGGCAGGGAGAACACGACATCCCAGGGACTCGGGTTACCGGAAATGGTAAATCTCCTCACTGCCTGTCACCTTCGACCAGGAATGTCTGCTGCCCCAGGGAACATCCTGTCCACCTGCCCTCAGACAGCTCAGGGACAGCCAGGAACCTGGACCCACTCTCTGCTCCCTGCCCCACCCCCAGGCGTTAGGTTAGCTGCTGAGTCCCCGCAGCCAAAGGGTACCTGTCATTCTGGGGCAGTGAGCCCGGCTGTAACTAACTGACCAATCCCAGGGAAGGAGCCATCCTAGGAAATGTGTGTTGGGCATAGGGAAGGAGGAGAAGGCTAGAAGGGGAACCCCCAAAAGATTGAGAGCTACCCCCAAATCCGATCCATCCAATCCCATCATACGTGGATTCTGAGTCCCCAATTTGGATGAAGGCTCTGATCTCGTAAACCCAACACAGGAGGCAGTACAGTGTGAGTTCTGGGTGGGACCAACCGAGCCGGAGGCGTGGCTCTGCCGCCTGCCAGCTGGGTGGCTCTGGGTAAGGCACTGCAGTGCCTTCTGCCCTCATCTCTAATACATAAGTGACAGCAGCCTGTGATAGGAACCTCTGAAATTTGTGGCACTAAGCTGTGAGTCATTTAGCCCAAGACCTGGTGTGTAGCGAGGACCCAGTAAACAGTGGCTATTAGGTATTGGGAAGTATTAGAAAGAGAAGGGGAAAAAAACAGTAATCGTTATAGGAGCAGGTACTATGAGCCACACAATGTTCTCTGCCCTTGCGGTGCTGACCTTCTACTTGGAGACGGATGGACCATAAATTAATACCCCAAATATACACGTCAAATGGTGAGAGTGCTGAAAAGAAAACACAGCAGGGTGAGGGGACGGGGAGTGGCCCATTGAGGGTTGCTATTTCCCTGGGTATGGAGGGTGATGCTGACAGAGTAAGTCAGGTGCATACTTAGAGGAAGAGCACCCAGGCACCAGGAGCAGCATCTGTAAAGACCCCAGAGGCAGAAGGAGCCTCAGAATGTTTTGGAAACAGCCAGGAGGCCGGTTATCTAACCCCCATGACTGCCCTGAGAGCTAGGTGTCATTGTCTCTGTCCCCCCGAGGACAATCTGGCAGGGCCAGGATCTGACCCTCCACGGCCAGGTGTCCAGGGACGACTCACTGCAGAACTCCCATGGGGAGGAGCAGAAAGGGAGAAAAGCGCAGGTTTCTGAGTCCAAGCTCTGATTCTTCCAGGGACTGGCCATGTGATCTCAGACCAGCTGCAGCTCCTTGCAGGGCCTCAATGTCCTTGTCACTCATGGGCTAGAGATGCCTGTCCCATCCACTTCGCAGATGATGTGCCCAAAAGGAAGGGGAGGAGAAAGTATGGTGCTGGGAGGTGACCTTGAGCTTCCCTGGCATCTCAGGCCAAAGCTCCTCCCCGGGCAGGTGTGAATGCCAGGTGCAGACCCTGCCCACCTGAACCGCCCAGAGCAACCACCTGCCTGACCCCCAAAAGCTCACATCCTGCCTATGCCTGCCTGGGCCTTGTCCCACTCAGCACCCAGAGCCCAGCCACAGCCACAGCCTCTGTCCTGCACTCTGGTTCTGGGTGTCAGACATATCCCTCACCCCCAGGGCCCAGCCCAGGACCGGCTCCTTGTGTTCCTGACCAGGCGGAGGGTCCATGATTGGCCTTTGTTACCAAGGGTGCCAAAGCAGGCCAGCCCTCACGGGCACCCGGCCAGATCCTGAGGCCCAGCCAAGTGCAAACAGCACGCTTGGCGCCCTGATACGGGCGCGTTAGAGCGGGCAGGCTGCCCACTGCCCCCGTCACAACAAACCATCATCTCCGCCCTGCTGAGGGGCCCAGGCAGCCGGCACCTCTGCTGGGAGCTGGGGACTAGGGACTGCCAGGGGAGGCCTCCTCCCCCTCTCCCACTGGGAATGGGTAGTGGGAATACTGGAGCCTGGACATGGAGATTCCAGGTGCCAGCAGCTGAAAGGGCAGATACGCAGACAGGCTGCAGGGAGCACGTGGGAAAATAACAGGGGCAGAGGAGCTGGATGAAGGCAAGTCATGGAGTTTTTCACGTTATGGGTGTGGTCAGGCAAAGGGAGAGTGAGAGGCTGCCGAGAAGAAAGCAGGAAGGGCCCAGCAGAGAGAGGAGCAGCAAGAAGAACCAATGAGAGCTGGAATGGTTCCAGTATGGGACAGGGAACCAGGGATAATGACCACAGCAACTCCTTCCAGCAATACCCAGCACTTAACATACCAGCGCTTCCGAGAGAACTTTCTGGTGCAATGGAAATGTTGCGTGCCTGCACTCATCCAGTAAGATAGCTACTAAGTGCTTCAAATGAGGCTAGTGCCATCAAGAAACTGAATTTTTTGCCGGGCATGGTGGCTCACGCCTATAATCCCATCACTTTGGGAGGCCGAGGTGGGCGGATCACCTGAGGTCAGGAGTTTGAGACCAGCCTGGCCAACATGGTAAAACCACATCTCTATTAAAAATAAAAAAAATTAGCTGGGCGTGGTGGTGTGTGCCTGTAATCCCAGCTACTCGGGAGGCTGAGGCAGGAGAATTGCTTGAACCTGGGAGGCAGAGGTTGCAGTGAGCTGAGATCACACCACTGCATGCCAGCCTGGGTGACAGAGCAAGACTCCATCTCTAAAAAGAAAAAAAAAAGCCTGGCATGGTGACTCACGCCTGTAATCCCAGCACTTTGGGAGGCCGAGGCAGGCAGATCATGAGGTCAGGAGTTGGAGACCAGTCTGGCCAACATAGTGAAACTCCATCTCTACTAAAAATACAAAAAATTTGGTCGGGTGCGGTGGCTCACACCTGTAATCCCAGCACTTTGGGAGACCGAGGCGGGTGGATCATGAGGTCATGAGATCGAGACCATCCTGGCTAACACGGTGAAACCCTGTCTCCACTAATAATACAAAAACAAAATTAGTCAGGTGTGGTGGCGTGCACCTGTAGTGCCAGATACTCGGGAGGCGGAGGCAGGAGAATGGAATGAATCCGGGAGGCGAAGCTTGCGGTGAGCTGAGATTGCGCCACTGCACTCCAGCCTGGGCGACAGAGAGAGACTCTGTCTTAAAAAGTAAATAAATAGATAACACAAAAAAAATTGCCAGTGTGGTGGTGTGTGCCTGTAATCCCTGCTACTCCAGAGGCTGAGGCAGGAGAATTGCGTGAACCCGGGAGGCAGAGGTTGCAGTGAGTCGAGATCGCGCCATTGCACTCCAGCCCAGGTGACAGTGCGAGACTCCATCTCAAAAAAAAAAAAAAAAAAAGAAACTGAATTTTTATTTAAAATTTTATTAATTTTAAATTTTGCATTAAATAGTCACGTGTGACTAGCAGTTACCATATCAGACAGTGCAGATTATACCATCATTGATCCTTAGGCCAAGCCTGGAGGTGGAGCTATCTCCATTTTACAAAAGAGGAAACTGAGGTTTGCCAAGGCTGCACAGCTGTGGGCTGCAGAGGCAAAATCGGAACCAGGCCTGGCCCTGCCACAGGGCTCCCCACCCACGGTTATTGTCAAGGCTGGAAACGGCTAACGGAAATCGAACATGTGTGGTGATAAGGCTGCCTCGTTAATCAAGACATCAAGTCTGTCTGCTTTTGGCCTGAATTCTGTCAGCTACACCAGTTATCACAAGCTGACCAGAAGTTCTGACCGCCTGTTTACAAAGGTCTTGGATTTTTTGACACTAAGAAAGGGCAGAATGGCTGGGCGCGGTGGCGCATGCTTGTAATCCCAGCTCTTCGGGAGGCTGAGACAGGTGGATTGCTTGAGCCCAAGAAGTTTGGGACCAGCCTCAGCAACATGGCGAGACCCCCATCTCTATGAAAAATACAAAAATCAGCCAAGTGTGGTGGTGTGTGCCTGTGGTCCCAGCTACTCGGGAGGCTGAGATGGGAGGATCGCTTGAGCCCAGGAGGTCGAGGCTGCAGTGGGCCATGATTGTGCCACTGCATTCCAGCCTGGGTGACAGAGCAAGAAGACCCTGTCTCAAAAGTGAATAAATAAATAAATAAGTAAATAAACAAACAAACAAATAAAAAGACAGGGCAGAATGGGGATGGAATAATCCCAGCTGGTCGAGAAGCCATGTCTTTAAGAACACTGGGAATCTTCAATGGCAAAAAAATCTGGGCTTGGCCTTCTCCACCTGGTTACCCTGACCCCATCAGCCCCCTGAGGCTCCTAAGAACTGGACGACACCCACTCAGGGTAACACAGGGCACATTTGTCTGCCTCTAGGCCTTTAGTCATGTGGTTCCCTCTTCTTGGAATGCTGTTCCCATGCCCTTCGAGCTAATCTATTCATCTATCCTTCAAGGCCCACTCAATCACCACCTCCACTCTAAAGACTTTTGGGAACCCCTATAAAGACATCCTTCTCCCTACAAATACGTGGACTTAATTTCTACCTCAGAACACTAGAGATTCAGTCTTAATGATAATCACTTGAGTTAATGTCTCTTCTCTCCTGTTGGAACCAAAGCTCCTTGGGGACAGACACCAAGTTATTTTTTCATCTTTTAAACATATATATATTCAACCTTTAGATACTTCCTAATGTCCAGCAGCTAGGGGATAATAAACAAATACTTACTATGTTGAACTGAATTATAATATTGGCTTATAAGTTTGAGGACTCAATTTCTTATGGCTCTTCCCGAGTCTCCTGTGATCCCAGGAGAGGAGTCCAGACCCTTCCCTGCACTGAACTTCAATTTGTACCTCTGTAAAATGGGACAATGGAGGCGGAGGACCAGACGGTCCACTGCACTCACCTGGTGACAGACAAACCTGGCTCAAAAAAAAAAAAAAATCTCAGTCCTGTCAGGGGCTTTGACACCCTATGCTTCACTGAACCCCCACCTGGACCAAAAAAAGGGAAGAAGGGAAGAATCTGGAAAGAGTATGAGCATTGATGGAGTTTCTATGGCAGTCATCTCTCCAGGGGTGGTTTTCAAGATGAAATGAGACAGCAGATGGAAAGCAGTCCTTCTCCAACTTAAACGAGTGTATGAGTCACTTGGAGATCTTGTCAGCATGCAGATTCTGAGTCAGTAGGTCCAAGGGGGGGCTGAAACTCTGCATTTCTGACAAGCTCCCAGTTAAGGCCCGGGCTGCTAGTGCCTGGACCACCCTCGGAGATATAAGGACATAAAGGGATTAATGCACGCAGTAGGCCCTCCGTAAAAGTGAGCTATGCCTTTGTTTCTTGTGATTTGATCTATAAGAAACTCTCCGAAGGGACTGGAACTGTTTTCTCTTTTTTGAGACAGAGTCTCACTCTGTCGCCCAGGCTGGAGTGCAGTGGCACAATCTTGGCTCATTACAACCGCCGCCGCCGCCTCCCGGATTCAAGCGATTCTCCTGCTTCAGCCTCCCAGGTAGCTGGGATTACAGGCATGCACCACCACACCCAGCTAATTTTCATATTTTTAGCAGAGATGAGGTTTCACCATGTTGGCCAGGCTGGTCTCGAACTCCTACCTCAAGTGATCCGCCAGCCTTGGCCTCCCAAAGTGCTGGGATTACAGGCGTGAGCCACTGCGCGTGGCTGGAACTGTTTTTCCACTGCTGCTAATACTGAGGTCCAGTGAGGTTGAGGAGTTTGCCCAAGCACAGAAGGCTAGAAAGAGGCAGAGACAGGATTCAAGGCCAAGTCTGCCAAGCCATCTTTCTCATGCATCACGCCACCCTAAACCCCACCCGCCTCGAGTAGCAGCCACAGGCGTGGAGCTGAAGACACCCCAGCTCTGCCCCCTCAGGCCAGTCATTAGCTCCTTGCTGGGTCAGCCAGGCCTCCGGGCAGAGGCCCAGGCTCCCTAAAAAGAGGCCTTGGGCCATCACTTTCACTCCACTAGCAGCAGCTTCCAGTGGTTCCCCCCACATCGCCTTATAAAGTGGCCCAAGCTGCTCTTTTCCAGGCTGCAGTTTAATTTTATATGGAGTGAACTGACTGTCCTCTCTCTGCAGCCTCAGCCTGCCTGCTTCACACATTCCTGTTGGAGCAACATTACCTAATTTAACCATAGCCCCTGCTCTCCAGGGCTCTCAAAATAGCAGCTGCCAGTAGGGGAAAATGCCCTAATGTTATCAAAATAAAACAGTTCTCCCTCCTCCCCCACTCCTGGATTCGCCAGCAGCAGGACCCAGCCCGGGGAGGAATCCAGGCTGAGAAGTCTGAGGTAGGCCTAGGGTGGCTGAGATCTCTGCTAAGCCCCTGTTCTCTTCATCCTTCCAGCTCTTTCCTACGTGCCCTCTTCAAACAAGTGTCTGGGATCTGCCTATGCCTCCTCCCCCGGGCAGATCTTCCAGCTCATCCCCAACAGCCATTGTCGCCCTGGTTACCCAAGAGGAAGATTCAATTTCCCTTTCTCCTAATAACAAAAACTATAACGGTAATATAACAATTGCTGCCATTCCCCAGGTATTAATTGTGAACTAAATACCTCCCTCCCAGTGGCTCGCTGCCATTGCAAAGTAGGGATTAGCATTCTCTTCTTTCAGATAAGGAAGCAGCCACTCAGAAAGGTAAAGTGACTTGCCCAAGGTCATACAGCCCAGAACTGGCAGAGTTGGGGGTTGGAAGCCAAGCCCAGCTGCCCCAAAGCCCTAATCGTCATACCAGGACTCCTGTGCAGGGTCTGAGCGTGGGAGAGGAGGAGTGCAGGATTTTCTGAGCTAGAAGCGGCTTCCTTGCCTTGTGGATTATTGCAGGATCTGTTCATACAGCTGCCACCAAACCACAGGGCCTGTTATTATACCAGAGTTCACATTGCACCTAGATCCTGTGGGCCCTAAGACTGTCCCCAGGACCCCAGGTGCACAAGCTGCCTATGTGACTTCAAGCCCCTGCTTCCCTGCCCCACGTACCCCAGAGCAGGCTGCCACATTAAAGCAGGGAACACCAGACTACTGACATACCTCGGGTGCAACCAGTGGTTAAGGGGCTGGGAGGGTCCCCTCTGCTGCTCTCCTGCTCACCCAGAGTAATCATTAACCAGGGCAGAGCCAGCGTGGAGAGCAGGCAGAAGCCCGGGCTGCGGCACCCCCAGCATCCGCTCCTCCCTACTGAGTGCCTCCTGGGGCCACTTCTGTAGCCCAGCTGGCCTGCTGGGGCCTCTGGCAGTGGAGAGGGAAAGCTTGGACCACTGGCTATCCAGGAAGGCTCAACCTGCTATCCCTAGGGAAGGTCCCTGAGAGCATTTACAGAGCCTTCGGCCCCCTGCACTCACACCCCTTCCCACCTTGCTCCCCTCCCAACATTATGAAGATCCCGTAAGAAAAGAGTTTTGGAGGAGAGGATGGACTCTGGGACTTAGGGGCCTTCCCATAGCGGGGGTGAGGTGGCAGGTGGGGTTGCAGGGGCACGACACAATAGAACTGAGACCCAGAGGTTTATCTAGGACCAAGTACCAGGGGCCCTCTCGAAGGAGGAAAAATAAAATCACAAAATAATAGTTCCTGTTATTTATCAACTGCCTATTCCAGCTGTAGGCTATTTATATGATCTCTAATTTTCACCAAAACCCTGCAGTGTAGGAATTGCCATTCCCACCTGACAGAGGAGGCTCAGAGAGGCAAACTCACCAGTCCAGGGTCACATAGCAATCAGTGATGAAGCTAGGACAGGCCTCAGGGCTATGCCTCCTGCCTATGACACTGTCCCAAAGTGCAACCTGCAGAATGAAACGGTGCGGAATTGATGGACGGGAGCTAACAGCCACAGCAAGGAGGCTCTGGGCTCTTTTCTGGGCGGTCTGAAGCCTTTCAGCTCCTTAGCCAGGGTCCTCCTGGTCTTTCTAAAACCAAGTGTCCTGGGCTTAAAAACCCAAACTATGAGAGGGCAGTGGAGGGAGCAGGGGAGAGGCCTGTTGCTAGAGAGGGTGCATCCCCTCGATTTGAAGTACCAAGTAAAGGTGGCCCCTGGGGCTTCTAGTACCTGTCAGGGCACAAGGTGGGTCTTCTGGGAGATGAGGTGGAGGTGTGGGGGGAAGGAGGAAGCACCTGAAGCCAACGTGAGGTGGGGCCTCTTGGAGGAAGGTGGCCCTGCCTAAAACCCCCCTGCCTAGGAAGCCACAGTCCTCCCAGCTAGAGAATTCCCTTCAATTGCTCAGGTGAAACCAGAGGTGGGGCCCAGGCCGGCTGAAAGCTTTGATCTTATCACACATTCCTGCCCTAGCCATCCCAGACCCCCCTCCTCAACCCCTACCAGGGAGGTGGGAAGCCAGACTGACTTAATTAACCCTTTCCTCCCATTTCCTCCCATTTCCTCAAGTCAAATCCAGGCTTGAGCTGATGTTTCCCCCATCCCGCCCCGACCCCCACCCCAGGAGGCCGGGAGGGAAAAAAGAGGGAGGAAATTGAAAAGCAGGCACCCCAAGACTGCGCCCCTCACTTAACCCACTCAATGCCAGGGAACCCCAAACCTGGGCTCTGTTGGCAGCTTCCATTTCTCCTAAATGAAAATAACCAGACTCAGCTGGGCACGGTGGCTCACACCTGTAATCCCAGCACTTTGGGAGGCCAAGGCAGGCAGATCACCTGAGGTCAGAAGTTCGAGACCAGCCTGACTAACATGGTGAAACCCTGTCTCTACTAAAAATACAAAAATTAGCTGGGTGTAATGGCGGGCACCTGTAATCCCAGCTACTCGAGAGACTGAGGCAGAAGAATCGCTTGAACCAGGGAGGCCGAGGTTGCAGTGAGCCGAGATCATGCCAATTGCACTCCAGCCTCGGCGACAGAGCAAGACTCCGTCTCAAAAATAAAATAAAATAAAATAACCAGACTCAACATAAATAGTCCTCGCTATTTTGCACATCCATGAGCTCATCTGAGACTCACGATAAAATCGGCCTGCCCTTCTCTCTGCTGCTGTGGGCCCTACCCCTGCCCTCGCCCAGGGGAGCTGGCTCCCAGGTCCTCTCCTCCCACAGGCTCACTGCAAGGGAAACAGACTCATAAATGAGTGCTGAGACCAAGTCACAACGACTCAAGAGATCTCCCAGACGTCTGGTGGCCCTGAAATCCTGCTGTAGTCCTCGAGTGTCTTCCTTGAATGCAGCCTCCTTCTCCCTACTCCTTTACCAACTGGCCCACCACTCAGCCTCTCTCCCCTATCAGACCCACAAGCTCCATAAGCCCACGGTTGGTGTTTAGATCCAACACAAGGCCTCGCATACCGCTGTCACTCCGAGAATGTTTGCCAAATGAATGAACGGTCCCATTTTGCTTCTGGGGAAAATTAAGCTCAAAGAAGTTCAATGGCGTGGGATCACATAAGAGTTTAGGAATCTTGTGACTCCTAGTCACACTTTCTAAACAGACATTTACAATGAATGCCCCTGATGTCAGCTTAGCAACAGGTACCCAAGAGCAGAGGTGAACTGACATGGACAGAGCATGGCAAGAGAGATTCTGGGGCTACACAAGAAGACAGGACAGGCTTCAAGGTCTAGGGCACAGGGGCCATCTCCTTCATCTGCTTCCCTAGCCCAGAGCCTGGCACTTGAGAGCTGGGGTTATGCCTCCATTTCCCAGATGAGAAGTAGCTCAGAGAGCAGGGAATAGCCAGGCGCAGGGGAAGGTGGAAGCTGCCTTCAGCGTCACCAGACCTCCTGGAAGAAATTGGAGGCAAGGTCCCTGCTCTCCGGATGCCTTGGATCTTGTTGGAGAGGCAGGACTCGTAAGCTGTAAGTGCCCAACACAACTCAAAGTCCAGACAATAGCAGAGTGCCAGGGGAAGGAATCAATAGCGTCAGTGAAGGAAGACATGGCATTGGTGATGTGGTGGGCTCCTTGAGGTGCCTACCACCCCCCAGGCCCCAGAGAATGGAACGCCACCAACTCTTGGGGGTAGTGAGCAGTTTTCTCCAAGAACTCAGGGTCCCTTTCTTCTGACTTGGAAGGTGGCCAACAAGCAAGAAAGGAGCCCATTTTGTGAGTAGGAAAACTGAGGCCCAGGGAGGAGGGATGGTAGCCGGCTGGTGACCAAGTGGAGGCCCAGGTCTTAACCTCTTGCCTCCCTGGTCTGACCAGCAATGAATGTCACCTCAGCTATCTTGGGGACTTCCTCTTATTCTTTCCCAACTTTAACGACTCTGGCAGCAGGCGAGTGTCTTCCTGCTCTTGCACATGCAACAACAATGTGGACAATGTGAGTCCGGGGACAATGGGGACAACTCCTGGAACCTTGCCACAATGCTTTCCTCCTCTACCAGCCAACTCAGACTTGCTCTTTAAGCCCCATTTCCTCTAGAAAGTCTTTCCAGATAACTCACGCCCAATCAATCTTTTCCTTCCCCTGACACTCTGCTATTGTCTGGACTTTGAGTTGTGTTGGGCACTTACAGCTTACGAGTCCTGCCTCTCTAGCAAGATCCAAGGCAGACGGAGAGTAGGGACCTTGCCTCCAATTTCTTCCAGGAGGTCTGGTGATGCCGAAGGCAGCTTCCACCTTCCTCTGCGCCTGGCTATTCCGTGCTCTCTGAGCTACTTCTCATCTGGGAAATGGAGGCATAACCCCAGCTGTACAGGGGGATTGATAACGCAGATCAAACAATGAGAGCGATGTCAGGCACACAGCAGGTCCTCAGGCAGCACTAGCTGAATATGTGAACAAATGAGTGGACAGAGGGATGGATGGAAGGATTCTTGAAGCTTCCACCGCACAGGGCTGTTGAAACAACACAACGCGGGACTTGGATGTAGATTTCATCTCGCAGCTGAGCCATGTGCTTCTCTGCCTTGTATTTCACCCAAGCCCCCGGTATGAGGGGGACACAGGGCTGGCTCAGAGCAGGCCCCGCTCAGCAAAACTCACTGAACTCCCAACAGGGCAAAACCTGCAGGCCCCACAGGGAGCTTGGGACCTGACTGAGAAGAGTCAGGGTTCCCAGGGGTCTCAATCACAGGGAAGGCCACATCCTTCTCTCTGGGGAACATTATCACTGGGTTGAAATGGAAGCCAAAGGGCAAAAAGGCACCCGAGTCTGTGAAGCAGGAACTGGCAAAGCCCATGTGGCAGACATGCAGCCTCCTATAACCCTTTGCCAAGGCCAGCCTGGACCCACCTTCTCCACACAGCCCTCCCAGACTTCCTCTCTCTGGACACAATAGGACCCACTGGGGAAAACAATGGCGACTTGGGAGTCTGACAACCTGGGCTGCATTCCCAGGTGTGGCACGTACTGGATGGATGAAGGGCCAGCCACTCCTTCTATTTTTTTATTTTTATTTTTTTTGAGACAGTCTCGGCTCACTGCAGCCTCTGCCTCCCGGGTTGAAGCGATTCTCCTGCCTTAGCCTCCTAAGAAGCTGGGACTACAGGCATGAGCCACCACGCCCGGCTAATTTTTGTATTTTCAGTAGAGACAGGGTTTTACCATGTTGTCCAGGCTGCTCTCGAACTTCTAGCCTCAAGCAATCTGCCCGCCTAGGCCTCCCAAAGTGCTGGGATTACAAGTGAGAATCTGGCCCCCAACTCCCCCTCCTGATGCCTCAGTTTCCCGCTCTGCAAAATGGAGATATAATGCCAACTTCAAAAGATTGCTGTGAGTATTATATGAGATAATGCCTGGCAAGAGCCAGTGGGAGGCTTGGCTCTAAAGAGGGTGGCGGTTTTAATGAGAAGGTGTCAGCACTCAGGGAACGTTGGCTGGTGACCTATGTGACTGAGGCCACTGGGGAGGAGAACCTGCAGGTCCCAGGACAGGGAAGAGACTGGTCTGTCCCCAGGAAACTCCTGGGTTTCTGTTCCTCTGGCCTAAGGGTCATAGCAAGGCAAAAGGCAGGAAAGGGTGAAGAGCCGTGAAAGTGACAGAGGCTGCTGGGCGTGGTGGCTCACACCTGCAATCCCAGCACTTTGGGAGGCTGAGGCATGCGGATCACCTGAGGTCAGAAGTTCGAGACCAGCCTGGCCAACATGGTGAAAGCCCGTCTCTACTAAAAATACAAAAATTAGCCAGGCGTGGTAGTGCATGCCTGTAATCCCTAATCCCAGCTACCAGGGAGGCTGAGGCAAGAGAATCGCTATTGAATCAAGGAGGCAGAGGTTGCAGTGAGCCGAGATCGCACCACTACACTTCAGGCTGGGAGACAGAGTGAGACTCAGTCTCAAAAAAAAAAAGAAAGAAAATGATAGAGTAGAGGCCACTAGGGCTGGGATTTATGAGGCCAGAATTTCAATCCATCCAGCCCAGTAAGGGATCCAAGAAGAGGCATGATCCCAGTTCCCAACTATTTGAAAATTGGAAACGCCAAACAAGGAGAGGGTTGAGTCAGCTGGGGTTAGTTAGGAGGGGAGGCCAGGACCAGGAGGTGGGGGCCGGAGCCGGCTTCCTGGGAGAGAGCCATGGGCAGGCGCCGGGAGTGGGGAGGTGGTGGCAGGGACCTGGACGTGGGCTGGGAAGGGGCCAGAGGCAGCTGGGAATCCCAGCCCCACCCATCGAGAAGCATCTGTGGGGTGACCCGAGGCCACCTCTGAAGTCCTCCCCAGGCTCAGGCCCCAGCCAGGCCTCCCCTTCCCCACCGACTGGGATGGGAGAAAGATGGGGAAAGAGGCCAAATGTTACAAAACACCTAGGTGTGACCCGCCTGGTGGGGAGGGGACACATCTCTACCCAACAGCCCAAGCCCAAAGCACAGGGTGGGGTGGGGTGAGATCCCCAGGCCTGTGTGTCTCTCTCTCCTGAGTCCTGCTGTTTCTCTGAGGCCACAGGAGCCAGATTTAGAGTCGAGCAGCCCCACATCCCACCAAGTAAGGACGAACTACGGGTTTGTCCAGAGCTCCCCAGGCAAGGTCCTGCCTCCTCCAGTGTAGGCCAGGGGGGACAGGGCTAGGATGGGGTCCCAGGACGTCCCCCACCCCCCCACCGTCACTACCCTCGGGATACACGAACATCCTTTCTGCACCCATGGGAGCCCTTGGCCACACCTCCTGTTGCTCAGAGCCCACCAACTGCACACATCTGGGAAGGGGACAAGGCGTCCAAAGGCTCCAGCCTTTCCCAGGCCACACCCTGGGGTGTGCCCCCCTCCTTCTCTCAGTCCAGGAAGGAGCAATCAGGGTGGAAGGATGGACTCTGTCCTACAGCTGCGGCCTCGGTAGGGGAAGGAGGAGCAGTGACAGATCACAGGCAGTTACACCCGGAGCTCTGAGACTGCGAAAGAGGCCCAGGGAATGGACAATCCCCTTACACAGCCATTCATTCAATAAGCCCAGTACAGGACCTGGGTCATAGAGAAGGCATGCCCGGCTGGGCCCTGGGAACCCTGCCTCAGATATTCCACCAGCTTTGCCTTTAGCAGGAACAAGATTTAGTGCAATCACGGATTGTCAAATACCTGCCACATTCCAGGCACTGAGCAAGGTGCATCCACCTGGTTACTTCATAACCACCAGGAAGCAGTCAACCCCATTTCACAGTTGACTGAGGCTCAGAGAGGTAAAGCAACTTGCCCAAGTTCACAGAGCCAGTCAGGGCTGGGCCAAGACTTGAAGGCAGGGCCTTTTGAGCCCACATCTTTCCCTTGACCACAGTACCCAGGGAAGGGGCTCTGAGACCAATGAGGACACAGACAAGTCAAAAAGGGCAGAGTGGACATCCCAGCTTGTCCCACATCTTCTGGGGCCCTGCAGAGAGCATGGCCAGGCAGGCAGCTCCCAAGTGCAGAGGCCAGAGCGCGCCCCTTTCCAATCTCAGCAAGGAGCCTGGGCCTTCTTGGCCTGCTGGCTTCCTCAAAGCCATTAATTTGTTCACTTGAATTTGTTTGTTTGTTGTTTTGAAACAGAGTCTCGCAAGGACACCCAGGCTGGAGGGCAATGGCACGATCTCGGCTCACTGCAACCTCCGCTTCCCAGGTTCAAGCAATTCTCCTACCTTAGCCTCCCGAGTAGCTGAGACTACAGGCATGCACCACCACACCTGGCTAACTTTTTTGTATTTTTAGTAGAGACGGGGTTTCACCATACTGGCCAGGCTGGTCTCGAACTCCTGACCTCAAGTGATCCGCTCACCTTGGCCTCCCAAAGTGCTGGGATTACAGGCGTGAGCCACCGCGCCCATCCTTTATTCACTTGAATTTTTTTTTTTTGAGATGGAGTTTTGCTCTTGTTGCCCAGGCTGGAGTGCAATGGCGCAATCTCGGCTCACCACAACCTCTGCCTCCTGTGTTCAAATGATTCTCCTGCCTCAGCCTCCTGAGTAGCTGGGGTTACAGGCATGTGCCACCATGCCTGGCTGATTTTTTTTATTATTATTTTCAGTAGAGACGGGGTTTCTCCATGGTGGTCAGGCTGGTCTCGAACTCCCAACCTCAGGTGATACGCCTGCCTCAGCCTCCCAAAGTGCTGAGATTACAGGTTGTGAGCCACTGCACCCGGCCTCACTTGAATTTTTAATGTGTTCACCTACTATCTGCCTAGCCCAGGCAAACAGCAATGAACAAAGCTAAGTCCCTGCCCTCATGCAGCTTCCACTCTAGATGAGGGGGTAAGAATAAATCGACAAGCCATGAGCTCCGGCTGTGGAGTTCTAAGGCAGAGTCTGCAACTCCACAAATGAACACTCAGCAAGATCCCTTCCGCCCACACCACAAGCCAACGCAGAGGCCCCAGCTTGGGTGGGGACAGGGGAGCTCCTGGCTGGGGATGGGTAGGGGGATGACTGCCAGGCATGTGAGCCAGTCCAACCCCCACCCATGCTGTCCCCTCCATCACTTGCCATTCTTTTTTTCTTTTCTTTTTTTTTTTTTTTTTTTAAGAGACAGGGTCTCACTCTATCACCCAAGCTGGAGCGCACTGGTGAGATCATGGTTCACTGCAGCCTCTGCCTCCTGGGCTCAAGTGATCCTCCTACCTGGGTCTCCCAAAGTGTTGGGATTACAGGTGTGAGCCACCACTCCTGGCCCATCTGCCCTTTTTATTTTTTTTTTTTTTTAAGGATTTTTATTGTCCAAACATATCGTAAGAGAAGACACAAATAAATTAACTGTTCTGAGAATTCTGGACTCCACCTCCTGCCATTCTTGATCTTCCTCCTAAGCCCACTCCTCCTGGAGTTTTCCCATCTCAGGTAGTGGCAGCTCCATCCTTCGAGATGCTGAAGCCAAAGACTGTGGAGGCATCCTGGACTCCTCTCTTTCTGTCCCACCCCACATCCAACCCACTAGCAAATCCTGGTGACCCATCTTCAAAATGTACTGGGGATTCAACCATCTCCCAGCTCCGTGGTCCTGGCTTGAGCTCCCATCGTGTGTCCCGGGTCACGGCCTCCTTGCCTTTGCTCTGGACCCTCCCCGTGCTCCTCTCCACACAGCAGCCAGAGCAATCCTATGGAGCACCAGGCCCCTTCAGTGACTTCTCAATTCACTCAGACACAAATCCAAGGTCCTTCCCACGGCCAAGGCTCTGCTGATCACCCTCTGCCACCCCCCTGCCTGCTACGTCCGCCACTCTCCCCCTCACTGATGCTGCTCCAGCCCCACGGGCCTCCTTGCTTTTCCACAGACATGCCAAGGCCACTCCCACCTCTGGGCCTCTGCACTAGCTGTGCCCTCTGCCTGGAATGCCCTTTCCATTCATATCTGCGAGGCTCACCTGCTCACCTATTTCAGGTCTGCTTCAGTTCAAATTTATCTTATCAGAGGCTTTTCCTACCACCCCACCCTACCCCGCCTCATCACTCACTGCCCTCTTCCCTGTTTTATTTTTTCTTCTGAGCACTTATCACCACCTGATGTATTTCATTTATTGTCTGTCTTCCTGCACTAGCTATAATGCAAGCGACATGAGAGGAAGGAATCTGACATTTTTATTCTCTGCGGTAACCTCAAGATCTAGAACAGGGCGGGTGCAGTGGCTCACACCTGTAATCCCAGCGCTTTGGGAGGCCAAGATGGGCGGATCACTTGAGGTCAGGAGTTCAAGACCAACCTGGCCAACATGGTGGAACTCCAGCTCTACTAAAAATACAAAAATTAGCTGGACGTGGTGGTGCGTTCCTGTAATCCCAGCTACTTGGGAGGTGGAGGCAGGAGAATCTCTTGATCCTGGGGGGCAGACGTTGCAGTGAGGCAAGATCATACCACTGCACTCTAGCCTGGGTAACAGATCAAGACTCCATCTCGAAAAAAAAAAAAAAAAAAAAAATCTAGAATACAGTCAGATACATAGAAGATGCTCCACAGATATTTGTGAAATGAATTTTAACAAATGCTTAATCACATACATTATTTGTTCATTCATTCATTCAATACACTCTGCAAGGCTTTGTGCACCAGATACTCCCCTAAAACCCAGAGCAACAGGACACCCTCCTTCATGGCTCAGGGAATGGGCTCTGGTCAGGAGCTAGGAGCTGGTCCTAAGGCTATCTCAGGATGCCACAGATGCCCCCAGGGATGCTCTGAGGTCCCTGCAGGCCTGGCACAGATGAGCATCATGGAAGGGAAGAGAGGGTGGTGCTGGGGGCAGCAAGACTCAAAGGCCCCACATTCCCAGGCCTCAAAGAGCCACCTTGTTCTCAGGGCTCTCATGACAGCACCCCCGACCCAGCCACCCCAGCAGCCTCGAGCCACACCCCTCTCAAGGCTGCTATTGACACAGCCCTGACGCCACCAGGCTGGGCAGTGAGGCCGGCGGCTCCCCGTGAAGTGAGTTCCACACATACTTCTGGGTTTCAGTCAGCCAGCTCTGGGCGCTGGGGCAGCTGGCCCCGGGAGCAGGAGGGGGTGGCAGGGCCAAAGAGGCCAAGGCCCAGCCTGAAGCGACATTTCAGCAGGGCCGGGACCCTCGGCGCAGCCTCCCTCTTCTCGGCAGGAGCAGGAGCGAGAGGAGGGAAAGGCCAGGGTAGGCCCTGGGATGGGGAGAGGTAGGCCCAGCAGATCCTTGGGAGGCTGCCGGGGAACGGAATCATATTTACTTCCTCCTCTAGCCTGACCCCTCACAGCTGGGACTGGATTGGGTGGAGGGGAGCGGGGCAACAAGCCAGCGCTGGGAACCCTTCCCATATACCCCAAGTAGTCTGAGGGTGCAGAACCCACACGTCTGGCCTCCAAGTGGCCTCTGAATCATTGCTCCAGATCTTTCCACAGCCTGGGCAGGCCCTCCTGCCCTCCCTCCTGAGCCTCTCACCCCAAGGCCAGGCAGCCCTTGAAGCTCTGCAGACTCACCCTAAACCTTGAGCCCCCAGTGAACAGCCAGAAAAAAACATCGCAGGCTCCACGCAGGACAACCAGGAGGGTGTTCTTCCCCTTCCCCCACTAGCAGCATGGCAGGGGCAGGGGCCCCTGACCTCCCACACTGGGCAGGGCCGGCCTGGCCCACTCAGGCCTGAAAGTCCCTGGATAAATTCAACTGCCTGTAGAGTCCTGGGGAATATCTGATGAGAACACTAAGGAATTAACAAACCTAAAAATGACCACCCTAGAGTTTAGTTCCTAGGCTTCCCTCCAGGCACAGGCGTCCCTAGGAGACCCCACGGACACTGAGGCACACCCACCCTAAGAGCTTCTGTCCCCGAGCTAATCCCTGATATTCCTTGCCTGAGGTAGCCCCTGTAATACTTGGGACCAGAGTTCTTAATCAACATCTGTGACAAGCTGTAGCAATATCTACTGACCGCCTGCGACAAGCGCATGGGGCAGTAGGTGGAGTGATTAGGAGAGCTTCGTCTGGATTCAAAACTTGGCTTGTGGCATCTCTGAGTGTGTGGATATGTGTCACTGGGCAGGTTACGTAACCTCTCAGTGCCTCAATGGCCTCTGCTTAGAGAATGGGGATCAGGCTAGTAGCTATAGCTTAAAACATCCGACAAATATATTCACTAAGTACTTACTACCTGCCAGGTGCTAAGGATACAGCAGTGAAAAAAAACAAAGGAGGTCCTGCTCTCGAAGAACTTAAAACTGAGCAGGAGGAGGCAGATAAACACATAAACAAATACAGAGAAATACAAGCCAGACAATTGTGAGAACAAAAATAAAGCAGTTTAAGGAGACAGCCATTATGGGCAGAGTGGTAAGGACCTGAAGGAGAGGGAGAGGGTCATATGGATATTACAGGGACAAGTGTTCCAGGCAGAAGGAACAGCAGACGCAGAGACCCTAAGGTGGGAGTGTGTTTCACATGCTCAAGAAACAAAGACTTGCTCAGGCGAGGTGGCCCATGCCTATAATCCTAGCACTTCAGAAGGCGGAGGTGGGAGGGTAGCTTGAGTTAAAGAGTTTGGGACCGGCCGGGCGCGGTGGCTCACGCTTGTAATCCCAGCACTTTGGGAGGCCGAGGCGGGCGGATCACGAGGTCAGGAGATCGAGACCATAAAATACAAAAAAAAATTACCGGTGGTGGTGGTGGGGCCTGTAGCCCACTATTCAGAGAGGCTGAGGCAGAAAATGGCTGAACCGGAGGCAAAGAGTTTGGGACCAGCCTGGGCAATACAATGAGACCCCATCTCTATTTGTTTTAAATTTTTATATTCATTAGAAAAGAAAAGGCTGGGTGACAGTGTAAGACCCTGTCTCAAAAAAAAAAAAAAAAAAAAAAGAAAAGAAAAATAAACAAAGACTGGTATAGCTGGAGGAGTTTGAGAGGAGCAGGTGGCAGGAGGCCGGGTCTTGTAGGGCCTCGTAGGCTATATTAAGTCAGGGGCTGGGACCTAATTCTGAGCACCGCAGGGAGGTGGTGAGCAGGAAACACAGATGAATGGGAGGATTCGCTGAGAAACTCAGAGCAGACAGTGGGTACTGGGTAAGTGTGAAGTACCCATATTACTTTGTCATCATCCAGCCTGGCACCCCAAGAGCTCCTTCCTCTCTACTTTGCTCTTGCGTCTTCCAGGCCCTGAACCCAGTCACCTCCTGCCACCTTCTTTCCACTGTCTCCCGGGCAGGGCTTCAGACCCACAGATCCTAACTTGTCTGCGCTCAGCCTGAGAACAGGCCCGGGCCAAGCCAGGCAGGGGCCACAGCTCCCCAGACACGGGGAACTGGGCCTAAGGGATGGGGAGTGGTCCATCTCTGCCCCTTCCAGCCTCCACCCTGCAGACAGACCTGCAGCCTGCCCTCCTTCCCTCCGGGAATGTCCAGGGCACACTCAAAACCCCATCCTGTGCCGGCTGCAGGTATGGAATGAGTAGGCTAGTGTCAGGGGACAGAGCAGCTGGCTGCGTGGGGGGGAGGGCTGGGGGACCGCCAGGAAGGGGAGGCTCCTCCAGTTCAGCTGGCAGCCTCCCCAGTGAGGAAATCCAGCTGCAGCAGGAAACAGGTATCTCAGCGACTTCCCTCCTCGGCCCTGGAAAACACCTTAATCACCACCGAGTCTCCCTCAAGACGCCTGTCCCCCGCAGGGCCGCCCTAAAGGGGTCAGCAGGCCAAGGCCTGCCGAGTCACCCAGGCCCAGCCCCCTCCTCCAGCAAGCCTCCTCACCTCCCAACAGCTGAAACTACACTCACACTTAATCACAGACCAGCTTCCTGCGGTCCTGTCCCCCGTCCCGGGGAGGTCTTGAGCTCCCTAAGGCCCATCTTACCCTGCTCCTGTGCCCAACCCTTCCCCATACGCCACTGGCTCCGGACCGAACTGAAGGGCAGATGAGCGAAAGGGCAGCAGGCAAGGAGGGTCCAAGGCGTGCTGGGAGCCTGGGCAAGGAATTGATCTCATTTTTGACTTGCAACAAACTCCTCAACCCCATTGTACAGATTTGGAAACTAAAGCTCAGAGAGAGGAACTTGCCCCAGATCACACAGCCAGAAATGGCAGCCTGGAGACACAAACTTGGGTCTGTAAGACTTCAGGGACAGGTCAGGCATGATGGCTTATGCCTGTCATCCCAACACTTTGGGAGACCAAGGCGAGAGGATCGCTTGAGGCCAGGAGTTTGAGACCAGCCTGGGCAACAAACTGTGATGCCCTGTTTTTTTTTTTTTTTCTGAGACGGAGTCTTCCTCTGTCGCCCAGGCTGGAGTGCAATGGCGAGATCTCGGCTCGCTGCAAGCTCCACCTCCCAGGTTAATGCCATTCTCCTGCCTCAGCCTCCCGAGCAGCTGGGACTACAGGCACGTGCCACCACGCCTGGCTAACTTTTTGTATTTTTAGTAGAGACAAGGTTTCACTATGCTGGCCAGGCTGATCTCGAACTCCTGACCTCATGATCCGCTCGCCTCGGCCTCCCAAAGTGCTGGGATTACAGGCGTGTGCTACCGCGCCTGGCCCTGAAAAACTTTTTATTGTTTGTTTGTTTTGAGACGGAGTCTCACTCTGTCACCCAGGCTGGAGTGCAATGGTGTGGTCTCGGCTCACTGCAACCTCCGCCTCCTGGGTTCAAGCAATTCTCCTGCCTCAGCCTCCCAAGTAGTTGGGATTACAGGCATGCACCACCACACCCGGCTAATTTTTGTATTTTCAGTAGAGACGGGGTTTCACTATGTTGGCCAGGCTTGTCTCAAACTCCTGACCTCGTGACCCGCCCGCCTTGGCCTCCCAAAGTGCTGGGATTACAGGCATGAGCCACCGCGCCTGGCCTGAAAAACTTTTCAAAAAGAATTTTATAAAGAGACTTCAGGGGCCAAGCTCTTTCCAGCCCACCACCAGCAGCCTGGGGTGGGACAGCGACCCTCCATGTGTTACTGAGAAGGCTCTCTAATCCCATAGGATTGGAGCTGCCTGTTTATTTGTCTAAATTACAGCCCACCAGGCTGTGAGTGCTGGGAAGGCACAGACAGGGCCTGTCCTTGCTGGTCCCCACCACCCCAGCCCCTAGCACCACACCAGGTTCACTGGTTCACTGGCACACAGTAGGTGCATGGCAAATATCTGCCCGAAGAATGAACCCCTGTACTCCCGGTGACTGCCATGGAATGTCGCTCAGTGATGATCTGTTGAATGAACAAGTGAATGAGATGATCTGCCACGGTCCAGGAATGTCTGTGGAAATTCTTTATGCACACAGCAAACAACTCCACCCACTGCCATCCTACCGCACCCAGGCATGGAGGAGCCCCTCATCAGGGGGCAGAGCTGGAGGAAGGTCAGGAAAGACTGTTGGGCCTCGGAAAACATCCCATGTGCTAGGTTGGTGCGTTGGGAAAAGTAAAAGTCAGTGCCGGGAGTGCAAGTTCAGGTCAAGACTAGGGAGCTACTGGATGGCCCTGCTGAATATTTCGGGGTGAGAGGCTGAAACAGGAGGACGACAGAGGAGGCCGCCCAGAGTGGGAGTGGGGGAGGAGAAGTGCTGGGTGGGTGGGGCAAGAGCAGTGAGGAGCCAGGTCTGGGTGGGGGGTTGACGAGTGACTCAGGAGGGCAGAGGTGCCACGAAGCCAGCAAGGTGAGGCCAGGCAGGCAGTTCCTGGGTAAACACCAGCCTGGTCAGAAAAGTCCCTCTCTTGGCTCAGAGAACGGGGGGCAGGTATGGGGACTGCCTAGGAGCACCTCGAAGAGAATGGGGGTGGCTCTGTGGCTCCCCACGGTAGGCTCGGCTCCCCAGATGTGCCCCCACCCACATCTGCCACTAGCTCCCTGCCCACCGACCCCGCCCAGTCCTCCTCAAGTTCACTCAGGTCCTCAGGGCCTCTGCTGGCCAAGTGCCTTCTAAGCCTCGGGATTCCTGACCCTAGAATTCCCTTTTCCTCCACCTAAGCTCAGAGTAGGGGACTAGTGCCTCATGGAGACCTGGGAAGAGGAAAGCTGGGGAACTCGGGTCCCCCAAGGGTGCACTGCATCCCTGCACCACGCACTTTGCAGCTCATTCCAC
Source organism: Hylobates moloch (assembly GCF_009828535.3). Lineage (NCBI taxonomy): Eukaryota > Metazoa > Chordata > Mammalia > Primates > Hylobatidae > Hylobates > Hylobates moloch. The sequence continues at coordinate 20,358,950 of NW_026652284.1, forward strand.
CCAGTCCAGCAACGCCCTGCAGCTATGCATTTTGAGTTCCCTTGACCCACGTGGGGCTGGCCTCAGAGAGATTAACTAGCTTGCCTCAGGTCACACAGTTACTGAGTGAAAGGCAGGGATTGATTCAACTCTTGGGCTGTATGACTCCAAGGCCCGTGGGTGTTCCACACAAGCTTCAGTTCTGTCCCAAAAGTTTTGCTTGTGCCTACCTGGGTCCAAGCTCCCCAAGGTGATAGACGGTGTGGTAAAGTTTCAGCGAGACTCTTAGGGTCCCCATCACCAATGAGTGGCCCTTCTGCCAAGCTGGCGCAGAAGGATTCCCTCGTCTTGCCAAGTTCCCACCCTGCTCAAAGTTTCCCCTCCTGGTCCTCAGGAATGGTAGGCCGGACCATGCCCAGCGAGACTCCAGCACTCGGCAACGTGGCCGAGAGACCCACGGGCTCCCACGCGGGCCAGCCCCGCCCCCGGCCCCCGGCCCCCGGCCTCTGGCCCCACGAAGGGTCCTGACTGGTGGCCCTCCTGGATTAGCCCCATGCCGCAGGGTGGCGCCGGCCCGGGGTCCCCGGCGGGCGCCGCCGTCCCGGGCCAGAGTCCCCGCCGCGCAGGCTTGGGCGCCCCAGCCAAGTTGGCGGGAGGCAGCGAGCAGGACCGGGTAGCCTCTAGCTCCCCTGCCCCCCGCCCCTCCGCCCCCCGCCCCTCTGCCCCGCACACTCACCGCCAGCAGCCGCCCGTGCAGCAGCAGCGCCAGCAGCAGCGCGCCCGCCGCCCGCCGCCCCATGGCCCGGCCCGCGCCGCTCTCTCGCTCGCTCGCTCGCTCCGCGCCGCCCGCAGCCGCCCGCTCGCCGGCCAGCTCGGGACAGCCCAGCCCGCTCCCCACCGCCGGCTTTCCTCCCCGCCTACCCCGCCCCGCCCCCGCGGCGCCGGCCCCGCCCCCGGACCGCCCCTCCCCGGAGCGCCAGGCCCCGCCCCCGGACCGCCCCCGGGCCGCGGGCTCTGCTCGCCCCAGCCGGCCGCGCAGCCCACTGGTCCTTTGTCTGGGCCCCCAGCCCCCTCCGCGCGGGCCGCGGCCTGGCCCGGCTCCCCGCCAAACCCGGCCTGGAGTATGGGATGGGACGGGGCGGGGGACCGGGGGCCCGGGCATGGGATGGGGCCGCCGGGCCAGGCGCTCTCGCCTCCCCGATCCCCGGCTCCCCAGCTTCCCCGCGCGCCCCGCCGACTTCCACGCCCCTGCACGCCCCGCAGGGCCGACTCCACTCGCGCAGCTTTTGAGGATCCCGGGATCTCCTTCCCAAGCTCACACGCATGCAGCTGCCACTCCGCGCCACACGTGCACGCCAATTTCCACACCCAAGAACACCTTCACACCATAACTTTACTGCACGAACACACTTGTGCGCTACCCGGCAACACTTCACGCTCTGGACCCAACTCTCAAGTACCAACAATCCTCACCGGCTCACACGCACACTTAACTCGCTTCCAAACTCTCACCTCCACCAGGGACACAGGGGACAGCCCTCACACCACACTCGGCCTCTCACAGGCTTGTTCCCATGTCACACAGACTCATGCACACATCCCAACAAGTCACGGAGCGGGAGGACGCCTTTTCACACAGATTCCTCGCAGGCACGCACGTTTCACACGCAGACCCACATCATTGCCTGCATGCTTACCAGCTTGTTTTTTTTTTTTTTTTTTGAGAAGGAGTCTCGCTCTGTCCCCAGGCTGGAGTGCGGTGGTGCGATCTTGGCTCACTGCAACCTCCGCCTCCGGGTTCAAGCAATTCTCCGGCCTCAGCCTCCTGAATAGCTGGGATTACAGGCATGCCACCACGCCTGCCTAATTTTTGTATTTTTAGTAGAGATGGGGGTTTCACCATGTTGGCCAGGCTGGTCTCCAATTCCTGACCTTATGATCTGCCCGCCTTGCCCTCCCAAAGTGCTGGGATTACAGGCGTGAGCCACCGCACCCAGCCTCAGCCTGCATTTTTTACCTGTTCCCACCCACTAATCACAGTGCCTCATAGTGGGCACTGGGTACTGAACTGAGCTGCCCACCCCACCTGCACCATTTTCCACGTAAATCACTCACACATCAACTTTGAGTCACATAAATCACAGCCTCAGAGCCAGAACCACACCAGCTCACACACCCAGGCCCAGACAGACAGACCCTGCCAAAGCCCCATCACGGATGCTTGGGTAGGTGGTAAAATCACAGCCCCATGATCTGTCTCTGACCCAGCTGCAGGCAGCAAACAGCACCAAGACCCCGGACCTCTCCACTGCCTACTCTCAGCTCCCCTCTTCTGCCTGAAATTTCCAGGGCAGCCCCAGGCTGAAGGGTGGAGAGGAAAACTATGTGTGTGTAGCTTTGAGGAAAACCTTTTGAGTAATGATAGAGAAGGAGAATAAAACTGAAGTTTCCATTGTTTCCTGCGAGAGTTGCTAGGTTCCAGAAACTCATGGCTGGGTTTGTAGCCAGGAGTGAGGTGAGCTGTGGACAGAAGGAAATGCCCAGGTCACTGGGCGGCACCAGGCCTGGCTCCGGAAGCTATGTTCCCTGTGATAGGGGTCCGCAGGCTCCCAGGCACATTGGGGCCTCTCATCCAGGCATCTGGGGGATTGAAAAAACACTGGCATCCTGACCTCCATCCCAGATAGATACCCTATCTCCAAAAGATTGGGTTCTTCTCTGCCCTGTGGGGCATATTTCTGTGGGACCAGCTCAGAGTTGTAAAGAACAGAAATTGCATCCACGGTAGTCAGGCCAACTGCCTGGCCCCTAAGGTCCATCTCTGATCCGCACAGGGAGATAGGGGTGGACAGAGGAGGGACGCCCAATCTTGGCCCTCAGTAAACTCTTAATCTGATAGAGGTATGGGGAAGAATTGTCCCTGTCCCGGTATTGTTCTCAGTCTGATAGAGAATCCTGCCTCCACCACCTAGCCGTGCAATCTTGAGCACATTATTCAACTTCCATGTCTCAGTCTCTGCATGTAGAAAATGAGAATAACGTTAAGACGTCTCTCTTAGTGTTGTTATGAGAATTAAGATGAATTAATATATTTCTTTTAAAAAACACAGCCATGGCCGGGCGCGGTGGCTCACGCTTGTAATCCTAGCACTTTGGGAGGCCGAGGCGGGTGGATCACGAGGTCAGGAGATCGAGACCACGGTGAAACCCCGTCTCTACTAAAAATACAAAAAATTAGCCGGGCGTGGTGGCGGGCGCCTGTAGTCCCAGCTACTCGGAGAGGCTGAGGCAGGAGAATGGCGTGAACCCGGGAGGCGGAGCTTGCAGTGAGCCGAGATCGCGCCACTGCACTTCAGCCTGGGTGGGAGAGCGAGACTCCATCTCAAAAAAAAAAAAAAAAAAAAAAACACACACAGCCATTTCAGACACATGGTAAGCATGAAATAAGTGGTAGCCATTTCTCCTATTACTATTTCTGGTGTGCTCCCAATCTAAAGAGAGAGACATGACTCGGCCCTTGGGGAGCTGAGGTCTGATAGAGGAGCAGCCTCCACAGCCACCCCAGGGACCTCCCATTTGAGGGGAGAGTACACCAGGTTTGCGCTTGGAAACTCCCTGTCTGATGAGAAAGGCTTCAAAACTCCACTGACTTCAGAGCTGGCAGGTGGCCAGCCCTAGTGGCAGGATTTTTCCAAGGCCTTGCCTGGCCATGGATTTGTCAGCATCCGTGACAAATCGCATTTCATGAGCTGCCTCAGTGTCTGTTCCCTACCTCGGGCCCTTTAAGTACCAGAGCTTTGGCTTCTTGGATGATTTGCCCATGAGCAAAGGGGGAAAAAAAGGGAAACAAGCAACCCTTTGTAGATGTTTGGTCAAGACTAACCCAGAGCTATAAGTCTTGCTTCCTCAAAGGGGTTGAGGAAAGAGATGGTAAGGCCGACTGGGGACTGGAAGGAGCTGGGCTGACACGCAGAAAGCAGGAATATACGGCATGTTGGGAAAGTCTTCCAGGGCGGCTCCAGCAGCGGAGGATTGGTCATCCACCTATTTATTCTGCATCCTCTCCTTCCCACTAAGGGATTTGGCTGGGTCTGTTTTAGTTTGCAGTCCTCGATATCTTTAGCAAATGCTCTCAAATTGCTTTGTCTAGAGCCTGGCTATCTCCTCATATGGCTAAGAAGAGGAGCAGGCACAAGGCCTTCTGGGCTTGGCAAAACCTTGGAGGCGCCCATAATCTCACTGTACATACACAGAGTTCAGGGTGCTGGTCACACGCGAGGAGAGAAACAACTCAAGTCTTATACAAGGTTCCCTGGACACAGAGAGACTACAACAGCTTGGATAGGCAGAAACAGTCAAACAGCCTGACTTCTGAGAATAGGTGTCGGGGGTTCTGGAACCAGCAGCTGGAGTTTGTGGCTTACCTGTCCACTCCTCCAAATTCAATAGGACTCATCTTCTGGCTTCCACTCCCATTCCAAATCTTTTCTCTGCCTGAGAGCTTATCATTCATCTTAATCCCATTCCTTTGTCCATTCATTCATTCATTCATTCAGGGCTGCAGTGGACAGTTGGGCAGGTTGTTCAATGAACAAAGTGTGCAGCCAAGTGGGCAAATAGGAACTGTAATGGGCCCTGTTGTGGGGCTACATCTGCTCAGAATGGGTACTTTTTTTTTTTCTTTTTGAGACAGAATCTTGCTCTGTTGCCCAGGTTGGAGTGCAGTGGCACAATGTCAACTCACTGCAACCTCTGCCTCCCAGGTTCAAGCAATTCTCCTGCCTCAGCCTCCCAAGTAGCTGGGATTACAGGCACATGCCACCACACCTGGCTAATTTTTGTATTTTTAGTAGAGACGGGGTTTCATCATGTTGGCCAGGCTGGTCTTGAACTCCTGACCCCAAGTGATCCACCCATCTTGGCCTCCCAAAGTGCTGGGATTGAGGCGTGAGCCACTGCACCCGGCTCAGAGTGGGTACTTTTTGCTAATATGAGTGAAGGCACTGTAAGGCTAGCTATGGCCCTACATTCATTCAATAATGAAATTAAACACTACCCACGAGAGTTTCTATGCCCGTGTGGGAAAACAAACGCTAACAGAGTAACAATATGTCCTTGGATGAAAATGGAGAGTCAGAAATTGGTGTGAAAGAGACTTGAGATGGAGGAGAAAAAACAAGAAGATAGTACTGAACAAGAGGAGGAAGAGGAGGCAGGACGTGGGTCTAAGCAGGCAGCAAAAGTTCCCATGGAGAGGGCGGGAACCCCACAAGGCCTGGCATGATTTAGTCCTGCCCATCAATCCAGCCACAGCCCTTCCCCACCAGAGCCTTTGCAGATGTTGTTCCCTCTCCTAAGTGCTTTTCCCAGTTAACACCCATCCCCCTTCACTCTACTCTCCCTTAAGATTGAGTCCAAACATCACATTACCGTAGAAATCTTCTCTGACCTCCCAAGCTAGGTCATGTTCCCCACCACACTTTCCCACAGCACCCCCGCCATGCTTTTCTTGTAGCATTTTTGACCATTGTAATTATTTGGAAGATCATTTAATATTATGAGGCATAATGAAGGCAAAGGGCATGAAGGTCTTGTTTCTGTCTTGGTCCCAATTATATCCCCTGTGAAGAGCACAGTGTGTGGCACAGAGTTGGCATTTGGATAATTGTTACTTAAATGAAAGAACAAGACATTAGTTCAAACGTGGCACACAGTGTAAATGTCCCTGTTCTGGTTTGTGCTTGGAACAAAGATAAACCCTGGGGAGCAGGCAAGGCAGTACATTTTATTATCCCCCTCCCTTTCCAGCTGGGAAAACTGAGGCCCAGGGGATGAAGTGGCTTGCCCAGGTCATGCAGTCAGTAAGAGGTAGAACCAGGATTCATGTCCATGTTGGTCTGATTCTAGAACTCCCATCCTCAACCACACCCATTCTGCCCCCCTGTGGGCTGTTCTCAACTCTGGCCAGGCAGAAGTGCGCTTCTCCCAGCTCAGGCAGAAGTGTGGATCTTCTGAAAGCCCTTAGTTTTGACCCCCTGCCCCAACTTGCTGTTTGCCCACTATGCTTCATCATTATCAATTGCTTTCTTGGACTGGGGTCCCAGGCCCAAGGTAGGGTTCCCACACTGTGCCTCATGGGTCACCTGCCATCTGAGATGCTCTTTGAAAAAGAGGTTCTTTGGTCAAAGAAGTCTGGGTACCCTGCACTCTTTCCCAAACTTTGACCATCTCAAGGGACACCAGAGCAGGAAGGTTTCTGAATAGGCCTCCAGTGAAGTCACCTGTGCAACTGTATTTAATCCAGCCTTCCTCAACCGCTTTGAGAACGGAACCCAGTGGTTTTTACGGAAAACCCTTTTAAAATCTTATAGGGCTGGGGTTTCTCATAACACTTTGCGAATGCTGCCCCAGAGCCTGGCTCCTGAGCTGACCATAGATGGTCTTTATAATTTGAATTTGCACTCATGGCTTTCCACTCTCACCCCTCCCCTCCAGCCAGGCTGGAATTCTTATGGCTCCGTACACACCCTCACATTCCTACCTGCTAGCCCCTACTTCAGCTATAGAAGACTTCTCTGCCAGGCTCATGGTTAGAGTTCCATAAATGCTCCTTTCCCTTCCCTTCTCAGTGTAGACATCATGCATTTGATCTCATTGTGTACGTTTCCATGCATATGTACGATTTCATGTCTTGCTTTTCTCACTGAACATTTTTTTTTTTAGACGGAGTCTGGCTCTGTCGCCCAGGCTGGAGTGCAGTGGCATGATCTTGGCTCACTGCAAGCTCCGCTTCCCGGGTTCATGCCATTCGCCATTCTCCTGCCTCAGCCTCCCAAGTAGCTGGGACTACAGGCACCCACCACCATGCCTGGCTAATCTTTTTGTGTTTTTAGTAGAGACAGGGTTTCACCATGTTAGCCAGGAGAGTCTCGATCTCTTGACCTCATGATCCATCCGCCTTGGCCTCCCAAAGTGCTAAGATTACAGGCGTGAGTCACCGTGCCCGGCCTTTCTCACTGAACATTTTTTAGATAAACACATTCTATGTGTCAGGAAGGAACAGAGCTACTTAAAAATGAGTCTGTGGTGCCAGCCCCCAAACTGTTTATTACCAGTCTGAGATGAGATAAAGAGCTTGCTCCAGGTGTAAATTAACTGTTTCAATAAGCACAGCTTAGTGACAGTTTAGCTCAGTTGACATTTTTTTTTTCCTGGCCATTCTTGTCCCATAGTGGGAGCAGTACATAGATTTATATTCTGGTGCAAGCTCTTTGTGACAGACGGTGCCCATGAACAATTCCTGGGCCAGCTACTTTGAATAGCATTGACATTGCCTTTGCGGTGGCTCATGCCTGTAATTCCAGCACTTTGGGAGTCCGAGGCAGGTGGATCACCTGAGGTCAGGCATTCAAGACCAGCCTGGCTAACATGGTGAAACCCCATTTCTACTAAAAATACAAAAAATTAGCCAGGTGTGGTGGCATGTGCCTGTAACCCCAGTTGCTTGGGAGGCTGAGAAAAGAGAATAACTTGAACCCGGGAGGTGGAGGTTACAGTGAGCTGAGATCACGCCATTGCACTCCAGCTTGGGCAACAAGAGCGAAACTCGGTCTCAAAACAAACAAACAAACAAACAAACAAAAAAAGACATTGCCTTTGCACACAATATTTCTTTTTTTTTTTTTTTTTTTGAGATAGAGTGTGGCTCTTGTTGCCCAGGCTGGAGTGCAATGGCGTGATCTCAGCTCACCGCAACCTCTGCCTCCCAGGTTCAAGCAATTCTCCTGCCTCAGCCTCCCGAGTAGCTGGGATTACAGGCATGCACCACCACGCCCGGCTAATTTTTGTATTTTTAGTAGTGACAGGGTTTCCCCATGTTGAGGCTGGTCTCGAACTCCTGACCTCAGGTGATCTGCCTGCCTCGGCCTCCCAAAGTGCTGGGATTACAGGCGTGAGCCACCGCGCCGGCCGGCACACGATATTTTTGATAATCATTTGGTATCATGTCTCATCAACACACTACCATTCTTTATGTGAATGATGGAAATGGATATTTGGGCTGTTTCCAGGTCTTTGTTATTCACAAGGGCATTGCTATTAATAGCTGTGTGTGGGTCCCTGTGTTCACTTTGCAGCTCCCTCAGTTTTTAAGGACCACAAATCCAAGGCTAGGGAGGTGGAATGGCCTCCGCAGGGATACAAGTGGCAGAGAAAGGCCTCCCACCCAGGCCTCCTGACCACCCCCAGTCCCTTGTTCCTTCCTGCAGCCTGCACTGCCCTTCCTCCCAGACGGATTTTCCGTCCCTTTCATGATTTTCTTTGCTTGGCCGTGAGCTTTCTGCAGTGTTCCCGCATGTTGTCTTTTGGAGCTTGAGAGAAATCCTTTTGGAATGTCCTGTGCCTTCTCTCTCCGAGTTCCCGGCTTTGTTCAATTGTTCATCAGAAATTCCTGCTCTGTTGGGAGGGGCCTGGGAGGCTGTTAAAGAGTTTGCCAAAAATGGTGGTACCCGCTCAGGCACAGCACATGGCTGAGCCTCTTTGCTGCTCCTGCAGAGTTCAGCTGAGAGAGGGCAGTGTGGGTGCCTTTTGAGGTGCGGGTGGGTTGCCACTCAGGCCTCCTTTTTATGTTTCTTAGGTAGAGCAAGCAGGACCAGTCCTGTGTAGACAGAAGAGGCAGTAAGGAATAAAGGAGGGCCTGGGAATGGGGTGAGGGGCGGGGAGGGCTGAGGCTTAGGAGAGTTAGGCCCACGAGGAGAGATTTGGGGTGGAGTGGGAATGAGGCATAGCATGAGTGCCTCTCTTTGGCACACACACCTTGTTAATAAAAAAGCTGCATTTCTTTTCATTTTCTTTTTTCTTTTTTTGTTTTTGTGAGACAGGATCTCACTCTGTCTCCCAGGCTGGAGTGCAGTGGCATAATCTTGGCTCACTGCAGCCTCGACCTCCCAGGCTCAAGCAATCCTCCCACCTCAGCCTCCCAAGTAGCTGGGATGAAAGGCGCACGCCACCACGCCTGGCCAATTTTTGTATTTTCAGTAGAGACGGGATTTCGCCATGTCACCCAGACTGGTTCTGAACTCCTGAGCTCAAGCAATCCTCCTGCCCTGGCTTCCAAAAGTGCTGGGATTATAGGCTTGAGCCACCACGCCCAGCCAAAAAGCTGCATTTATTTTCTAGAATCACAGAAGTGAATCAAATTGTCTGTTTGAAAAGGGCCACACCAGATTTGTTTAAATATACAAAAAAATTTAATGTCATGCAGCTATACCAAATGATACCAAAGGCTGCAGAGACCCTTGGACTGGGCAACTGATACCATAGATGACCTTTGAGGAAATTTCTCCCTTTGTTTACTATTTACTGGAAAGAGCACGTTCCAGGTTTACTCTGCCCTGTTTAGAACACTGGTATTGTGGGGCAGCCCAAACCCATGTTAAATACCATCCTTGCTTTTCCTAATTTACTACATATTTTGGAGACCAAGATTTACTCCTCTTTCTCTTGGAATTTGTTTAATAAATAGTAAGAAAGAAACTGGGCCAGGCACGGTGGCTCACACCTATAATCCCAGCACTTTGGGAGGCTGAGGCAGGTGGATCATCTGAGGTCAAGAGTTCAAGACCATCCTGGTCAACATGGTGAAACCCCATCTCTACTAAAAAATACAAATATTAGCCAGGCATGGTGGTGGATGCCTGTATTTACAGCTACTTGGGAGGCTGAGGCAGGAGAATCGCTTGAACCTGGGAGGCAGAGGTTGCAGTGAGCCGAGATTACACCATTGCCCTCCAGCCTGGGTGACAGAGCAAGATTCTGTCTCAAAAAAAAAAAAAAAAAAAAAAAAGAAGAAGAAGAAAAAGAAAAAAGAAAAGAAACTGCACTTTGACCATGAAATACTACTCAGCCATGAAAAGGAATGAAACAATGGCATTCACGCAACTTGGATGGAGTTGGAGACCATTATTCTAAGTGAAGTAACTCAGGAATGGAAAAATCAAACATCATATGTTTTCACTTATAAGTGGGAGCTGGCCAGGCATGGTGGCTCATGCCTGTAATCCCAGCACTTTGGGAGGCCGAGGCAGGTGGATCGCCTGAGGTCAGGAGTTCGAGACCAGCCTGGCCAACATCAGGAAACCCCATCTCTACTAAAAACACAAAAATTAGCCAGGTGTGGTGGCAAATGCCTGTAATCCCAGCTACTGGGGAGGCTGAGGCAGGAGAATCGCTTGAACCTGGGAGGTGGAGGTTGCAGTGAGCTGAGATCACGCCATTGCACTCCAGCCTGGGCGACAAGAGTGAGACTTCATCTCAAAAAAAAAAAAAAAAAAAAAGTGGGAGCTAAGCTGTGAGGATGCAAAGGCATAAGAATGATATAATGGACTTTGGGGACTTGGTAGGGGGAAGGATGGGAAGGGGGTGAGGGATAAAAGACTACACACTGAGTACAGTGTACACTGCTCGAGTGATGAGTGAACCAAAATCTCATAAATCACCACTAAAGAACTTATGCAGCTAAGCAAACACCACCTCTTCCCCAAAACTATTGAAATAAAAATAAATAAATAAAAAGAAGCTGTACTTTGGACGAAAAGGACATTGGTTGAGAGTTAGAACCCTGGGTTGAAATCCCAGCTCTGCCACCAGCTGCAGGCGCTTGGGCAGTCACTTCCTGTCACTAAGCCTCAGTTTCCCCCTCTGCAAAATGGGGCACTGAAACCTAGCCTGGCAGGCTGGGGAGGGTTGAGAGCCTGCGTTTCAGGCCTTGGCAGCATGCCTGGCATACAGCGTGAGTGCTCAATGAGCGACGTACTTCTGCAAGTGTGAAAGACTTTCCTTGGCCACTCCCAGCCACGGGGACACCAAGGCCACTCCTGAATACAAGGGGGATAGTACAGCAGGCTGTGGCATTGTCTGCAGCCAGCATGCTGCCTCCTGTTTACATGGACCCTGCAGATGCATGGCTTGAACTGTAGACCTAGGAGGCTTCCTGTGGCCTCTGCATGGCCATGTGGAGCAGAGGACCTTCCCTAACAGGCTTATTTTCCCTGGACTCTGGCTGAATGACTTGTGGAAGGGATTTGTGAACAGTAAGTACCTATCCTGAGAAGCAGTTTGGGCAAAGGGCCGAGATCCTGTCTCTCTGGGATACAATCCAATCCCCAACCAATGGGAAAACCTCATTTGAGCACCTACTCAGTACGAGGCTCTATAATGACATCTAGCATTCATTGAGCACCTATTGTGTGCATTTGCAGAACACCTTCTGCTTGCAAGATGTTGTTCCCGTGAAGATAATTATATTATTGTGTACCTATTCTGCATCTAGTACTCCATAATGTTCATACCAAATATTTTCTGAGAAGCCAATGTGTCCTATGCACTTTAATCATCTTTATCATAATCATTTATACCTGACCACTCTGTGCCTCAGTTTGCTCATCTGTAAAATAAGGATAATAGTACCATCCTTAAAGAGTTGCTGTGCAGCCGGGGGCGGTGGCTCATGTTGTAATCGCAGCATTTCAGGAGGCCAAGGCGGGAGGATCACTTGAGGTCAAGAGTTCGAGACCAGCCTGGCCAACATAGTGAAATCCCTTCTCTACTAAAAAATACAAAAATTGGCCAGACATGGTGGCGGGCACCTGTAATCCCAGCTACTCAGGAGGCTGAGGCAGGAGAATCACTTGATCCCGGGAAGCAGAGGTTGCAATGAGCCAAGATTGTGCCACTGCACTCCAGCCTGGGCGACAGAGCGAGACACAGTCTCAGAAAAAACAAACAAACAAAAAAACAGGCCGGGCTCAGTTACTCACACCTGTAATCCTAGCGCTTTGGGAGGCTGAGCGGGTGGATCAAGAGGTCAGGAGTTCGAGACAAGCCTAGCCAACATGATGAAACCCCATCTCTACTAAAAATACAAAAATTAGCTGATGTGGTGTTGCACATCTGTAATCCTAGCTGTTTAGGAGGCTGAGGCATGAGAATCACTTGAACTCGGGAGGCGGAGGTTACAGTGAGCCAAGATCGCGCCACTGCACTCTAGCCTGGTCAATACAGTGAGACTCCATCTCAAAAAAAAAAAAGAAAAAGAAAAAAGAAAAAACCAAAAACCAAAAACCAAGAGCTTAATTAATGTTGGCTGTCATCATTACTATTGTTAATTATTGAACACCCATTGCATGAGACCCTGTAATCATCCTTAAGATAATAGTAGTTATACTTACTGGGCACCAATTGAGCGCAAGGCTTGTAATCAACATTAATCTGATATTCAAGTCCCTATCATGAGCCAGAAGTGGGCTAGATACTGGAGACCTTAAGAGCAGCACCTAGGCAAGGCTCTTACACTCTTATTGGGAGAAAGTGCACCGTTTTGGAGGTGAGCATCTCCAGGAGAGTCAGGGACAGACCACTCTGAGGCCTCTGAGAGCCAGGAAAATACAGCCCTGGAATGGGAAGGGTGGCTTTAGATGGCCAGACAGAGGCTTTGGGAGGCAGGACACCCTTGAACTGTCTCTTGAACTAGGCCAAATGGATTCTAACAAGCTGTGTTCCTGCGAATGTTCACCTGAGGAATGGGTCTCTGGCAAGATGAGGACCCACCAGACTGAGGCCAAAGTCTTCTCCCTGAGGAGGGAAGGGGTGCAACAGAGAAAGGAGCATGCCACATGCTACACTGTGGGCCCAGGGAGGATCCTCAGAGATGGAATATAAGGGAGGGTGAATTCAGTGGGCCGGGAGTTTGGCCCCTTCCCTCCTCCTGCCCTGGGACCACTGTGGTGATCTCATGGGGGGGATACTCAGGTTTGTCACTTTCTCTGACTGGCCACTGCCTCCAAACACCATGGAACCTGGTGGGCCTCCAGGTTCTGCATTATCTCAAGGTCAGCCCCATTCTGAAGTCTGAGCTGCTATTGGCCTTCACATTGCTGGGGTGAGGAGGAGAGCTCAAGCAATAACAGACCTGAAGTCTGAAGTTTATCACCATATAGAAATGGGCCGCCGGGCGTGGTGGCTCACGCCTGTAATCCCAACACTTTGGGAGGCCAAGATGGGCGGATCATGAGGTCAGGAGATCGAGACCATCTTGGCTAACACAGTGAAACCCCATCTCTACTAAAAATACAAAAAATTAGCCGGGTGTGGTGGCGGGCGCCTGTAATCCCAGCTACTCAGGAGGCTGAGGCAGGAGAATCACTTGAACCAGGGAGGTGGAGCTCACAGTGAGTGGAGATCGTGCCACCGCACTCCAGCCGAGGTGACAGCGCTAGACTCTGTCTCAAAAAAAAAAAAAAAGAAAATAAATGGGCCCCGAGGCCTGAAACAGCCCCTGGGCAGCCTGGGAAGATGGCTCAGGGTACACGAGGCCTGAGTTCTTCAGTGTAGGCATTCTCAAGCCTCAGCCTGAGAGGCTCCAGGCCTGGCCTGGGACCAAGAGGAGACACTCAGAAACATCAGAGTCTAAGGGCCCTTAGAGATCATCAAAGCTACTGCATCCTTGTTACAGACGGGGAATCCGAGGACTGGAGTGAGAATTGATATATCCAAGATCTCAGGGCAGGCTAGTGGTGGGACTAGGCTGGAATCCCCGTCTCCAGGGTCCCTTAGCTAGCAGGATGGTGGGTTGCTGAATGCCCTATGTTCCAGCACCAGGCTCAGCTGGGTCTCTGAAGGAGCTCAGTTGGAGTTCTTGGTGGCCCAGGGAACATTTTCCCAGATATTCCCAGCAAGAAATTCAGCGTAGTGGGAAAAGGGGACTAGCTCATCTTGACCCTTGCAGCCCTCCCCTGACAGACAGAACCACTCTGCAGAGATTTCCTAAAAAGGGCCATCCCACTATCTGCTACTATCCCTCTGTGGCCTGTTCCAACGCCTCTCACACTAGCCACCAGGAAGCTTTATTCTATGTCTAACCTAGGCCCTGATCATTAAAATCACACCTTTAAAAGAATAAACATATATCAAGTACTTAGAACAGTTCCTGCTATACAATAAGTACTCTATGAGTGCTTGTTATTCTTCTTGTAATTTGCATTAATTCTACACTTTTGCTCACATGGGACGGTGCTAAAGTCAACAATCCTGAAAAGAGAGGAATACGCATAGGAGTTGGGAATGGACAGCGAGTCTGTTTCCTCATACGGGGCAACCAAGGCTAAGGGAGGCCAGCAACCTCCTCAGCGATCCATCTAAACCAGAGATTCCAAGCCGAGACCTGTGGGCTTCACATTTAGCCTGCAAATATTTTTGTTCAGCCCACAGAGCATCATGACATTTTTAAATTTGTCCCTGACATACAAAAATCAGGTCCCTGAGGCCGGGCGCGGTGGCTCATGCCTGTAATCCCAGCACTTTGGGAGGCCGAGGCAGGCAGATCATGAGGTCAGGAGTTCAAGACCAGCTTGACCAACATGGTGAAACTCTGTCTCTACTAAAAATACAAAAATTAGCTGGGCATGGTGGCGTGTCCCTGTAATCCCAGCTACACAGGAGGCTGAGGCAGGAGAATCACTTGAACACAGAAGGCGGAGGTTGCAGTGAACCGAGATTGCACCACTGCACTCCAGGCTGGGCAACAGAACGAGACTCAGTCTCAAAAAAAAAAAAAAAAAAGAAAAGAAAAGAAAAGAAAAAAGATCAGTTCCCTGGATTCTCTTATAAAGGCCTTAACCTGTTCGAGAGGCAGGTTTAGACTAGGCAGTCCCTCTCCAGCCATCCACAGTCTCTATCATTCCCTGCTACTGCCCTGCCTGAAATTCTCTCATTTCACTTTTCCCTGCCTGGCCCCAGAGGCCCTTGAGTTTATAACCCTAATCTAAATGGCCATTCCCCTCCAATAAAGTCTTAGAGGAAGTATTTTGCCACAGACGATTTATTTTCCACAACTGTGGCCTGAGGGGCATGTGCCCATTTCACGGTTGGCGTCAGTGTCACCACCAGCTTGGGGGTTTGGAGATGGGCTCAGGGGCACTCCAGCCTGAGTAGATTGCTTTGCAGACCTTGGGCAGACAACCTAAGGCAAAGAGCCCATTGCCAAGCAAAGGGAGCTCAGGCAGCTTTGTACGTGGCCCCCGCAGCAGCGCGATAGTGAAGTTCTGGCATGAGACCTGCACGGATAACTCGTGTTGGTGGAGTCATCCAGGCACTGCAGGGCACTGGCACCCCTGAGGGACGGCACCATGCAGGTGCTCGTGGTGGAGTTGTTTGGGATGGTCACGCTGGTGCTGGGGCTGGAGTAACTTTGGGGCAAGGGGTGGTCCTGGTGGTCTAGGTTGAGGGAGCTGGCAGCCCTTTCCAGGTAGTTGGCTGCAAGCTTTGGCAGGCTCTGCAATGTCTTGTGGCAGCTGTTACAGGCATTGGTGGATCCGTCCAGGTAGTTTATGCCTTTGATGAGCTGGTCCAGGAACATGGGGCTGGAGGAGTCTGGGGGACAATCCTTACAGAGCAGGCAGCAGGGGCTGCCCTGGAAAGTGGTCTTTCTGGCCACCTTGGGGTTCACCAGGTGACTTGTTTCTGTGTACTTGGAGTAGCAGGGCAGGCCCATGCAGATTCTCCCTAGCGGAAGCCTAGTGGGGTTGAAGGGCTGCTCAGAGCAGCTGCTGCAGCTGCTGGACTTCAAGCCAGAGCCACTCCAGGTGTGGAGGTGCTTGAGGCTCTTGGCCTCATTCAGGAGGGTGCATTTGGTCCAGCCTGGAATTCGGGCTGGAAAGGATGTGTTGTTGGGATGGCCCAAGCGGCCGTGAGTGTTGGAATGGCTCGCCTGGTATCCAGACATCATCCTGGCTGGGTGGACAAAGCTTCGGGGCTGAGCGGTGACAGTGTCTGGAGATTGGTTACTGGTTACCGGGGCCTGGCAGGGACAGAGTTAGTTCAGCTCAGGTGGGCTCCCTGCCGCCACCCTCCAGGCTTTCTCTCCAGGTGTTCCCTCTGCCCCCAGGGGTCCATGCCCTGCTCCTCTCCCCGTCCTCCTCCCAGGCCCAGGGATTCTCAAACCAGAAAACCGACAGCCTCTTCTTCAGAATGCACCAGGGAAAGCATGAGAGATAGGGGCATAAGGCCAGACCATCGTGATGACTGAGACCAAGGGGCCCGCCTAGAAGTGGGGCAGTGCCTTCTTTTTCTTTTAGCTTTAGCCCACATTTGGAAATTCCCATTCCCCTTTGAAGCAGGTACTCCAGAAGACCACAGAGGCCAAGGACTGAATCTCTAATGGTGAAATTCCAAGCAGAGACACACCTGCTTTTGAGGTCATATCAAAAAGCTAACCATCAACTATGCAATGCACCCTGATACTAAAAACTGTATCTTAGCATGGATGCAATGCTATACACACTCTCACTGTGTGCCACACTCCTCACTGGGTATCCCCTGTGGGCTAACTCCTTTAATTCCTGCTACAAATCAAGGAGGTAGTTACTATTCTATTCCTAGCTGATGGGGAAACTGAGACTCAGAGAGATGACGGGACTGGCCTAAGATCACACAGCTTGTAAGCGGTGGGGTCAGGATAGCATCTTGGGCATCTCTGTTGACCCCTAACAGAAAATGTCACATCATTGCCGGGCGCGGTGGCTCACGCCTGTAATCCCAGCACTTTGGGAGGCCGAGGCGGGCGATCACGAGGTCAGGAGATCGAGATCATCCTGGCTAACACGGTGAAACCCCATCTCCACTAAAAATACAAAAAATTAGCCGGGCGAGGTGGCGGGCGCCTGTAGTCCCAGCTACGCAGGAGGCTGAGGCAGGAGAATGGCCTGAACCCCGGGGGCGGAGCCTGCAGTGAGCCGAGATCGCGCCACTGCCCACTCCAGTGGGGGAAAAAGGGGGAGTCCCCCTCCTGAAAAAAAAAAAAAAAAAAATGTCACATCATCACGGTGAATTTGGCCTCTCCTGTAGACTGCTAAGGATGAATTCTCACCACACCTGCTCTGCCTGCCTAGATGGGGGCCTTGGTGAGAAGTAGGGGCTATAGGTAACCCTGTTAGTAAGTGGATCCTGGCTTTAAGAACCCCAAATGAGGGTGAGGGCCAGGTGGCGTGATAAGCCCGCTGATGGGGCTGGATTATGAGATCAGAACTTTTCGAGAGATTTGGCCTGGGTCCTGTCTGAAAGTACAGAATCTCCTCACCCACCCCACAAGGGGAGAGGGGATGGGGGTTCCCACTCTTCCTGGCCCAGATGTGGGTACTTCTCAGAGACAAAGACCTGACCAGGCCAAAGAGATGTCCCATCCACTTAACCCCACCTCCTGACCCTGGGCCCAGCCAGGAGCAGTGCCACTCCCCATTGTCCCCACCGTCCCCATTGTCCCCTGGCTCCCCAGGACTCACTCCACCCCACCCCCCTAGCCAGAAGGAAGGCTCTGACTTCTCTCCCCTACTGCTACCAGCTTGATGAGGATTTTCCACGTCTGCCTAGTGAAAAGAGAGCAGTGTTTAAGCACATCCCACCCATCAAACAGCTGCCTACCCTCCTTCCAGTCCGGGCCCCTCAGCTGCCCTTGTCCTTTGGGTCTGACATGGGTGGAATGTCCAGACCCTTGCCTCTTTCCTGCCTGGTCCAACCCCACCCCATCTCCTCCTCTGGAAAAGTAAGAGACCAGGAAGGGCTAATCCCTGCGGGACCCTGCCCTTCCCTCTGCTGCTGCCTGGTCCCCGCCTGCCACCAGGGGCCTCTCCCTTCTCACTTTGTGTTTTAGGAGGTAGATGATTTAGACCTGCTCTTGCTCTCCTCGAGGGACGCCCTCATGCTGCCACTCTGGACTGCTGACCATGTCATGGAATCATGAAATCCTAGAGCTGGGAGGGGCCTTCGAGGTCATCCTGGTCAGGCCCCTGCCTCAGGGCCAGAGCCACTTTAAGCCTGCCAGGACAGATGGGCCCTATTTTTGAAACAAGGGTGGGGTGGCTGTTTTCCAGCATTTGCTATTGGTTTTCTCGGTTTAATTACGCCAAGAGCCAGGAAGATCTATGCTAGCTCAAATATAACTCCGGTCAGCCTCAATCTCCGGACTCTTCAGGGAGCAAATTTCAGAACTTTCAAAACCCAGTGCCCCTCATTGGGGCCTCTGGTCTATAAGAGGCATTCAGTACATATTTGTTGAACGAATGAACAAGATTCTCATTTGAGGTCTCATAATAGGTGCCAAGAAAAGACTCTCCCCATCATTTTCTTCCCTCAAATGTTGAATATATACAGCTGTAGTTTTTATTTTGAAAAATGTTGACTTACTGAAAACTTATAAGACAATGAACTCCCATATACTCTTCATCCAAATCCCCTAATTATGAACACTTTCGCCATATTTATCACCCCCTCCCTTACACACATACTTATTATGTTGAGAGCAAGTTGCAGACAACAGGATCTTTCACCCCGTTGCTTCCATGTGTATCTCATGCTAGGAGAACAAAGACATTTTCTTCTTTTTTTGAGACGGAGTTTCGCTCTTGTTGCCCAGGCTGGAGTCCAATGGCACAATCTCAGCTCACTGCAACCTCCGCCTCCTGAGTTCAAGCAATTCTCCTGCCTCGGCCTCCCAAGTAGCTGGGATTACAGGCATGCACCACCATGCCCGGCTAATTTTTTGTATTTTTAGTAGAGACAGGGTTTCACCATGTTGGCCAGGCTGGTCTCAAACTCCCGACCTCAGGTGATCCGCCTGCCTTGGCCTCCCAAAGTGCTGGGATTACAGGTGTGAGCCACCGTGCCCAGGCTTTTTTTTTTTTTTTGAGATAGAGTCTTGCTCTGTCGCTCAGGCTGGAGTGCAGTGGTGTGATCTCGGCTCACTGAAACCTCTGCCTCCCGAGTTTAAGTGATTCTCCTGCCTCAGCCTACCCAGTAGCTGGGACTACAGGCGCAAGCCACCATGCCCAGCTAATTTTTGTATTTTTAGTAGAGACAGGGTTTCATCATGTTGTCCAGGCTGGTCTCGAACTCTTGACCTCAGGTAATCCGCCCATCTTGGCCTCCCAAAGTGCTGGGATTACAGGCGTGGCCACTGTGCCCGGCCAACAAGGACATTTTCTAGCACACCGTAATGATCAAATTCAGGACATTGAACTTCACTATAGCACTATTATCAAATCTACAGCCCATATTTAAATTTCACCGATTGTCCCTCTAATGTCCTTCATGGCAATTATTTTCCTGATTCAGGATTCATTTTGGGATCAGGCATTGCATTTAGTTCTTATGACTCTTTGGGCTCCTTCAACCTGGAATCATTGCCTTTCTTTGTCTTTTATGACCTTGACATTTTTGAAGAGTACATGCCAGTTATTTTGGAGAATGTTTTCCAATTTGGGCTTATCTGATGTTTGCTAATGACCAGATTCAGGATTACAAAGTTCTTTAGTAATAGAAACTCCTGTGTGGGCCCGTCACAATCCACAGTCCACAGTCACTAGGAGTCTTTTGCCTGGATTGGGTAGTTACAGCTGCTGAAACAGGGAGCCAGGAAGAGGGATCAGAAGGGCTGCCCACAGCCGGCGGAAGAGGAGTGCGAGGGAGCTCGGTGGACCAGGGAAGCGGTGTCCACAGTTCCCTTTGGGGCCTGAGCCAGGGCTTGGTTCAGCTCTGGGTGGGGGGGGCCGGGTGGGCAGGCACCCAGCAAGAAGGCTGGGCCTCTCTAGGATGCTTGTCCCGAAGGTCCCAAGCATCGAGATCACTACCCATTTCTGGCCTAAGAGGCACTGGAAATAGCTCTAGGACAATTATTTCAGGAAGAATGTGCTATTCCTCCATCTTCCCAGAAAGCCAGGCTGTGTCCTAGATCAGGACAGTCCCTCTGCAGCCTCCCACCTCAGGGGAACCTCCAGGCCCACTGAAGGCCACAGAAGCCTTCAGAGCCAGAAGGGGCTGGGAGTCAAGAGTGGGAAGTGGGAGGCCCCTTTCCTGGTGGGGGAGGGGAAGTTCTGGCCTTCAATCCTGGGCTCTTAGGGCCCAGGCTGGAGTTAGGCTGGGCCGGCTGGAGTCCAGCTGACTCCAAGCCCGGGGCGCATGTTGGGAAGGATATGGGGAAGAGGTCTGCCCCACCTCTTTCCTAGGCTCAACCCTGGGAAGCTGATATTTGTGAGGCACGTATCATGTGCCATAGAACATGATATTGTGGGTCCCAGGCCCTTCTCAGCCTCCTTCCCTCCCATTTAATCCTCACAGCACCCCTAAGAGGTATTTTGTTTTCCAGATGAGGTAATTGAGGCTCAGAGAGGGCTAGAGACTTGCCCAAGCTTGCCCAGGAGGCTTAAGTGAGAACCCGGCTTCTTAAGTGCAAAAGAGGGTAGGCTGTCCCTCCCACTCGGTGAGGACTCAGGAAGCGGCCCCGTGAACTGAGCAGCACTGGGAGGGGTCTAGCCTGGAGACCCAGGATGGTGGACAGTGACAGTCCCATCCCCCACTCGCCCCATCCTCCACTCCCCAGCCAAGCCCAGCTGCCCCCGCTTCCAGCGCTGCAGAGAAGATGCCAGAGTCTCAGAAGGTCCTGGGAGGTGGGGTGCCCTGTCCTGCCATCTCCAGCCACAGTGCCACCCGCTGCCCCCCCGGCCCCTCTCCACCACCTCCAGCATTGGATCCTTGGCTTCCTTGCCAAGGATGAACTGGCTGAAAAGTAGCTCTGCATCATCCATGGCCCTCCCCCTGCACCCACCCCCGACCGGCTCTCCTCCTTCTCACCTACCCCCACTCCCACCTGCCAAGGGCCACAGTCCCACCAACATCCTCTGCCCATCCTGTGCTCACCAAGAACACTAGGGGCCCTTCCCCAACCCCAAGCACAGAAGTTCCAGGGCATCTCATTCTCTGCGCTCCCCTGGGTAGGGAGAGTAGCTCCCTTCTCCAGAGACCTGAGGACCCTGACCCATTAGCGCAGGTGCTGCCCATTAACCCTTCACCTGCCACTTAGCAGTTTCTCTCCTTCCCTGGGGCCTGAGAGGGTGGGAAGTGCCCCCTTATCCCTTCAGCCACATGGCTCTTATAAGCCCAGCTCAGCAGCCACATGTTTGTGACACCCAGGTCAGTTCAGGGGACAGCTAGAGCCAAAAGCCCTCCACCCTCCCTGAAGGGCATCTGTATCCGGCCTCAGGCAACTGTTGGCACTGTGGCCGGAGCCAATACCTGGCCTTGAGCCAACTTGCCTGCCGGACTGAAAAATCTCTCCTGGGCCTGGACCTGGCCCTCCCCCGGCTGCAGCCTTATACCCACCAAAGCACAGTGAGTCACGCATCCTCCTCACCTAGCACCCTCAAGGATATGGGGCCCCTGCTCACCCGCTGCCAAAAACAGCGCTTCCCCAAGTCCACGTGTGGCAGGCACAAGCCAGGGCAGATCTGAGCTCAGGAGCACTGGGGCAGGAGTGGCTTGGCAGGAGTCCCTGCCAGCGAGAGCTTCCCGCCCGCCAAGCTACCTACCTGAGGGCTTTGCAGATAGAGCAGCCGATCTGGGAGGCAGCAGGGCTCCCATCTTGATGGGGCCTGGGAAAGTCCCTGTAAGGAGGGTGCAGGAGGAGGGTCACAGGCAGGCTTATGTACAACCTTGCTGAGAGAACAGCGCCCACGGAAGGTAGGACGGCAAGTAAGAGGCTTGTGCTGTGACCTGGGGCAAACAGGTGAACTTCTCCAAACCTCAATCTCCTATTCTGTGAAGTGGAGGTAGGGAGGGGACTTCCTGAACACTGTTGACTGGCTCGCAATCACAGCGAGTGTTCACAAAGTGCTCCCCGTGTCCCAGGCACATTTCCGAGTGCTTGATTACCTTACAAGTGGCTGCAGCCGGGTGCTGGCCCACAAGAGCCAATTGTTAAATGTCCTGAAATGTGGTGAATGGTTGTTAAACCACAGGTAGCTTGAAATCAGCCATGAGGAAAATATTTAGACCACAGGAATTGGCATATATGACACATTAGGACTTGTTGTTGTTGTTGTTGTTGTTGTTGTGAGACAGCCTCCTAGGCTGGAGTGCAGTGACGTGATCCCGGCTCACTTCAGCCTTTCAACCTCCCCTCCCAGGTTCAAGTGATTCTCCTCCCTCAGCCTCCTGAGTAGCTAGAATTACAGGCATGTGCCACCACACCCAGCTAATTTTTGTATTTTTGGTAGAGACGGGGTTTCACCATGTTGACCAGGCTGGTCTTGAACTCGTGACCTCAAATGATCCACCCACCTCGGCCTCCCAAAGTGCTGGGATTACAGGCATGAGCCACCGCGCCCCAGCCCCTTTCCTTTAATAGTCAGGTATAATGGCTCAAGTCTCCATCCCGCGGGCTGTGGGAAGTCCAGAGCCTTCCCTGCTATTTTTCAGGGAGCCCAGGGGACTGTTATGGCCTTTTGTCACCCCTCACTCTGAATCTCTGCTTCTGGGTCAGCGCTCAGCCCCTCTTGCCGCCCCACCTTCTGTGACTGTCATGTTCTGTCAGCAAAGTCGCAGCCCCCGCCACACTGCTCTATGACTGCTACTCCCACAGGAGCCCTTTCTCCAGCTTCTCTCTTCCCCCCGCCCCTGCTGCGGGGCTCCTGCTGCGGGGCTCCCGCCGCCCCCGCAGGCCTCCCACCCTCTGGCTGCTGAGCCTGAAAAATGGATGGCTTTCAGCTGTTGACTAGAAAAGCCAACATTCCTCGTTCTTTCTTTTTTTTTCTTTTCTGAGGCGGAGTCTCGCTCTGCCGCCCAGGCTGGAGTTAAGTGGCGCAATCTCGGCTCACTGCAAGCTCCGCCTCCCGGGTTCACGCCATTCTCCTGCCTCAGCCTCCCGAGTAGCTGGGACTACAGGCGCCCGCCACCATGCCCAGCTAATTTTTTTGTATTTTTAGTAGAGACGGGGTGTCACCGTGTTAGCCAGGGTGGTCTCGATCTTCTGACCTCGTGATCCGACCGCCTCGGCCTCCCAAAGTGCTGGGATTACAGGCGTGAGCCACCGCGCCCGGCTCCCCGTTCTTTCTCGTACCCAGCAGAGTGGCTCCTGGCTCTCTTGATTCTCAGCTGGGGTGGGGGGTGGGGGGTTTCCTTGACAAAGGAGCAGACTTCCTTCTGCCAACCCCACTAAGATGTGGGAGCAACAGATGACGACTTGTTCCTTCCTGCAAATATGCTTTAGACGACCACATCCTTTCAATAACATCGTGAGGTAAAAGCCATTTTCCCCAGGAGGCTGAGATGGGAGGATCGCTTGAGCCCAGGAGGTGGAGGCTACGGTGAGCTGGGATCACGTCAGCTGGGAGACAGAGCACAAGTCTGTCTCCAGCCTGGGTGACAGAGCAAGACTCTGTCTCAAAAACAAACAAACAAACAAGAGTAATTTTCCCAAGAGAGGAATTTGGCAGTGAGATTCTTCTTTGTACCAGTTGTACCAGCTGGGTTACCTTGGGTAAGTTATTTCTCTTTTCTGAGACTCAAATTCCTCACCTGAGATAATATCTGCTCCACCAGGTTTATCCCTAATGTAGCAGGCTCTCAATCAATACTAGCTGTTGCCACCATTATTTGACAGTTGAGAAAACTGGGTTCTAGACCCGGCTCTGTTATTAATTTGCTGAATGAGCTGGGCCTCAGTTTGCCCAACTGGAAAAGGAGGAGTTTGGGGGACCAAATGGGGGACCAAATGGTCTCTAAAGCCTGTTCCAGTCCTATTGGTCTCAGTAATGGTGTCCTCCAGTCTCGGGACCCTTCCCGACCTCTTCAGCTGGCTGTTCATTGTACCCTTTTTGTTTCTTGTTTGCTTGTTTGTTTTGAGACAAGGTCTTGCTCTGTTGCCCAGGTTGGAGTACAGTGGCATGATCATAGCTCGCTGCAGCCTCAAACTCCCAGGCTCAAGTCATCCTATCCCACTTTAGCCTTCAGAGTAGCTGGGACTACAGGTGGACACCACCACACCCGACTAATTTTGTTTCTTTTTTGTAGAGATGGGGTCTCACTATGTTGCCCAGGCTAGTCTTGAACTCCTGGACTCAAGTGATCCTCCCACCTTGGCCTCCCAAAGTGCTGGGATTATAGGCATGAGCCACTGAGCCTGGGTATTTGCATTCTTTATCATAAACCAGTAGATGTAAGTAAATCACCTTCCTGGGTTCTGTGAGCTGTTCTATTAATAGCAAATTATTAAACCTGAGGAGGGGGTTGTGGGAGTCTCCAATTTATAGCTGGTTGGTCAGAATTATGGGGGATGAGGTGGCCCCAGGACTTTCAACTGGTGTCTGAAGGAGGACAGTCTTGTGGGGCTGAGCCCCGAGCCCTTTAACTTGTGGGATCTGATGCTAAAATCAGGTAGACAGTGTAAGAAATGAATTGAATTGTTGCATATCCAGTTGATGTCAAATAAATGAAAAAGTGGTTGGTGTCAGAAAACACGTCCCAGCCTCCACTTAAAGAAGCTCTAGGCCGGGCACGGTGGCCCATGCCTGTAATCCCAGCACTTCGGGAGGCCGAGGCTGGATGCGGTGACCATTGCCTGTAATCCTAGCACTTTGGGAGGCCAAGGCGGGAGGATGCTTTAGACAAGCACCCCCTTTCAATAACGTTGTGAGGTAAAACCATTTCCCCTGGGAGACTGAGGCAGGAAGATCGCTTGAGCCCGGGGGTTCAAAGCTGCAAGTGAGCCATGATTGTGCCACTGCACTCCAGCCTGAGCAACACAGCGAGACCTTGTCTCTACAAAAATTTTTTTTAAAAAAAGCAATTCTTTTAGGCTGAGCACAGTGGCTCAGGCCTGTAATCCCAGCACTTTGGGAGGCTGTGGTGGGCGGATCACTTGAGGTCAGGAGTTTGAGACCAGTTTGGCCAACATGGCGAAACCCTGTCTCTACTAAAAATTACAAAAATTAGCGGGGTGTGGTGGTGCCTGCAAGTAATTGCAGCTACTCAGGAGGCTGAGGCATGAGAATCACTTGAACCTGGGAGGCAGAGGTTGCAATGAGCCAAGATTGCACCACTGCACTCCAACCTGGGTGACAGAGTGAGATTCTGTCTTAAACAAACAAACAAAAAACAGTACTTTACAAAAATTAAAATTAAAATTAATGAAAGAAGACCAGCCGTGGTGGCTCATGCCTGTAATCCCAGCACTTTGGGAGGCCGAGGCAGGCGGATGGCCTGAGGTCAGGAATTCGAGACCAGCCTAGCCAACACGGAGAAACCTCGTCTCTACTAAAAATACAAAATTAGCTGGGTGTGGTGGCGCGTGCCTGTAGTCCCAGCTCCTTGGGAGACTGAGACAGGAGAATCACTTGAACCTGGGAGACAGAGGCTGCAGTGAGCTGAGATCACACCACTGCACTCCAGCCTGGGTGAGAAAAAAATAATAATAATAGTAATAAAATTAATGAAAGAAGTTCCTACCCATAAAATGAAATATGTCCCAGGAAACACGGAGAGCATCTTGTTCAGACTGGGAAGGCACCAGCCATGATCACTGAGAGGATGTGACAAAGCCTGCTGGTGGCTTCCCGAGAGGCATGGTTCTGTTTAAATTTTTCTGTTCACTTGAATTTTTTCACAGTGATACACTTGAATAGAAAATGCAGGGGTAGGATGCAGCAGAAAGAGCCCTGGCTTGCGTCTGGAGTCCTGGGTTCTATTGCCAGTGCTATGCCGTTGAGCCACACTCTATGACATTGACAAGTCCCAGCCTTTCCCTGGGCCTTGTGTCTATTTACATATCAAATCTCCTCCCACCAGCCACTGAGTTCCTAGAGGGTAGGGGCTGTCTCCCCAGGGCCTGGTACAGGCCCTGGCACTTAGTGGGTTCATGGAAGGAGGAGAGGACAGATGCATGATTGCCAGCCTGTTTCCCAGAACACCTCTGCCCCTGAAGGGTTTGGGGTTCCTGGACAGGAAGCCTTGGATCTCCTTGGGACTGGTACCCACTCGTGTACCTCCTCCTGCCTGTGCCCCTGGATGCCCTGAGAGGTGAGGGAGGTGGCAGGAGTAAAAGGGAAACTGGATTAGAGGCTCAGAGGCCTCCACTTCCTGCAGTGGAGACCCTGCCCAAGCCTGGCTCCAGCCCTGACCTCTGACTCCACCAGGAGAGTGCCAGGAAACAGACCTTAAGGCCGGAAACCTTCCTTGGGCCTGGCCTGGACCCAAGCTCCTACCGGGCATAGGCTGAGCCGTGGACCCAGTGGACCAAAAAGCCCACCCTTCTTGCTCAGCCTGGCAGAGCTGCTCTGCTGTAGCAACCCGGGGACATTCTTTGCCTCTGAAACCACCACCAGCAGTTCCAAGCAGCCTGCACTGGGGTCAGGCACTGGGGTCAGGAGCTCTGGGTTCAGTTCCCACCTCTACTTCTCAGTGTCTGGGAAAGCGTGGGCACTTTGCCATGCCTCCCTGAGCCTCAGTTGTTTCATCCTATTTCATGCCTAGGGATTAAAATAGAGAAGGTCTCACATGAATTCTCTTCCTTTACCATATTCAAGGAACTGAAAACAAGTTAAGCTTCCAGATACAGCTGAAGCCCTGGCCAACTTCACACCCTTTCTTCTTGGAGGGTGGCACCATCCAATCTCTGATTATCTTTGCTACGTGTATTTATCCTATTCCTACACATTGCTGTATATGGCATAGCACTGATCTGCATGGATTCAAATGTTATACATACTATGACATTATACTGAATGCATTATTCTGTAATTTGCTTTTTTACTCAATAAAATGCTTTTGAGATCTATCCATAGCGACACATATGACTCTAATTTAATCATTTTCACTGCTTAACATTGCATTCTATATATACCACAATTCATCCATTCTCCTGTCAATATGCATACTTTTAAGTTGTTTCCAATTATGTTTCATTATTTCAAGCAACACTGAAATGAATATTCTCATACATGTCAAAAAAATGAATTACAGATGAGTGTTATCAAGGAGCATATATTCATTGAGCCGGGGTATTCCCTACAGGCTCTGATGACAATATGTTATGAGCCCAAACTACAGCAAACTACTTGACAATGGGGCGGAACACTTAAGGTTGGGACTCTCTGGGACAGGAGAGCAATCATTGCTGCCCTCTGTTCAGTGCTTCCTATGGGCCAAGCCCAGTGTTCAGTGCTTTATCTCCTTGAATTCTCACAGAAACCTTGTGAGGAGCTACTGGTGTTACCCTAGGTGAAGCAACTGAGGCACAGAGAGGTTAAGTGTCTCAGGCTGGGTGCAGTGGCTCACGCGTGTAATCCCAGCACTTTGGGAGGCTGAGGTGGGTGGATCACTTGAGGCCAGGAGTTCGAGACAAGCCTGGCCAACATGGTGACACCCCCACCTCTAACAAAAATACAAAAATTAGCTGGGCGTGGTGGTGCATATCTGTAATCTCAGCTGCTTGGGAAGCTGAGGCAGGAGAATCGCTTGAACCTGGGAGGCGGAGGTTGCAGTCAACTGAGATTGTGCCACTGCACTACAGCCTGGGTGACAGAGCGAGACTCCGTCTCAAAAAAAGCAAAAAACAAAAAAACCAGAGAGAGTGGTTAGGTGTCTTGACAAAGATCACACAATTACGGTTGAACAGGAATTCAAACCAAATCTAGGTCTGTCTGATACAACTGCCCACATTTCAGCCAGAGCAGAGGGTCCCTGGTACGATCCCGCAGAGCTGTGGAAGCACAAAGGCAGGAAGGACTGGTCCCGACGGGGAGGTGCTCAGGGAGGGCTTCCTGGAGGAGGTACCAGTCCCAACCGGCCTAGAAAGATGAACATTGCAGAGAGCAGCAGTGGGAGGCATCTGGGAGGGAGACATTTGGGCCAAGGCTTGAAGGCTGGCCAACTGAGCCCCTGCCCCCAAGTCACTCATCCACCCCTTGACTCCTCTCTGCCATTCCCTGCATTTCTCTTTCCTCCAACTCCCCTCTGATCTCTGGGGTCCATCCTTCTCTTTTTACCTTCTTTCTCTTGAGTTCTCTCCTCTCTCTTCATTCCCCAGTCATCCATTCATTCATTTGTTTATTCATCCACTCATCTAACACAAACTGAGCACCAGCTCTATGCCAGGGCATTGGAACCTGAGTGAGGCAGTCCCCAGAACTGGTGGTGAGTGCATCCACCACACTCAATTCAACCCCTAAGAGGAGGCTCTGAGATCTGCCCTGTCCCTCAGACGCACCCAGAGACAAACACACCCTCACACCTGGCAACTTCCTAGAAAACACCTGGAGACCGTCATGGCTCTCGGGCGCCCCTTGCTGGTAACTTGGGATGTTGCATCCTAGGCTGGAGAGTCCAAGTGTGACTCTGGGAAGGGGCTGTCCTGGCTCCCCACTAACTCCCGGTGCACTGCAACTTCTGCCAGCAGTTCTATTCTAGGGGCTTCTAAGAGTGTGGTCCTTGTCATAAATGTTCAGTGCCCTACCCTTTTGTTTGTTGTTGTTTGTTTTTTTTAGAGACCAATCTCACTCTGTTGCTCAGGCTGGAGTGCAGTGGCTCCATCTCGGCTCACTGCAACCTCCGCCTCCCGGGTTCAAGTGATTCTCCTGCTTCAGCCTCCCCAGTAGGTGGGAATACAGGTGTGTGCCACCATGCCTGGCTAATTTTTGTATTTTTTAGCAGAGATGGGGTTTCACTATATTGGCCAGGCAGGTCTCAAACTCCTGACCTAAGGTGATCCGCCCACCTCAGTCTCCCAAAGAGCTGGGATGACAGGCGTGAGCCACTGCTCCCGGCCTAATGCCCTAGCCTTCATCAGGCCCAAGCCAAAGGCCAGAGTAAGAAGCAGTGACAGATGTGTGTTTGTTGTACTGGGAAGGGGGGACGGGGTGTGTGCTCTGGAATGTGTGTGTGCATCATGGATATGTGTGCTCTGGTGTTGTACACAGGAGGGGTCTGTACACGGGGTTCCCCAGGGGCACATTCTGAGTTTGTGCTTGTGTATGATTGTCCTGCGGTGAGCACGCCTATGCAAACCACCCTCAAAGACCTAGGGAGCTGAGAGGCCAAAGAAAGAGGCTGACAAGTCCAGTTTATCAGAAAGAAAATAGGGACTTGCAAACAGAAGTTGCAAATTCATTTACTCAATAAAACGCTTTTGAGATCTATCCGTAGCGACACCATCGAGCGATTGCAAGATGGGGCACCCCTGTACCTACCCTCCAGAAAACATTCTTTTTATAGCAAGCTTTTAGGGTAAAGACATGTGCAGCTGGTCATGCCTCAGATATTCTGAAGTTCTTGACCACGGGGGAGTCCAGATTAGCATTTTTTTTTGAGATGGAGTCTCACTCTGTCACCAGGCTGGAGTGCAGTGGCGCGATCTCGGCTCACTGCAACCTCTACCTCCTGGGTTCAAGCGATTCTCCTGCCTCAGCCTCCCGAGTAGCTGGGATTACAGGTGCCCACCACCACGTCTGGCTAATTTTGTATTTTTGGTGGAGATGGGGTTTCACCATGTTGGTCAGGCTCGTCTCGAACTCCTGAGCTCAAGTGATCCACCTGCCTCAGCCTCTCAAAGTGCTGGGATTACAGGTGTGAGCCACCACACCCCGGCCGTGATTAGCAGTTTTTTGTTTTTTTTTTTTTTTTTTGAGACAGAGTCTCGCTCTGTCGCTCAGGCTACAGTGCAGTGGCGTGATCTTGGCTCACTACAAGGTCCGCCTCCTGGGTTCATGCCATTCGCCTGCCTCAGCCTCCCGAGTAGCTGGGACTACAGGCGCCCACCACCATGCCTGGCTAATTTTTTTGTATTTTTGGTAGAGTCGGGGTTTCACCATGTTAGCCAGGATGGTCTCGATCTCCTGACCTCGTGATCCACCCGCCTCGGCCTCCCAAAGTGCTGAGATTACAGGCATGAGCCACCGCCCCAGCGTCGTGATTAGCGTTTTTATGAAGGGTTATCTATGCTACAGCCATTGTCTTAAGCACTTGCTGCAGAATTTAAGAACTTGCTGGCCAGGCATGGTGACTCATGCCTATAATCCCAGCACTATGTGACAGTGACACCCTGTACGTACAAAAATTTTTTTTTTTTTTTTTTTGAGACAGAGTTTTGCACTTGTTGCCCAGACTGGAGTGCAATGGCGCAATCTCAGCTCACTGCAACCTCTGCCTCCAAGGTTCAAGCGATTCTCCCGCTTCAGCCTCCCAAGTAGCTGGGACTGCAGGCATATGCCACCATGCCCAGCTAATTTTGTATTTTTAGTAGAGACGGAGTTTCTCCATGTTGGTCAGGCTGGTCTTGAACTCCCGACCTCAGTTGATCTGCCAGCCTTGGCCTCCCAAAGTGCTGGGATTACCAGCGTGAGCCACTGCGCCTGGCCTCAAATTTTTTTTTTTTTAATTAGCCAGGTGTGATGGTGTGCATCTATAGTCCCAGCTACTCGGGACGCTAAGGTGGGAGGATCACTTGAGTCTGGGGGGGTCAAGGCTGCAGTGATTGCACCACTGCATTCCAGCCTGGGTGACAGAGCGAGACCTTGTCTTAAAAAAATAATAAAATTGCTGCAAAACACTGTGATATGCTGGAGTCAGACATCGGTCATCATGGCAGTTTCATTTCATCATGATGTCACTCTTGCCATGCAACAGGCTATCCGCCTACAAGCACGCTCTGGGGCTATGGAGAAGTGCGTGTGAGTAGTCCTTACCTGTGCCCACTAGGTGTTCACTGAGTACATGCACGGACGTGCATGGGCAGCACTCTCACCTCAGATGGAGCCGCTCTGAGGCTTTGACTCAGCTCCCTGGTGGGATCGGGTGCCTGTTGTCCATGAACGTCCCCTGTTCTGGCTTCCCTCTCCTCCCTGTCTCACTTCCCCACTGCCCTACACATGCTTCTTGGGATCTCCTCCCACATAAATCACTGGCGCTCACATCCTGTCTCAGAGTCTTCTGGGAGATGCAGGAGGCAGCCCGGGGTGGGCAACACGCTGAGGTTGGCAGAGTGCAAAGATGGCAAGAGCCTGGGTCCATGGTGACACCGTTAAGGAAACAGAGAATAAGAGAGTAAGGCTGACTCCATTTTAAAATAAGCTGTGGCTGGGTGCGGTGGCTCACGCCTATAATCTCAGCACTTTGGGAGGCCAAGGCCGGTGGATCACCTGAGGTCAGGAGGTCGAGACCAGCCTGGCCAACATGGAGGAACACCATCTCTACTAAAAATACAAAAATTAGTCGGGTGTGGTGGTGGGCCCCTGTAATTCCAGCTGCTCGGAAGGCTGAGGCAGGAGAATCGCTTGAACCTGAGAGGCAGAGTTTCCAGTGAGCTGAGATCGTGCCACTGCACTCCTGCTTGGGTGACAGAGTGACACTCTGTCCCAAAAAATAAAATAAAATAATAAAATGAACTGCATCTTCAAACTAGCAAGACACACTCCTAACCAGTCACAACTCACGGCCATGAGATGTTTCCAGAGAAGGAAGTGGTTTAGTAATTCCTGCAAGGCAAACTCCTATGACGGCAGGATGTCCAGGTGTCCTGATACCACATCACAATATCTGCTTTTAAGACAGTTACAGTCATGCTTTGATGTATTTCTGCACTAAAATACCAAGGATAATTTTCTTTAAATCAACAAAGTACTAAATTTTCTTTTAAAAAGGTTATTGTATTTATGGCTGGGCACTGTGG
>NW_026652284.1:20390501-20396012 GCF_009828535.3 Hylobates moloch
AGATCGTGCCATTGCACTCCAGCCTGGGCAACAAGAGCAAGACTCCGTCAAAAAAAAAAAAAAAAAAAGAAAAGAAAAAGAAAGAAAAAAGAAATTCTGATAAGTACAATGAAGGAAATGAGGTGAGTGCAGTGAGGGAGAAGAAAAGGAGAGTCCCCTTAGAGAGGGTTGACAAGAAAGGCCTTTCTGGAGAGTGACATTTGGACTGAGACCTAAAAGGAAAAGTGATGGGGGAGTCAGTCCAGGTGAGGGGCAGCCTGGTCTGACTCTGGAGGGGGAAAGAGCTCAGCGTTCTGGAGCTCATGGGAACTCCATGAGCCATGCTTTTACACACACGTTGTAGACTGTCAAAGCAGTGCAGGGACTTGCCCAAGACCACAGGGCACAGGAGCGATGGGGTGGGTGTTTGGAAAAAGGTCTGCTTGTGCCTTGAGTTGGCATCAGCCTTCCTGTCAGTGTGTTCTTGCAGCCAATGCCAACACCCCAATCACACACAGGCTGGCTGGCTTGTCCACACTGGCCTGTCACTGCCCAGGGCTTGGGGCACCATAAGTGGTGGAGGTGTCTGGGCACGTGCTAGGCTAGGAGGCAGCAGAGGTGTGAGAAGCATGGGAGGTGTGGGTGACTTCCTGCTGTCCCAACACCTGCTGTGAAAACAGTGTGAGTCACAGGCAGGGATGGCTTTGGGATCCCCAAGACGGGCCCCACCCAGGCCTCAGGTCTGCCAGTACAGACACAGTCTCCAAGCCGACCTACCCACCCACACCTCCTCTCCTTGTCTAAGACCCTCCCCAATATCCTGCAGTTCCGGAGCGGAGACCGGGATTGAAACCTCCACAATGTCACTTCTTCGCTGCAAGACCTCAGACTTCACCAGCCTTGCTCTCCTCTGCTCAACGAGGATGTTGATGTATACGAAAGAACAGACCTGGGATCAGAACCCATGCCCACTTGGCTCCACAGCCCTGGTCTTTCCATCATGCCAGGTCAAGGGGCTTCCTTCAATGCGCCTCACTGAGGGGCGAGTTTAGTGTTCTCAGCCCTCTCCAGCATCCAAATCACCTGCGGGGACCTGCCTTCAGTTATTTTGGTTTAATTGACCTGAGGTGGGATCCAGGCATCGGTACCTTTTAAGAGCTCCCCAGGTGATGCAAATGGACCCCTAGGGCTGACAATTGCCGATCCAACCCCTTCATTTTACAAAGGAGGAGACTGGTGAGGTGTGGTGGCTCACACCTATAACCCCAGCATTTTGGGAGGCCAAGGTGGCTGGATAGCTTGAGCCTAGGAGTTGGATACCAGCCTGGGCAACGTAGCAAAAACCCGTCTCAACAAAAAAAATACAAAAAATTAGCCCGGTGTGGTGGTGTGTGCCTGTAGTCCTAGCTACTTGGGAGGCTGAGGTGGGAGGATCACTTGAGCTCAAGAGGTTGAGGCTGCAGTGGGCCGTGATCTCGCACTGTAGCCTGGGTGACAGAGCAAGACTCTGTCTCAAAACAAAACAAAACAAAACAAAAAAAACAACAAACAATCAAAAAAAGGAGAAGTCTGAGGCCCAGGGACCCTGAGTGACTTTTCCCATGCCCCAGGCCCCCTGCTCCCCTGCTCATAGGCAGCTGCAGCTGGAGTCCTCAAGTTCTTCCCTCCACATGAAAGAACTACAGTGATGACGTACAAAGCCATGGTGGAGAGCAGGAACTTTAAAATCAGAGTTGGGTTCACATCCTTCATTGACACTTACAGGCTGTGTGACCAGGAGCAAATCAATTCACCCCTCTGACCCTCAGGATCTTCATCTGTTAAAATAGTGGCCACGTGAGTGCCACATGAGATAGTGTATGCAGAGAAGAGGTGCTTATTAAACAGGCCTCATTTCCAACAAGAGCCTTTCTGTAGAGTTTGATAATTTATGGAGCATCAGCTATGTGATGGTCCCTGTTTCTACAGCTGGAGTTGTAGAATTTGGCCTAGGTAGGGGAGACAAAGAGAGTAAACAGACTGAAGAAGACAGAGGGAGGTGCTACGTTAGCAGTAATGCAGGGGGCTGTGGGGGAACAGACGGGGAAGGCTTCTTAGAGGAGGTGATGGTCTTACATTCAGATAGCTGTTTAGTGTTAAAGCAAACATTATAAAATATTAATCTAAAAACACAGATTGAGGCCGAGGGTGGTGGCTCACACCTATAATTCTAGCACTTAGGGAGCTGAGGTGGGCGGATAAGTTGAGGTCAGGAGTTCAAGACCAGCCTGGCCAACATGGCAAAACCCCATCTCTACTAAAAATACAAAAATTAGCTTAGCATGGTAGCACTTAGCTGATTACGACTGTAATCCCAGCTACAGAGGAGGCTGAGGCAGGAGAATCGCTTGAACCTGGGAGGCAGAGGTTACAGTGGGCCGAGATCACACCACTGCACTCCATCCTGAGCCACAGACTGCGACTCCATCTCAAATACATAAATAAATACAGAGATGGAAAGCCATTAGAAAAAGATAGAGATAAATCTATCAGGTGCCTGGATTGAGTTTGTTACTGAGGTTGAATATATAACCTACCTGAGGGCTTCCTAGCAGCAAAGGCAAAACAGGAAATATACTTTGTTATAGTAGTTTGGCTCTGGGGGAACTTGTTTCTTTGAAATAACGTATTTTTACTCCCTCAACTTGGAAGGGCTATACATAAAAGAGCTGATATTGTAGTGAAGGCATTTGAGGAAATGGTTTTCCACTGTGCCTGCATTCCTGTCCCCTCTGGCAGTCCCCCGTGCTCATCCCAGCTAAGTCTCAGGAATTCCTTCCCCTTCACTGCTCCCCCTGGCCTACTTTCTCAGCTACGTTCCCCTGCCTCTGTGCTCTCTGCAAAACCAAGTCTCCCATCAGCGGAGGTGTTCACACTTGGGCCAGGTGACACCTGTGGAGAAAACTGCAGTGGAGCTTCATAAACTAAAACAGGGACTGGAATGGATAACTTTGGACATCTCGTCCAGGTCCAGCCTTCAGGGTCTGTGAATCTGTACCAGGGTAACTGAAATGCAACCCTACTCCTCACTGTAGTAATTCCAACTTCCGTATGATGCTTCAGGAAAAAAACAAACAAACAAACAAAAAAAACAGCTGCGTTCAAATCCTACAACTTAAAAGCTGCTTTCTCTAGATTAGTGCCCATGTCCCACTTGGCTTCAGCTTCTTAACACAGATAACGGCAAGGAGTTGTGGGGTGGCTTAATGATGGTGCATGCCTATTATTTATGTAGATCCTTATTCTATCACGAACAGAAAGGCATTTGCAGCAACTCACAAAAAACAAATAAAACAGAGCCGGGCACAGTGGTGGTGCATGCCTGGAGCCCCAGCTACCCAGGAGGCTGAGGCAGGAGGATCCCTTCAGCCCCAGAGTTTAAGATCAGCCTGGGGAACACAGTGAGACCCCCCATCACTAAAAAAATTAAATTTAATTTAAAAATGAGAATCTTCTGGCTGGGCGCGGTGGCTCACAACTGTAATCCCAGCACTTCGGGAGGCTGAGGCAGGCAGATCACTTGAGGTCAGGAGTTCGAGACCAGCCTGGCCAACATGGTGAAACCCTGTCTCTACTAAAAATACAAAAAAATTAGCTGGGCGTGGTGGCGCACACCTGTAATCTCACCTACTTGGGAGGCTGAGGCAGGAGAATCACTTGAACCTGGGAGGTGGAGGTTGCAGTGAGCCAAGATCACATCACTGCACTCCAGCCTGGGTAATGGAGCGAGACTCTGTCTCAATCATTAAGAATCTTCCTTAAGGTTCTTACAGCAAAATTAATGAGTTAATTAATTTAAACAAAACAACTGCATTTACCAGAAAGTTAAGATAATAGAAAAATTGCTTCATCCCAGCTCTCCCACTTAGAGGCTGCGTGATCTTGGGCAAGTTGCTTCATCTCTCTAAGCCTCAGTTTCCTTGTCTGTAAAGTGGGATAATAGTAGTACCCACCCCCATTGGGCTATTGTAGAATTAAATAAATGAATACAGAGGAGTACTTAGCACAGTGCCTGGCATACATTACCTAGACAAGATATTTTAGCAGTTTTTATTTTTATTTTTATTTATTTACGTATTTATGTATTTATTTATTTTGAGATGGAGTCTCGCTCTGTTGCCCAGGCTGGAGTGCAGTGGCATGATCTCAGCTCATTGCAAGCTCCGCCTCCCAGGTTCACACCATTCTCCTGCCTCGGCCTACTGAGTAGCTGGGACTACAGGCGCCCGCCACCACGCCCGGCTAATTTTTTGTATTTTTAGTAGAGACGGGGTTTCACCGTGTTAGCCAGGAGGGTCTCGATCTCTTGACCTCGTGATCCACCCACCTCGGCCTCCCAAAGTGCTGGGATTACAGGCATGAGCCATTGTGCCCGGCCTTTATTTTGATTTTTATGATGATGATGTAATCTAGCTTTCTGTGTATAAAAAAGTAATCTGGGTAAAGCTGAGCCACCCAAAGCCAGTGTCAGCCCCCTGTTGAATTAGAAACATTATTTCCTCCTCTGAAAAAAGAAAAAAAACTGCAAAGCAATTTAAATATCTATCCAATTCTTTTTTTTTTTTTTAATTTTTCTCCCTTTTTTTTTCTTCTTTCTTTTTTTTTTATTATACTTTAGGGTTTTAGGGTACATGTGCACAATGTGCAGGTTTGTTACATATGTATCCATGTGCCATGTTGATTTCCTGCACCCATTAACTCGTCATTTAGCATTAGGTGTATCTCCTAATGCTGTCCCTCCCCCCTCCCCCAATGGTTTTGTTTCCTTGTTATTTACTGGGATGATTTTTTCATTTCATCCATGTCCCTACAAAGGACCGGAATCATCTTCATGGTGTATATGTGCCACATTTTCTTAATCCAGTCTATCGTTGTTGGACATTTGGGTTGGTTCCAACTCTTTGCTATTGTGAATAGTGCTGCAATAAACATACGTGTGCATGTGTCTTTATAGCAGCATGATTTATAGTCCTTTGGGTATATACCCAGTAATGGGATGGCTGGGTCAAATGGTATTTCTAGTTCGAGATCCCTGAGAAATCGCCACACTGACTTCCACAATGGTTGAACTAGTTGACAGTCCCACCAACAGTGTAAAAGTGTTCCTATTTCTCCACATCCTCTCCAGCACCTATTGTTTCCTGATTTTTTAATGATGGCCATTCTAACTGGTGTGAGATGGTATCTCACTGTGGTTTTGATTTGCATTTCTCTGATGGCCAGTGATGATGAGCATTTCTTCATGTGTTTTTTGGCTGCATAAATGTCTTCTTTTGAGAAGTGTCTGTTCATGTCCTCTGCCCACTTTTTGATGGGGTTGTTTGTTTTTTTCTTGTAAATTTGTTTGAGTTCATTGTAGATTCTGGATGTTAGCCCTTTGTCAGATGAGTAGGTTGCAAAAATGTTCTCCCATTCTGTAGGTTGCCTGTTCACTCTGATGATAGTTTCTTTTGCTGTGCAGAAGCTCTTTAGTTTAATGAGATCCCATTTGTC
>NW_026652284.1:20396112-20402713 GCF_009828535.3 Hylobates moloch
CAGGGCCACGTTTAGCATACTGAAGGGACCAGTCTCCACCAAGCACTTAAACATCCCTCCAGCCAGCATTGATTGATCTCGTGTTACAGAGAGGGCAAGGTTTTTGGCCCCTGTTTGCAGACTCCATGTCTTAATCAGAGACCACAGTTTTCTCTTTGTTCCAATCAGCGCCACCTCGGTAGCCCCGCTTTCCTTGCTGTGTGGACTTGAAACAAAATAAAATGTGTTTCTTCAGATTGTCTGCTACAGACTTTTCTTTCCTTCGAAAGGTGAGGTTTTTGTCCAGTTTCCCTATTTCGTTTTTGCCAAACATACCTTCAGCTGGTGCTGAATGGTGAACCAGAGATCCCTCCTCAAGGGCTCAGAAGGAATTGCGCAGGGAGACTCAATCAAATTACCTTCCTCTTCTGCTGTAACTTTCAGTGGATATATCTATAGGCAAAAGACTCAAGTCCTGCACTGGCAACCCGGGCTTGCTTTCTGCTTCTGCAACGTGCCACAGGACCTCCGCACAGCCCAGACCGGCATCCTCCTCCTCCTCCCTTCCGTTCACCTTGTTAATCACTCAGCCAACATATTTCAGCTCCAGTCAATCTCAGGATGCCTGCCCTACACCCTGGGCTGAGTGAGGTTCCTTTTTTCGATGTTTCATGGGCTGGGTGCAGTGGTTCGTGCCAGTAATTCCAGCACTTTGAGAGGCTGAGGTGAGAGGATCATTTGAACCCAGAAATTGGAGACCAGCCTGGGCAACAAAATGAAATCCCATCTTTACAAAAAATTAGCCACTCGGGAGGCTGAGGTAGGAGGATCGCTTGAGACCTCCTGAGGCTGAGGCAGCAGTGAGCTATGATTGCACTCCAGCCTCGGTGACAGGGCAAGACCCTGTCTCAAAAAAAATATGTTGCATGGAACTGATTATTCAGTTTGTAATTACATTTTCGTTTTCAGGATTTTGTTTGTGGGATTTTGTTTCCTGTGTCTGTCTCTCCAGCTAGATCATGCAGGAGGGCTGTCTCCCTAACATCTGTCATGGTGCCTGACATGTAGCTGACACTCAGTTTTTCAGTGCAAGGAAGAGCCCAGCGCCTGGAGGTGTGACAGAGGTGCTCTTCTGGCTGGGGAACTTGCACTGAGCCAGGAGGGATAGGCCAGGCAGCCTTCCATCCAAAAGACTTGTTTTTTTGTTTTGTTTTTTTTAGATGGAATTTCGCTCTTGTTGCCCAGGCTGGAGTGCAATGGTGCAATCTCAGCTCACTGAAACCTCTGCCTCCCGGATTCAAGTGATTCTCCCGCCTCAGCCTCCTGAGTAGCTGGGATTACAGGTGCCCACCACCAGAGACGCGGGTTTCACCATGTTAGCCAGGCTGGTCTCGATCTCCTGATGTCAGGTGATCCACCCGCCTTGGCCTCCCAAAGTGCTGGGATTACAGACGTGAGCCACCGCGCCCGGCCCAGAAGACTTGCTCCTACAGTGTTTGTTTTACAATCTTGGGTCTTAGAAATAACAAGGGTGGCATGAGAGGAAGCTGTCCAGGGGCTGTGGGTTGTGGGCAGCCTTCCCCTGAGCCAGTACGGGGACGTGGATAAGGGGCAACAGGTCCTTGCCGCTTTTCTTAGTTAGGTCCCTGGTCGGTGCCTGAGGCCTGGGATCTCTCTAGCCCCGAGGTGGAGTCAAGCCTGGGGCCCGGGGCCCCAGTCTTAGCCGCAGCGTCGGGCAAGCTGCGTAACATCTCTGAACTGGGACTGTGCGGATTCGAGAAGGCAGCGGACGCGAAAGGATCCCAGCCAGGGCTGGCGCTTCCCGCAAGCGGCCACGCGTGGCTGCCCGGGGATCACTCGGGCGAAGCTCGCGGGCCAGGCGGGGAGTTCCCGGGGCCGCTACTGTGACGCCACGGGCGTTGCCCAGCAACCGCGAACGCCGCCGCAGTGAGCGTGCGGGCGGGCGGGAGGGCGGCTGGGGAGGCTCCGGGCTCGGGTCCTGCGGCGGCGCCTGCAGCCCGGATCCCCCACGTCCCCGCTCGGGCCGGGCCTCAAAAACGGGAGAGCCCGGACGCGGGCGGAAGCGGCGGCCCCGGCTCGGGTCCTGCGACTCCCAGCTCCCCTCGGGGCGCCCTCCGAGGAGTCCCCGCCCCCCGCCGCGGCCCCGCCCCTGCCTCAAGGTCCCGCCTCCCGTGGCCGGCGCTGGCCACGCCCCTTGGCCCGGGCTGCTGGGAGTTCCCGGCGGGGCGGGGGTCGGTTCTGGTCCCGGTGGTCCTGGGCGCGGCGCCATGGCCTCCGAGGCGGTGAAGGTTGTCGTGCGCTGCCGCCCCATGAACCAGCG
The DNA here is from genome assembly GCF_009828535.3 of Hylobates moloch. Classification (NCBI taxonomy): domain Eukaryota; kingdom Metazoa; phylum Chordata; class Mammalia; order Primates; family Hylobatidae; genus Hylobates; species Hylobates moloch. The sequence goes on from NW_026652284.1 coordinate 20,398,433, forward strand.
GGAGCTGGAGCTGCGCTGCCAGCCCGTGGTGACTGTGGACTGCGCGCGCGGCCAGTGCTGCATCCAGAACCCGGGCGCCACCGACGAGCCGCCCAAGCAGTTCACCTTCGACGGCGCCTACCACGTGGACCACGTCACCGAGCAGATCTACAACGAGATCGCCTACCCGCTGGTGGAGGTGAGGGCGCCCGGCAGGCCGCCCTCCAGGCCGCAGGGCTTGGGGCCGCCCCGAGGGTCCCCAGGGGGCGGCGCTGCCCCCCAGCCAGGCGGAAAGGCCCTCGAGGGGCACAGGCGGAAGGGAACAGGTAGGTCCGGAGGCTTTTGTCCAGGCGAGACACAATCGGAGCCTGCCTCTAGTGTCGCCTCCGGGTCTGCACTGTCCCCAGCGCCTCCGCCTCCCGGGTTCAAGCGATTCTCCTGCCTCAGCCTCCCAAGTAGCTGGGATTGCAGGTGCCTGCCACCACGCCCGTCTAATTTTTGTGTTTTTAGTAGAGATGGGGTTTCACCATGTTGGCCAGGCTGGTCTCGAACTCCTGACCTCAAGTGATCCGCCCGCCAAGTGTTGGGATCACAGGCATGAGGCACCGCGTCCGGCGGAATGGTGACTTTTCATCTTCCCTCACTGGCAAGTCGGGGCACACCCAGCCCTGTTTTGGTTACAGCATGGGTCTTTGCAGTGGAACCGGGCATAGATGCCATGTGGGCCCTTGGGGTCTCAGAACAGTTCTCTGGGCCGATCTGCCCACACAGGATCCACCCCAAGCCCACACTAAGGTCTAGAATTTGCAAGCTCATGAGCTCTGCAAGGGCAGGAGCTGTGTCTGCCTCGTTCACCACTTTGTCCATAGGCTGAGCATAGTCCCTGTCGAATGAATAGAAACAGCGATGAATGAAGAATGACTTTGGGAACGACTTTGGGAACGGCACCGGGTTTGCCTCCTCTTTTCCTTCCAGGCCTCATCTTCCACCCCTCCCCCAGTCCCTCCTGCTCTCCACACCTCACCTGTGTGGCTTTACTCAAGCTGTCCCCTCAGCCTGGAACGCCTTCCTCTTCCTGTCACCTGGCAAAGTACGAGCCCCACTCCCAGCTCCCCCAGTTCTCCCTGTCTTTGCCGCCTGGAAAGCTGTGCTTCGTTCTTCCTGCGCCGTCCTGTTTTTGCTTATTTGTACTCCCTATCCCTGCCGGCTGCCTGGACTCTTGTCGCTGTGTGCCCTGCCCCATAGCCCACCACGAGAATCACCTGTAGAGAATCACCTGTACGTGTCTGGCTCCCTGCATTGCAGGCAGACATTGGGTGATCACCTGTGTATGGCGGTGCTTCCTGTGCCAATGCACGAAAGAATCCCCGTACGCATCCTGCAAGAGCCTGGCAGGTGCTGTTCTTACCCTTTAAGTTGTTGATTTTTTTTTTTTTTTGAGATGGAGTCTCGTGCTGTCGCCCAGGCTGGAGTGCAGTGGCGTGACCTCGGCTCACTGCAATCTCCCGGATTCAATAAATTCTCCTGCCTCAGCCTCCCGGGTAGTTGGGACTGCAGGAGCTCACCACCACACCCGGCTAATTTTTCATATTTTTAGTAGAGACAGGGTTTCACCGTGTTGCCCAGGCTGGTCTCGAACTCCTGACCTCAGGTAATCTGCCCGCCTCAGCCTTCCAAAGTGCTGGGATTACAGGCATGAGCCACCCCGCCCGGCCCAAGGTATTTTTCTTATCATCTTATCAATTTGCCTCAGTAAGGCCAGCCCAAGGGCACACAGTCAGTAAAAGTAGAGATGGATGTGAGCCCAGGGGGCCAAGCCCACAGCGCAGGCTATTCCCCATCCACACACAGGGACAGCTCCTACCCCACCAGACAGTCACCTCTTTGAGGACAGAGCTGAGCCTTGTTTATCTCCACAGTCCAGTGCCATTGTTGGTGGGGGGACCAGGAAGGGCCCTGAGTCTATGAGTTAGGGAGCCCTGTCCTGAGCCCTGCCATGCCTGGTCCACTGAGCACGGGGTCCTGGCTTCCTCCTATGCAGGGCGTCACTGAGGGCTACAATGGCACCATATTTGCCTACGGCCAGACAGGCAGTGGGAAGTCCTTCACCATGCAGGGCCTGCCGGATCCGCCCTCCCAGAGAGGCATCATCCCCAGGGCCTTCGAGCACGTGTTCGAGAGCGTCCAGGTACGGGCCTGGCGGAGGGAAGGGGCAGGGCCAGAGCTGCAGCTGGGCCCCAGAGCACTTCTGATGGGTGGCAGGGACACGGGAAGTCTTCGGAGCCCGGCCTGACGCCGTGCAGATCAGCAGAGAAGGCTCTGGGTTCTGAAAAGGTAGTGGGAAAAAACCTTAAAACAGAAAATTCTGTCCATGCTTTTCTCTCACCATTTTTGGCTTCTAACCCTTAGTTGAGCATTTCCCATGGATCTGCTGACCGTGTGCACTGGGCCAGGAAGTGGTTGTAACAATCGCAGCTTCCCTCTTTATTGAGCAATTCTTATGGACTAAGTCGTATGTGAAGCCCTTGGCATCCTTATCTCACTGCCTCTCCAGCCTGACCCAGGAGGTAGCTGATAGCCCCATTTTTGAGATAGGGAGGTTGAGACTCTGAGCCTTTATGGGCCAAGTTGAGACTGGACTCTGAATTCATCCCAGTATCCAGGCTGCAGGTGAGAATTACCTGGCGACCATTTGTGGCAGTGCACGGGGAATGGCGGATGGGGGCAACCCTGATCAGCTGCAGAACCCATTGTGCCACTCCCAGGACTCATCATGGTGGCCATAGCAAGATGTAGGGCCTTGGAGAGCAGCCAGGGACCAGCCCAGAGTCAGTGCTTGGCCCAGGCCTTCCCTGTGGCTTCAGGTTTTTTTTTTTTTTTTTTTTTTTTTTTGAGACGGAGTCTTGCTCTGTCACCCAGGCTGGAGTACAATGGCATGACCTTGGCTCACTGCAACCTCTGCCTCCCAGATTCAAGCAATTCTCCTGCTTCAGCCTCCCGAGTAGCTGGGATTACAAGCGCCCGTCACCACACCTGGCTAATTTTTGTACTTTTAGTAGAGATGGGTTTCGCCATGTTGGCCAGGTTGGTCTTGAACTCCTGGCCTCAAGTAATTCACTGGCCTCGGCCTCCCAAAGTGTTGAGATTACAGGCGTCAGCCACCGTGCTTTTTCTTTGTTTTTGTTTTTGTTTTTGTTTTTGAGATGGAGTCTTGCTCTTTCGCCCAGGCTGGAGTGTAATGGCGCCATCTTCCCAGGTTCAACAATCTCATCCTTATTAATACTGGATTACAGGTGTCCCCACGACCCACTAATTTTTTTTTTTTTTTTTTTTTTGCAGTGGCGCAATCTCAGCTCACTGCAAGATCCGCCTACTGGGTTCATGCCATTCTCCTGCCTCAGCCTCCCAAGTAGCTGGGACTACAGGCACCCACCACCACGCCCAGCTAATTTTTTATATTTTTAGTAGCGAAGGGGTTTCACCATGTTAGCCAGGATGATCTCGATCTCCTGACCTCGTGATCTGCCTGCCTCGGCCTCCCAAAGTGCTAGGATTGCAGGCGTGAGCCACTGCACTTGGCCTAGCTAATTTGTGTATTTTTAGTAGAGAAGGGGGTTTCACCTTGTTGGTCAGGCTGGTCTCGAACTCCTGACCTCAGGTGATCCAACCACCTAGGCCTCCGAAAGTGCTGGAATTACAGGCATGAGCAGCGCCTGGCCTTGTTTTTTTTGTTTTGTTTGTTTTTTTGTTTGTTTTTGTTTTTGTTTCTAACCTGAATAACGAGGAGACCTCTGTTTCCTTTCCCATGAGGCTTGTAGACAGAGCATTAGACAGCAATATGAAGATTATGCAACTCAAAGAGGCCTGAGCGCCCACCAAGCTAGAGACGAGGAGAGAGCTTGCTAGGAGGGCCGGCAGGGCGGGTTGGGTTGGAGACTCCTCTTGCCCCGACATCCCTTCTCCTCCCATGATGTCCTGGTGGCAGAGGGCCCAGGGCCCAGAGTCAGACCTGGCGCAGGTGGACTTGGAGCTCTGATGTCTAGGTTCTTTCTGTGTACTCCCTGCAGTGTGCAGAGAACACCAAGTTCCTGGTCCGGGCCTCCTACCTGGAGATCTACAATGAAGATGTCCGGGACCTCCTTGGGGCTGACACCAAGCAGAAGCTGGAGGTGGGTGCAGACCCAGTGTGGGCAGGTGGGGCTGGTAGGGAGGAGGTTGGCATTGGTGCTGCTCCCTCGGAAATATGGGAAAGTGTCCTGAGGGTGCCGGCACTGGGAGACTAGAGTGAGGACTTTTTTTTTT
>NW_026652284.1:20403026-20423685 GCF_009828535.3 Hylobates moloch
TGGTGGGGCCCAGCCCACTGAGGCCGTTTCCTCCTGGGCCACCAGGTTTCCCTGCAGTATGAGAAAAGTGGAAGCTTCTACCACACCTGTGGCGGCAGCCTCATCGACCCCGACTGGGTTGTGACTGCGGGCCACTGCATCTCGTGAGTTCTCTACCCTGTCCCTGCCAGTGGCCGCAGGCAGCAGGGGAGAGTGGGTGATGATGGGGAAGGAGGGAGGGAGCCAGTCAGGCCGGGACTGACCTCACCTCCGCCCGCATTAGCAACCTGACCTACCAGGTGGTGTTGGGCGACTACGACCTTGCTGTGAAGGAGGGCCCGGAGCAGGTGATCCCCATCAACAAAGAGGACCTGTTTGTGCATCCACTCTGGAACCGCTCGTGTGCGGCCTGCGGGTGAGTGAATGCTCCGGTCTGGAACTCAGAGGCTCCTCTACTCATCCCTCCATGACCCACAGCCAAGTCTGAGTAGGCTCCAACTCTGAGTAGGGAAGTAGAGACGGGAGAGCTGTGTCCAGCAGCCTGTGCCCAGGTCCCGCACACTGAGGGTTCAAGCCAGCAGAGCCTTTAACGACCATCACCACCAAACCTGTCTCCCTACAGAGGGGATGGCAGAGCTCAGGGAGGGGCGGGAACTCCCCCAAGGCCATTTGGCTAGTGGCTTCAGAGGTCTGGCACCCTTCCCCAAATCCGAGGGTCTCTCCATTCAATAGATGGCTCACCCAGTGCATCCTGGGCTCCCAGCACCATGCGCAAAAGGAGGAGCACTGGGCTGAGAGTCGGGCTCTGGCATTAACCCTCTGTATGGCCTGAGCAAGTCACTGGCCTTCTCTGGGCCTCAGTTTTGCCATTTGTCAAAAGGTGACCATGAAGTTGGGCTTCCTGGGTGGTTGTGAAGGCCAAGGAGACAATCCTATGCCCTTCAAGTGTATGAAAAAATCTTCTTTTTTTTTTTTTTTGAGACGGAGTCTCGCTCTGTCGCCCAGGCTGGAGTGCAGTGGCACGATCTCAGCTCACTGCAAGCTCCGCCTCCTGGGTTCACACCAGTCTCCTGCCTCAGCCTCCCGAGTAGCTGGGACTACAGGCCCCTGCCACCACGCCTGGCTAATTTTTTGTATTTTTAGTAGAGACAGGATTTCACCATGTTAGCCAGGATGGTCTTTATCTCTTGACCTTGTGATCTGCCCGCCTCGGCCTCCCAAAGTGCTAGGATTACAGGTGTGAGCCACCACGCCCGGCCATATGAAAAATTCTTAAGTCTGAGTGGCTCAGTTTTTTCTGGCGAGAGGGTCGGGTGCAGAACTCCTGCAAATGCAGTATAGGAGTGAAGCACAATATGATGGAAACCCCACCCCATCTTCACAGGGCTTCTGGGGTGAGTAGAGAGAAAACGGAGACCGAGACAAAAGGACTGGAGTGACACGCAGGCAGGTGAAGACAGAGGGCAGTGGTTCTCAAAATGTGGTACCTGGGCCGGCAGTATCAGCATCATCTGGGAACCTGCAGCAATGTGAATTATTGGCCAGGCACGGTAATCCCAGCACTGCCAGGGGCCGAGGGGGGTGGATCACTTGAGCTCGGGAGTTCATGACCAGCCTGGCCAACATGGTGAAACCCCGTCTCTACTAAAAATTAAAAAATTAGCCAGGCTTGGTGATGCGCACCTATAATCCCAGCTATTCCGGAGGCTGAGGCAGGAGAATTGCTTGAACCCAGGAGGCGGAGGTTGCAGTGAGCCGAGACCGTGCCACTGCACTCCAGCCTGGGCAACAGAGCGATACGCTGTCTCAAAAAAAAAAAAAACTGAATTATTGGGCTTTAGCCAAGATCCACTGCATCAGAAACTGGGGTGGGATGCAGCAGTCTGTTTTTGTTTTGTTTTGTTTTGTTTTGTTTTTGAGACTGAGTCTCGCTCTGTCACCCAGGCTGGAGTGCAGTGGCGCAATCTCGGCTCACTACAAGCTCTGCCTCCCGGGTTCCCACCATTCTCCTGCCTCGGCCTCCCGGGTAGCTGGGACTGCAGGTGCCCACCACCAAGCCCAGCTAAATTTTTTTGTATTTTTAGTAGAGACGGGGTTTCACCGTGTTAGCCAGGATGGTCTCAATCTCTTAACCTCGTGATCTGCAGCAGTCTGTTTTAACAAGCCCTTCAGGTGATTCTGATACAGCTGAACTGTGAGGGTTAAAGGGTCAAAGGAGAGGACAATTCTGAAGGCCAAGGGTCAGAGTGAGCCAAGGGACTAGAAGGGCTTCTTAAAATTGCTCAGCCTTGGCTAGGCACGGTGGCTCATGCCTGTAATCCCAGCACTATGGGAGGCCGAGGCGGGCAGATCTCCTGAGGTCAGGAGCTCTAGAACAGCCTGGCCAACATGGCGAAACCCTGTCACTACTAAAAATAATAAACATTAGTCAGGCATGGTGGCAAGCACCTGTAATCCCAGCTACTAGGGAGGCTGAGGCAGGAGAATCACTTGAACCCAGGAGGCGGAGGTTGCAGTGAGCCAAGATCATGCCACTGCACTCCAGCCTGGGCAACAGAGCGAGACTCTGACTCAAAAATAAATAAATAAATTTTCTCAGCTTTAAGAACGATTTGGGCCAGGTGTAGTGGCTCATGCCTGTAATTCCAGCACTTCAGGAGGTGAAAGCATGAGGATCCCTTGGCCCAGGAGGCTGCAGTGAGCTATGATTGTGACACTGCTCTCCAGCCTGGGCAACAGACTGAGACTCAATAATGATGATGATGATGAAAGAGTGGATTTGGAGGGTAAAGGAGCTGGGGCATCTCAGAGGCGGAATAGCCTGGAGCAACGGCTGGAAGGTAGGACTTGGGCCGGCTGGAGGACCAGGCTCCGTGACTGTTCCCTCCTCCCCAGCAATGACATCGCCCTCATCAAGCTCTCACGCAGCGCCCAGCTGGGAGACGCCGTCCAGCTCGCCTCACTCCCTCCCGCTGGTGACATCCTTCCCAACGAGACACCCTGCTACATCACCGGCTGGGGCCGTCTCTATAGTACGTGCTGACTTCTCTAGCTGGCCACAGGGACAGTGGCAGAAAGACAGGGCCTGGGGGCTGCAGGTTGAAGGTAACACCAAGACCGGACCTTGTACTTTTCTCCCATTTCTCTCCAGCTGCAGCCTTCTCCCACCAACCTCCAAAACACAAATGTGTTCAATTGCACTTGTTTTGGTACCTCCTGTGTGCCAGGTGCTGGGGATGTAATGGTGCACAAAGCATGCAGGACCATTTAGCAGGTGGGAGGAGAGTCCTCATCAGGGCAGAAGAACTGTGCGCCCTGAATGCCCCCTTCCTCTGGGGCTCCTAGCCCTGTGCCCCCAGACCCCTGACTCTGTGCTTTTTATCCCTGCAGCCAACGGGCCACTCCCAGATAAGCTGCAGGAGGCCCTGCTGCCTGTGGTGGACTATGAGCACTGCTCCAAGTCGAACTGGTGGGGTTCATCCGTGAAGAACACCATGGTGTGTGCCGGAGGGGACATCCGCTCCGGCTGCAACGTGAGTCAGCTCTTACCTGCCCCAGGTGGTGCTGGGTGTGCAGGACCTTGGAATGGGGCCAACTGCCTGGAAGGTGGAGGAAGGATCTTGCCCACTTGCCCCATTCAGCCTCCAGGCCAGGCAGGACTTGGAGGAAATCATTGCAGTCCAGACACAGAGCCCAGGCCTGGGAGTCAGGACTCCCGGGTTGCAGTCTCAGCTCACACACTGACATGACTTGGGACAAGTCACTGTCACTCCCTGGTCCTCAGGCTTCCACATCAGCACAGCAGGAGATACTGGTACCACGACCTCTAACGCCAGGTCAACTCTGTGGTTGTGAAGTTATAATTAAACATTAAGAATACCATCATTGTTCTGGCACAGTCCCTCGTGCGTATAATCCAAGTGCTTTGGGAGGCTGAGGCGGGAGGATTGCTTGAGGCTAGGAGTTTGAGACCAGCCTAGGTAACACAGTGAGATGCCCATCTACAAAAAACCTTTTTTTAATTAGCCAGGCATGGTGGCACTCGCCCGTAGTCCCAACTACTTGAGAGGCTGAGGTGGGAGGATTGTTTGGGCCTGGGAGTTCAAGCTTACAGTGGCTATGATTTTTGCCACTGCACTCCAGCCTGGGCGACAGAGCAAGACATCGTCTTTTTTGTTTTTGAGACAGGATCTTGCTCTGTTGCCCAGGCTGGAGTGCAGTAACGCCATCACAGCCCACTGTAGCCTTGCCTTCCTGGGCTCAAGCAATCCTCCCGTGTCAGCCTCCCAAGCAGCCAGGAGTACAAGTGCGTGCCACAATGCCTAGCTAATTTTAAAATTTTTTGTAGAGATGAAGTTTCACCATGTTGCCCAGGCTGGTCTCTAACTCTTGGGCTCAAGCGATCCTCCTGCCTTGGCCTTCCAAAGTGTTGTGTTTACAGATGTGAGCCACCTTCCTGGCCAAGACCTTGTCTGTTAAAGAAAAAAAAAAAAAAATGGCCGGGCGTGGTGGCTCACTCCTGTAATCCCAGCACTTTGGGAGGCCCAGGTGGGCGGATCACGAGGTCAGGAGATGGAGACCATCCTGGCTAACACGGTGAAACCTCGTCTCTACTAAAAATACAAAAAATTAGCCAGGCGTGGTGGCGGGCGCCTGTAGTCCCAGCTACTCAGGAGGCTGAGGCAGGAGAATGGCGTGAACCTGGGAGGCAGAGCTTGCAGTGAGCTGAGATCGCGGCACTGCACTCCAACCTGGGCGACAGAGTGAGACACTGACTCAGAAAAAAAAAAAAAGAATACTATCAATACCCTCATTGTATGATAATTGAGTATGAATTAATAGTTAACTATGGTGCTACTAATAAGAACTATGTTTATTGAGTGCTTCTTCTCTACTGGATATCGTGCTAAGATCGTGCATCATCTCATGTAATTCCCTAGGCTCTTGGACAGATACTACTATTCCCTATCACAAATGAGTCAGCTGGCTGGGCGTGGTGGCTCACACCCATAATCCTTTTGGGAGGCCGAGGCAGGTGGATCACCTGAGGTCAGGACTTCGAGACTAGCCTGGCCAACATGGTGAAATCCCATCTCTATTAAACATACAAAAATTAGCCGGGTGTGGTGGCAGGTGCCTGTAATCCCAGCTACTTGGGAGGCTGAAGCAGGAGAAACACTTCAACCTGGTAGCCAGGAGACAGAGGTTGCAATGAGCCAAGCTTGCACCACTGCACTCCAGCCTGGACAACAGAGCGAGACTCCATCTAAAAAAATAAAAATAATAAATAATTTTTAAAAATGAGTGAGCTAAGGCTCAGAGGAGTCAAGTAATGTCAGAGCTTCTCGAAATCCCTAGAGTTCAGAACCAGTTCCGTAAACCTCAGACGTGGCTCAGCCACCCACTCCTCTCTGACGGTTCCAGGGTGACTCTGGAGGACCCCTCAACTGCCCCACAGAGGATGGTGGCTGGCAGGTCCACGGTGTGACCAGCTTTGTTTCTGCCTTTGGCTGCAACACCATCAGGAAGCCCACGGTGTTCACTCGAGTCTCGGCCTTCATCGACTGGATTGAGGAGGTGAGGAGGGCAGGGCGGCCAGGAGGGCTTCAGGGCGGTGGCTCCTCTGAGAGGTGACAGGTGAGAAACATCGGATCCTGGGGAGGGCCTGAAAGGATCCTAGAAGCTCAGTGGGGAAGGGCCCTTGGGGACATTCCAGAAAGGCTTGGGGATGTTTTCTGATGCAGTGTGACCCCAGGAACTTGATGGCTTCTCGGTGGCGCTTGGAACTACAGCTGAACTTCCTTATTTCAACAAGTATTTATAAAGTATCTCCTCTGGTCTGGTCCTCTCTTGTCAGGGAGGATAGAGAGACATGCCAGACAAGAGGCTGCCTGGTGGGGGACAGGTGATTACATGAACGATAATGATGCAGTCTGCTGAGAGCCGAGAGAGGGGAGTCCAGGCCCCAGACTCCATCCGGGGATGGGTGATCAGAGAGGACTAATAATGCTCGTGATAACAGTAATAGCTAAACGGAAAAAAAAAGAGAGTAATAGCTGGGCACGGTGTAGTCATGCCTGTAATCCCAGCACTTTGGGAAGCAGAGGCAGGTGGATCATGAGGTCAGGAGTTCAAGACCAGCCTGGCCAAGACGGCGAAACCCCGTCTCTACTAAAAATACAAAAATTAGCCGGGCATGGTGGTGGGTGCCTGTAATCCCAGCTGCTCGGGAGGCTGAGGCAGAGAATTGCTTGAACCTGGGAGGTGGAGGTTGTAGTCAGTCGAGATCATACCACTGCACTGCAGCCTGGGTGACAGAACGAGACTGTATCTCAAAAAAAAAAAAAGAGTAATAGCTAGCTGGGTGCAGTGATGCCTACCTGTAGTCCCAGCTACTCGGGAGGCTGAGGCAGGAGGATTGGTTGAGCCCTGGAGTTCTGGGTTGTAGTGCGTTATACCCATCTGGTTCTGCACCAAGTCTGGCATCAATGTGGTGATCTCCTGGGAGTGGGGACCATGAGGTGGCCTAAGGAGGGGTAATCTGTCCCAGGTCAGAAACAGCAGGTCAAAACTCACATGCTGAAAAGTAGTAGGATCACACCTGTGAATAGCCACTGTACTCCAGCCTGGGCAACACAGCAAGACCCTCTCTCTTAAAAAAATAAAAATAAATAAAACAGTAGTGCTTGCTTTGGCAGCACATATACTAAAATTGGAATGATACAGAGATTAGCACGGCCCCTGCGCAAGGATGACATGCAAAGTCATGAAGCCTTCCAATAGAAAAACATTTGTGACCGAGCGCAGTGGTTCATGCCTGTAATCCCAGCACTCTGGGAGGCCGAGGCGCATGGCTCACCTGAGGTCAGGAGTTCAAGACCAGCCTGGCCAACATGGTGAAACCCCGTCTCTATTAAGAATACAAAAAATTAGCCGGGCGTGTTGGTGCATGCCCATGGTCCCAGCTACTCAGGAGGCTGAGGCAGGAGAACTGCTTGAACCTGGGAGTCGGAGGTTGCAGTGAGCCGAGATTATGCCACTGCGCTCCAGCCTGGGTGACAGAGCAAGACTCCATCTCAAAAACAAACAAACAAAACCAAACCAAACAAAAAAACAGTGATGATTTATAGACCATTTAATGCCTTGGTTCCCAGACCCATGTTAAAAATATATATATATAAGGCCAGGCACGGTGGCTCACGCCTGTAATCCCAGCACTTTGGTAGGCTGAGGCAGGAGGATCACAAGGTCAGGAGTTCGAGACCATCCTGGCCAATATGGTGAAACCCTGTCTCTACAAAAATGTAAAAAAAAATTGGCCAGGTGTGGTGGTGCATCGCTGTAATCTCAGCTACTTGGGAGGCTGAGGTAGGAGAATTGCTTGAACTCGGGAGGCAGAGGTTGCAGTGAGCCGAGATTGTACCACTGCCCTCCAGCCTGGGTGACAGAGCAAGACTCTGTCGTTAAAAAAAAAAAAAAAAGGCTGGGCGTAGTGGCTCACAGCTGTAATCCCACCACTTTGGGAGGCCAAGGTGGGCAGATCACGAGGTCAGGAGATTGAGACCATCCTGGCTAATACGGTGAAATCCTGTCTGTACTAAAAATACAAAAATTAGCCAGGCATGGTGGCGTACGCCTGTAGTCCCAGCTACTTGGGAGGCTGAGGAAGGAGAATGGCATGAACCCAAGAGGTGGAGGTTGCAGTGAGTTGAGATTGTGCCACTGCACTCCAGCCTCGGCAACATACATATATATATATATATATATATATATATATACAGTGTATATATATACATAGATATATATATAGTGTATATATATACATAGATATATATACACACATATATACAAACACACATACACACACATACATATACATATACATATATATATGTATGTACACATCCCATCTAAATTGTGCTGGGCATTGTAGAAAGAACCTTAGTTAACAATTTAATCGAGAACCCCCCATGAGGTAAGTTCTATCCCTACTACCTAGAGGAGGAAACTGAGGCTCAGAGAGGTCAATCCCTCCCCAGGGTCACACAGCAGGGCTGGAAGTTGAACCCAGTTTCATCTGACTCCAGAACCTGTGCTCCTAAATTGACTATTTTGTGTGTCCCCCCAACTTTTCCAGACCATAGCAAGCCACTAGAACCAAGGCCCAGCTGGCAGTGCTGATCGATCCCACATCCTGAATAAAGAATAAAGATCTCTCAGAAAATTCCAAGTTGAATCTTTCTTTCTTTGTTGACTCACCTCTTCCCCTCTGGCCTGTTCCTAAAATCTTAGATCTCATATGCAGAAACAGGACCAGGTCCAACCTTTTCATATGAAGATGAGGGAAAAATGATGCTGGGAGAGAAGGGAGTTGCTGTGTGGTGACCTGACCATCCTGGTTTGCCTGGAACTTCAGGAGTTAAGACACTGGACACTTAATGCTAAAACTAGGAAAGTCCCAGGAAAAATGGGACAAGTTGGTCGCCTTAGTATATAGTCACACATAAGTCAGTAGCTTTTCAATGCAGGCATATAAACGTGGTAAAAATCTGCAGATAAACAGACCCTGCCGGCCACTCAGGAGGCTCATGGTAGAGTGGGAAGGACAATGTGTGTTCTGCTTCCATTGAAGGGCTGGGGGCTTTGGTTATTCATCCATTCAACAAGCACTTACTCCTTGTTTTAGAGGAGGGCTCAGAGGGGTAAGCAGACATGGTTCCTGCCCTGAAGTGGCTCATTATTTAAAGATAGCTCTCTCAGTCTGTGTTCATACTGCTATAAAGAACTGCCCGAGACTGGGTAGTTTATAAAGGAAAGAAGTTTAATTGACTCACAGTTCAGCATGGCTGGGGAGGCCTCAGGAAACTTACAATCATGGTGGAAGATGAAGGGGAAGCAAGGGACCTTCTTTACAAGGTGGCAGGAAGGAAAATTGCCTAGCAAAGGGGGAAGAGCCCCTTAGAAAACCATCAGATCTGGGGAGAACTCACTCACTATCATGAGAACAGCCTGGGGGAACCGCCCTATAATTCAATTACCTTCTCCCTTGACACATGGCCATTATGAGGATTACAATTCAAGATGAGATTTGGGTAGGGACATAAAGCCTAACCATGTCATGATCATATCAGGATCATTCATTAAACATGTATTAGGTACCTGCCTTGTGGCAAGTTCAGGGCTGGAAAAATAGAGACAAGTCAGGCAACTCTAGGAAGAGCCCTTGCTGCAGAGAGGAGAAGACACACACACAGGTGCACACACACAGGTACACATAGATATACAGGTATACACACACAGGTACACACAGGTACATACACTCAGGCACACAGGTACACACAGGTATACACACACAGGTACACACAATGCTGCACACGAGCCCAGAGCCCAGCAAACAGTTGAGTTTTGAAAGAAAGAACGCTGGCCAGGTGCAGTAGCTCATGCTTGTAATCCTAGCACTTTGGGAGGCTGAGGCAGGTAGATCACCTGAGGTCACGAGTTCGAAACTCCTTCTTAAAAAAAAAAAAAAAAGAATGCTGTTACACAGACAAAAGGAACAAAACAAGAGAGTGTGGCTGGGCCTGGTGGTTCATACCTGTAATCCCAGCACTTTGGGAGGCCAGGGTGGGTGGATCACTTGAGCCCACGAGTTTGAGACCAGCCTGGGAAAAATGGTAAAACCCCATCTCTACAAAAAATATAAAAATTAGCCAGGTGTGGTGGTGGGTACTTGTAGTCCCAGCTACTCAGAAGTCTGAGGTGGAAGAATCACTTGAGTCCAGTAGGCAGAGGCTGCAGTGAGCTGAGACTGTGAAACTGTACTCCAGCCTGGGCACAGAGCAAGACTCTGTCTCAAAAAAAAAAAAAAAAATTCAAAGGAATCTCTTCCCTCATATTTCTCTTTGAATACCATGAAAGGAAAGATTGTCCCAGCAAGGACACACACAAATGACTTTAATATTAATGGCCCATTTGTAGCCTCCCTTTATACTTTCAGCTACAACTGAAAAAGATGCAACATAGAGAATAATATAGCAGAGACTCAGATAGGTATCCTCCCTTCAGAATTAACAAATTTCACATTTTGCTTCATATTCTAAAAAATATTAATTACAATCATTCACTAAAAAAATCAAGAGATCTATAATTTTTTAGATCCAGCCTGTCGCCCAGGCTGGAGTGCAGTGGCACAATCCTGGCTCACTGCAACCTCCGCCTCCCAGGTTCAAGCGATTCTCCTGCCTCAGCCTTCCGAGTAGCTGGGACTACAGGCACCCACCACCAGGCCCGGCTGATTTTTTTTGTTTTTGAGATGGAGTCTTGCTCTGTTGCCCAGGCTGGAGTGCAGTGGCATGATCTCAGCTCACTGCAACCTCTGCCTCCTGGGTTCAAGCGATTCTCTTGCCTCAGCCTCCCAAGCAGCTGGGACTACAGGTGCGTGCCACCACGCTCAGCTAATTTTTGTTATTTTTAGTAGAGACGAGGTTTCACCATGTTGCCCAGGCTGGTCTCGAACTCCTGGCCTCAAGTGATCCACCCGCCTTGGCCTCCCAAAGTGCTGGGATTACAGGCGTGGGCCACTGTGCCTGGCCAGGATCTATAAATTTGGAAAGGAGATTTTATATCTTATAAAGGGTTACAGCCTGCATGGTGGCCATGCTGACAGGCTGGGAAGTGTAGCCTCCTGCAGAGACGAGAAATAGGCACTCCAAAGGAGGAGGGATTAGAGTGGAAGCTTGAAGCTGAAAGAGTTGGCTAAACATACATATTCAACAGGTTATAGAAGGAGCTGTGGGCTGGGCGCAGTAGCTCATGCCTGTCATCCCAGCACTTTGGGAGGCTGAGGCACTGGATCACTTGAGGTCAGGAGTTCATGACCAGCCTGGCCAACATGGTGAAACCCCGTCTCTACTAAAAAATGCAAAAATTAGGCAGATGTGGTGGCGGGTGCCTGTAATTCCAGCTACTCGGGAGGCTAAGGCAGGAGAATTGCTTGAACCTGGGAGGCAGATGTTGCAATGAGCTGAGATCGTGCCATTGCACTCCAGCCTGGGTGACAAGAGCAAAACTCTGTTTCAAAAAAAAAGAAGGAGCTGTAAATATTAACAAAGGGGGTCCTGACCCATGTGTACTGAACAAACGTATGTTACATGTGTCCCATGTTCGCTGTGGGGTGGTGACTTGATATTTAAATGCATTACTGCTGGGCATGGTGGCATGTGCCTATAGTCCCTGCTACTCAGGAGGTGGAGACCGGAGGATAGCTTGAAGCTAGGAGTTCAAGGCTGCAGTGTACTTTGATCGCACCTGTGAATAGCCACTGCACTCCAGCCTGGACCCCACTTCTTTTTTTTAAGCATGAAAACACCCTGTACATCAAAAGGTGAAGCAGGAGCATGAAGGCACTCAAGTGCAGCTTCTGTAAACCAGACGGAACCAGTCCATGGTCCGTGGTCTTCTTATAAGGAGAAAGTTACTGAAATCTGTGTCCTGACCAATCAAAGCTGTAGTTGTGGCTTTGGAGCAGGAGCAGGGGGTCTGTTAGGGTCTGGTGGTGGATGAGCTGCAGTTGTTTTAATATTATTGATCTCAAAGCCAGTGCTTGTTGAGCTGCTAGAGAAAAGGAAAAATCTCAGGCAGCTGGGAGCGGTGGCTCATGTCTATAATCCCAGCACTTTGGGAGGCTAGGGTAGGAGGACTGGAGGACTGCTTGAAACCAGGGGTTTGAGACCAGCTTGGGCAACATGGCAAAACCCCATCTTAGCTGGGTGGGGTGGCACATGCCTGTAGTCCAGCTACTTGGGAGGCAGAGGTGGGAAGATCACTTGAGCCCGAGAGGTTGAGGCTGCGGTGAGCTGTGATGCACCACTGTACCACTCCAGCCTGGGTGACAGATTGAGACCTTGTCTCCAAAAAAAAAAAACAGAAAGAAAGAAAAATCTTGTGGCAGTTAGAACATAGTTCTAACGGCAGGATGTCCAGGTGTCCTGACACCACATCACAATATGTACTTTTAAGACAGTTAGTCATGCTTTGATGTATTTCTGCACTAAAATACCAAGGATAATTTTCTTTAAATCAACAAAGTACTAAATTTTCTTTTAAAAAGGTTATTGTATTTATGGCTGGGCACTGTGGCTCATGCCTGTAATCCCAGCACTTTGAGAGGCTGAGGCAGGTGGGTCACTTGAGGCCTGAAGTTCGAGACCAGCCTGGCCAACATGGCGAAATCCCGTCTCTAATAAAAATACAAAAAATTAGCTGAGCATGGTGGTGCATGCCTGTAATCCCAGCTACTCGGGAGGCTGAGATGGAAGAATTGCTTGAACCTGGGAGGCGGAGGTGGCAGTGAGCTGAGATCGCACCACTGCACTCCAGCCTGCAAAACAGAAAGGACCTCATCTCCAAAAAAAAAAAAAGAAAAAAGGAAGAAGAAGAAAAGAGAAGAAATTGTATTTATTTATTTATTTTTCAAAGCCAAATACTTCTGAATTTCTTTAAAAAAATTTTTTTTTTCTACGCAGTCTCACTCTGTTGTCCGGCTGGGGTACAGTGGCCCCATCACTGCTAGCTGCAGCCTTGACCTCCCGGGCTTAAGTGATCCTCGCACCTCAACCTCCCAAGTAGCTGGGACTACAGGTGCATGCTACCATGCCCAGCTAATTTTTGTATTTTTTTGTAGAGATGGACTTTTACCCCGTTGCCCAGGCTGGTCTTGAACTCCTAGGCTCAAGTGATCCACCTACCTCAGCCTCCCAAAGTGCTAGGATTACAGGTGTGAGCCACTGCACCTGGACTCAGATTTTGCCTTTCTTGAAAACCTCCCTCGAACTCAGCCCATCCGCTCCTCCACTGCCCCCACCCTGGTTACCTGGAGAACCTCTGCAGAACCCACACTAGCCTCCCTGATGGCATTCTGGCTCCTCTTCAAACCGTTTCCCACTCAGCAGCCTGAGATACGCTTCAAGACATAAACTGGATCATGTTCTCCTGTGGAAAACCCTTCAAAGGCCCCCTGTGGCCTTGTGTGCCTGCCCTGCAGGAATCTCCAGCCCCACTTCTCTGCTCCCCTCCCAGAGAAGCTCCAGTCCTTAGATTTATTCCTCCCTGTATCGTGGCTGGGCAGGGGCAGGCTGGATTTCCCAGGCACCTATGACAGCAGGCTTCTCCCACTTCCAGTGGGAGATTGAAAGGCAGGAGGGAGAGAGAAACCTCCCTCCTGTCCTCCAAAAGGTACTTCTCTCCCTGCATTTCCTCCACGGCTCCCAGCAGACATGCCTGGGCTGGGCCCAGCTTTGGCGAGGTGACCTCTGCTCCTGGGCTTCAGCTACCAGCATGTCCTCTCTCTGTCCTACCATCTCGGGAGGGAGCTGTACTAATCTCTGAGTTCCCACATCTTCCCTGCTGGCTTCTCTGCACCTCCCTCACCGAGACAGCCAATTCCCCAGATTAAATTGCCTGTACTTCAAATGCTTGAGATTTCTGTTTTCTGGTTTGACTCTGACTGACAAAGGCAGCCTTCCATCCTGAGGAGGAAGCCAGCAGCCGGTGTGGGGCAGAGTCAGGGGAACGGCAGAAACCCTAAGCCTGATCTCGGGTGCACCTCTCTTCGGCTCCCCCGCCTCTGCCTCTCCACTTAAAGTCAAGTCCTGTGAGATTGTACATTTCCTATTTGTGGCCAGGCATGATGGCTCAGATCTGTAATCCCAGCACTTTGGGAGGCCGAGGCAGGTGGATCACTTGACCTCAATAGTTTGAGACCAGCCTGGGCAACATGGCGAAACCTTATCTCTACAAAAAATATTTTAAAATTAGCTGGTCGGCCGGGCGCGGTGGCTCACGCTTGTAATCCCAGCACTTTGGGAGGCCGAGGCAGGCAGATCACGAGGTCAGGAGATCGAGACCACGATGAAACCCCGTCTCTACTAAAAATACAAAAAATTAGCCGGGCGTGGTGGCGGGCGCCTGTAGTCCCAGCTACTCGGAGAGGCTGAGGCAGAAGAATGGCATGAACCCGGGAGGCGGAGCTTGCAGTGAGCCGAGATTGTGCCATTGCACTCCAGCCTGGGTGACAGGGCGAGACTCTGTCTCAAAAAAAATAAAAAAATAAAAAAAATAAAATAAAATTAGCTGGGCGTGGTGGTGCATGCCTGCAGTCCCAGTGACTCGGCAGGCTGAGGTGGGAGGATCTCCTGAGTCAGGAAGATTGAGGCTGCAATTAGCTCCCATCATGCCACTGCACCCCAGCCCAGGCAACAGAGTGAGACTTGTCTCAAAAAAAAAAAAAAAAGGCCGGGCGCGGTGGCTCACGCTTGTAATCCCAGCACTCTGGGAGGCCGAGGCGGGCGGATCATGAGGTCAGGAGATCGAGACCACGGTGAAACCCCGTCTCTACTAAAAATACAAAAAATTAGCCGGGCGTGGTGGCGGGCGCCTGTAGTCCCAGCTACTTGGAGAGGCTGAGGCAGGAGAATGGCGTGGACCTGGGAGGCGGAGCTTGCAGTGAGCCGAGATTGCGCCACTGCACTCCAGCCTGGGCGACAGAGCGAGACTCTGTCTCAAAAAAAAAAAAAAAGAAAAATCCTAATTGTTTCACTTAGGCAGAGTGTCCTGTTGTTTGCATCTGAAAATATTTGTATTCTGTGGAAGAGACCTGTGGTTGTCCCCAATATTGGCTCTCCCTTTCTTTTCTTTTTCTTTTTTCTTTTCTTTTTTATTTTTTTATTTTATTTTTTTGAGACAGAGTCTCGCTCTGTCACCCAGGCTGGAGTGCAGTGGCACGACCTCACTGCAACCTCTGCCTCCGAGGTTCAAGCAATTCTCCAGCCTCAGCCTTCCGAGAAGCTGGGACTACAGGTATGTACCACGATGTCTGGCTAATTTTTGTATTTTTAGTAAGACGGGGTTTCACCACTTTGCCCAGGCTGGTCTTGAACTCCTGACCTCGTGATCTGCCCACCTCGGCCTCCCAAAGTGCTGGGATTACAGGCGTGAGCCACTGCACCCCTGCTTGTTAAGAGGACTTTTTATTGTGTCCAGGGGCTGTGCAGAATGGAAACCACGCTTGCCTGTCTCCCAGGAAGCCAGGTGAGGCCGTGTGCTGATTTCTGGCTGTGGCAGAAGAGATGCGTGCAAATTTCAGGTTGACCATGTAAAGGTGAAGTTCTCCCCTTCCCTTTTCTTCATCTGGAATGTGGTTGTCCTGAAGGAGCCATTTCGTGCTCTATTTTTAGATTGGTGTAAAAGCGTAATTGCAGTTTTTGCCATCACTTTTAATGCCAGGGAAGCCAGAACAAAGTATTACAAACTGGGTGGCTTAAACAACAGAAATTGATTGTCTCACAATCCTGAGGCCAGAAGAAGGAAATCAGGGTATTAGCAGCTTGTTTCCTTCTGAGGGCTACGAGCAAAGGTTCTATTCCCTCACTTTGGCTTGTAGATGGCCACCTTCCCTCTACGCAGTTTCTGTGTCCCAGTTTCCCCTTTATATAAGCACACCAGTCAGGCTGGGCGCAGTGGCTCAGCCTGTAATCCCAGCACTGTGGGAGGCCGAGGCGGGCAGATCACCTGAGGTCAGGAGTTTGAGACCAGCCTGACCAACATGGCAAAACGAGGTCTCTACAGAAATACAAAAATTAGCCGGGCGTGGTGACACGTGCCTGTAGTCCCAGCTACTGGCGAAGCTGAGGCATGAGAATTGCTTGAACCTGGGAGGCAGAGGCTGCAGTGAGCCGAGATCGCGCCACTGTACTCCAGCCTGAGCGACAGAGCTAGGTAAAATGAGGCTGAGAGCTGGGCTGCATTCCCAGACAGATAGCCAGTTAAGGTTAAGGCATTTTAGGTCACGGGATGAGATAGGAGATCCACACAAAATACAGGTCATAAAGACCTTGCTGATAAAACAGTTCGCAGTAAAGAAGCCGGCCAAAACCCACCAAAACCAAGATGGCAATGAGAGGGACCTCCGGTCATCCTCACTACTACACTCCCACCAGCACCACGACAATCTACAAATGCCATGGAAACGTCAGGAAGTTACCCTATATGGCCTAAAATAAGGGGAGGCATGAATGATCCACCCCTTGTTTAGCATATCAGCAAGAAATAACCATAAAAATGGGCATGTCTATGGAGTAGCCATTCTTTATTCCTTTACTTTCTTAACAAACTTGCTTTCACTTTACTCTGTGAACTCTCCCTAAATTCTTGCACAAGATCCAAGAACCCTCTCTTGGCATCTGGATTGGGACCCCTTTCCTGTAACACCGGGAAGGTATGGCACTGGCTGTGGGGAAAGGGCTGTGCCTGTCGCTATTGCCATTGCTCAATAACCTCCTTGGTTCCCAGCCAGGATGACGCCTTCCCTGGGACAAGAGATACCTGCTTACTGTCCTAGCCCTGGGTTCCCATGGTGGCTTCTTTGTACCACAGGAGGGGCATCTGGAGGGCCTCCTTCCCCATCCCTGACACTGCTGTCCCATCTGAGACAGGTGGGGCTGGTAGCTGGGGAATGTTGACCTGTAGTTATCAAAGAGATCAGAATCCAGTTTTTGAGAGTTTATTCCAGCAAAAACCTGAGAATAGTCATCCAGAAACACGGGCTCCAGAGAAAAGGAGTAAGTGCTCCAAAGTTAAAAGTTAAAGTCTCGCCGGGCGCGGTGGCTCACGCCTGTAATCCCGGCACTTTGGGAGGCTGAGGCGGGCAGACCATTTGAAGTCAGGAGTTTGAGACCAGGCTGGCCAACCTGGTGAGACCCCATCTCTACTAAAAATACAAAAAATTAGCCGGGCGTGGTGGTGCATGCCTGTAATCCCAGCTACTCGGGAGGCTGAGGCAGGAGAATTGGTTGAACCCAGGAGGCAGAGGTTGCAGTGAGCCGAGATCGTGCCACTGCACTCCAGCCTGGGCAACAGAGTGAGACTCCATTTCAAAAAAAAAAAAAAAAGCTTTAAGGTCTTGGAGCCAGGTGTGGTGACCGGAACCTGTAGACCCAGCTATTCAGGAGGCTGAGGTGGGAGGATAGCATGATCCTGAGCTGGAGACTGCTCTGAGCTATCATCACAGCACTGCACTCCAGCCTAGGCTACAGAGTGAGACACTCTGTCTCTTAAAAAAAAAAAAAAAAAAGTATGGCACAGTGGCTCACGCCTGTAATCCCAGCACTTTGGGAGGCCCAGGTGGGTGGATCACGAGGTCAGGAGTTCAAGACCAGCCTGGCCAACATGGCGAAACCCTGTCTCTACTGAAAATACAGAAATTAGCTGGGCGCCTGTAATCCCAGCTACTTGGGAGGCTGAGGCGGGAGAATTGCTTGAACCTGGGAGGCAGAGGTTGCAGTGAGCCGAGATCGTGCCATTGCACTCCAGCCTGGGTGACAAGAGCAAGACTCGTCTCAAAAAAAAAAAAAAAAAAAATGCTGGGCATGGTGGCTCATGCCTGTAATCCCAGCGCTTTGGGAGGCCAAGGGGGGTGGATCACCTGAGGTCCGGAGTTTGAGACCAGCATGACCAACATGGAGAAACCCCATCTCTACTAAAACTACAAAATTAGCCGGGCGTGGTGGCACGTACCTGTAATCTCAACTACTCGGGAGGCTGAGGCAGGAGAATCGCTTGAACCCAGGAGGCGGAGGTTGCGATGAGCCAAGATTGCGCCATTGCACTCCAGCCTGGGCAACAAGAGTGAAACTCCATCTCAAAAAAAAAAAAATTAGCCCGGTGTGGTGGCAAGTGCCTTTAATCCCAGCACTTTGGGAGGCCGAGGCGGGCGGATCACCTGAGGTTAGGAGTTTGAGACCAGCCTGGCCAAGGTGGTAAAACCTCGCCTCTACTAAAAATACAAAAATTAGCCTGGTGTGGTGGCAGGTGCCTGTAATCCCAGCTACCTGGGAGGCTGAGGGCAGGAGAATCACTTGAACCCGGGAGGCAAAGGTGGCAGTGAGCCGAGATCCAGCCATTGCACTCCAGCCTGGGGAACAAGAGCGAGACTCATTTCAAAAAAAAAAAAAAATTATGATTTTGCTCATACAGGCAGAAAACAAAGAAATTTAGTAGAACTATAACATTTCTATACCAGGCTGGTTTATGAGTTACAACAATATAGCTTGTTAAAATTTGTCTTCTTTTCCATATAGTTTGTTTTATTTTCCTTTCCAATTTGTGTATTTAACATTCTATCTTAGATAATGTCATAGTCATGAAGTCTTTGAGAGAGAAAAGAAGGAAGTTAATCTATAATGAAGATTGACAGTTAGAGGCAAACAGTCTGCCCTGTCACCCTTTAGTCATTTACAACATTTTATAAAACAATGTAGGTAAGGAAAAGCTAATTGATAACACAAACAAAAGTTGTGGCGTCCTGTTTACATTACTCAGGTCCCATAATCTCATTCCCTTAAGTCTAAGGTATTTTAAAGTTCCAACAGCTTAGATTTTGAATATCTTATTTTCACAGAAACTACAGGGCAATAAGGCACCAGAGTCCCAGACTTAGGACCACTGTGTGTGATTCACCGTAAACATTGGCATATTAAAGGCTCTGAGAAGTCCTGCAGGAAAGGACAATTTGAACTTTGTTTGATCTCATATTTTCCAATCCCATCTGACCTTTAGTTCTTCACTGAGTGCCCACTGGGTTATATTCTGGGAGCCGAGGCCATGGCAGTGAACAAAGCACAAAAAACCCCCCGCCCCATGGGGGCTCCGTTCTAGTGGGTCCATTTACCATCAAACATCTATTAATATCTCAAGAATGTGCCCATCAGAACACCATCCAGATGCTGCTGCGCTTTTCCAGGCCACACAGAGGGGACACCCTCCAGATGCACCCTGCAGGAATATCAGGTTCAACCGTGCTTTCAGGGTAGGAAGAGGAGGGCATTTGAAGAGTCCTTTTGCTTCCTTCATTCATGTGTTGCCTCCTTGAATAGACTCTGTTGAAAACCTACCATGTGCCAGGCTCCCTTCTAGGTACTGGGAATCCGAAGATGAATAAGATAAAGTTTTGACTCTCGAAGAGCTTCCTATGGGGTGGGAACTAGAAAGAATGGAACTCCCCCAGTCCCAGGAAAAAGGCTCACCAGCTTCCCCTCCGTCCCCTCCCCAGCTTCCCTGCCCTCCCTCTCCCTCCCAGACTGACCTCTTAATTTTGCATACTCTCCCAACTAACCTCCGCCTCCCATTCAGGAAATGGCTTGCTTTGCTTCAGGCTGAGGCCTAAAGTAGATCTAACCCCTCGATCTTCCCTCTTGGGGGGCAGGTGTTGGGAGGAGATTCATCTTCAGGGATTTCACTCAAGCTACTCCTAGACCAGAAAACCCTCAGAGAGTTAATCAGCCGTGCAACTGCCAGTGTCAGTCCATAAGGCCTTGAAGTGACCAATCAGGCAGGGGTTGTGATGGGACAGTTGGCGTCAGGGAGCCCCCCTCCCTGGGGACCCAGCAGAGCTGACAGGCTGGGACTTGCTCAAGGTCACCTGGGAAAGAAGCTGGGAAGGCTTCTCATTTGAAGTTCGGGGAGGGAGAGTGGACCCTCCCCGTGCCCTTGGGCTACCCTTCACCAGGTCAAGCAGTGACAAACCAGGGAGACTTGAGCAGGTCCTGGCTTTTCTCTGGGCCATCATTTTCCCTTCTGTCACATGTAAGTGGTTGGATTAGATTGCGTTTTAGGCCCTGTGGATCTCAAGTCACTCTACAGTGGAATCTGGGCTTATGGGACCTAACCTTCTCTCTCCCTAGCCACCTCCTGGGCCCCTCCCTCCTTCTTCCCCGGGGAAGGGTCTGGGAAATGGCTCACAGCTTTCAAGCTGAGCAAACATGTCCAGGTGCATAGGGAACAGAGGGCAGGGGAGGGCATGGCTATTTTTATCACAGTATGAAGGATTTTCACAGCTGCTTCTGTTGTGTCCACACACGTTCCACGATCCCAGGCTATCAGAGTGGCTAGGGTGTGATTGCAGGGGGTTCACTCCTAAAAGAAAACCTGCCCAGCAAGATGCCTGACTTTCCCCCAGGAGGGATCCGTTTAAATTGCCCCGTCTGGCCGGGCACAGCAGCTCATGCCTGTAATCCCAGCACTTTGGGAGGTCGAGGTGGGTGGATCACCAGAGGTCAGGAGTTGGAGACCAGCCTGGCCAACATGGTGAAACCCCATCTCTACTAAAAATACAAAAATTAGCCGGGCATGGTGGTGCATGCCTGTAATCCCAGCTACTCGGGAGGCTGAGGCAGGAGAATCGCTTGAACCCGTGAGGTGGAGGTTGCAGTGAGTCAAGATCGCACCACTATATAAAAAAAAAATCTATTGTGTGAATATGCCACACATACTGACCTATGTGGACGTGGGAGTTGTTTCTAGGTCTTTGCTGTTGAGGCTTGAGAACAGGGGCTGCGGCAAACAATCTCATCCACACCTCCTGGAGCACATGTGTAAGGTTTTCTCACGGTGTAGACCTAGGAGGGAAACTGCTGGATCACCCGTGAATTCAGCTTTCGGGGTCACCTGCTCTTTGACCTCATCTCCCACCACTCTCTACTTTGACTACTAAGCTCCTGCCACACTGGCCTCCCTTTCCTTGAAGAAGCCAAGCCCATTACAGCCTCCAGAACTTCGCACCTGCTGTCCCCTCCCTTCAGAGTGCGTTTCTTTCAGGGATTCCCGTGGCTGGCTTTTACTTATCCTC